>NW_006774127.1:1571593-1578285 GCF_000442215.2 Lipotes vexillifer
TATCCCCTCTCCTGAATCTTGGGGTTTTTTTTTTAATCATTTCCTTGCTTAAATATCTGTTAGCTTAATGTGATTTTGAGCTTTATATAAATGAAATCATGCTGTGTATATACCTCTGTGATGTTTTTCTCAATATTATGATCCTGAGGTTCAGGTATGCACATGGAGTTTGAGTTCCTTCATACCCATTCCATCTTTCTTTGTTTTATTTTAAGGGAACTTTATTATTTTTACTTATTTATTTTTGGCTGCGTTGGGTCTTCGTTGCTGCGTGCGGGCTTTCTCCAGTTGCGGCGAGCAGGGGCTACTCTTCATTGCGGTGCGCGGGCTTCTCATTGTGGTGGCTTCTCTTGTTGCAGGGCACAGGGTCTAGGCACATGGGCTTCAGTAGTTGTGGCACGCAGGCTCAGTAGTTGTGACTCGCGGGCTCTAGAGCGCAGGCTCAGTAGTTGGGGGCGCACGGGCTTAATTGCTCCGCCGCATGTGGGATCTTCCTGGACCAGGGCTCGAACGCGTGTCCCCTGCATTGGCAGGTGGATTCTTAACCACTGCGCCACCAGGGAAGCCCATCTTTCATTTTTGAACACAACTCACTTTATTTGTTCATTATCCTAATGGAAGTATATTTTAAATTTGCTTCAAAATACGAAATGTTCACCCATTCCATTGGAATTGTTAAAATAATAATAAACAGTTCCATTATAAGTTTTTCATTGATTTTTGTTAGAATTATATTTGCCAGACAGGTTAACCAAATCCTTAAATACTACTCAGTATGCATAGAGAGCAGAAATTAAAATCTGTATTTATGTCATACACTGAGCAGTAGAGTAGCCTACCCTTGCCAATTTGTAACAAGCCTATGTTGTTCTAGAAAGGAAGCCACAGTTCAATTTCAGTTTTTATTCTCCTGTACAAAATCTTTTCCCATTAAGCTGACATACTGGCAAGATTTTGTTACAGATAGTGGCCACTATATGTAACATAAAAACTTAGTGTTTCTTTTAATAGGTCTGGAATCGGTCTGGAATCATTCGTAGGATATGCATAGTGCTAGATTTGGTCACCAATGTAAACAGGCTTGCTCAGTGGTTCGAGCGTGGGAGGACTTAATGAAGGCATAAACTGATAGCTAAACGCCCCCAAAAGTTCATTTCTTACAACAGTTGGGAAATCATTTGGCAAATGTCTACCTCGTGGAGTAGCATCAGCCTGGACACCAGGCAGCTCAGTGACTCTCTGGCAGAGCATTGGTTCGTGTGAGGCTGATAGAACAAAGAGGAAGGACAAGAACTACTTTTTTTTTTTTTTTTTGGCGTTTTTAATGCTATTGCACTCCTTTAAATATAACTTAAAATTTATATTATAAAGGGAAATGTATTATTTAATTTACAATTTCCTTGATGTTGATTCGAAAGTTTATTAAAAAGAAACAGAATCTAAATGTACACAATTTCTGGGTAGTTGAGCATCTAAGGGCCAAAGTAGTTTTAATTTGTCGCAGGGCTACTGGAGTTGAATCCAGAGATCAGTCTCACCCTGACACGCTTGCAGTCATAGCTCAGATGACACTTCACTAACAGTGTGTCCTCTACTAGACACATTAGTTTAAAATTATCTGTGTAATAAATGAATTTGGGTGCCCTTAATAGAGCTTGTTTGAGCTGGTATATTTATGTGATGAGTTAGGATTGCAAGAGTGGGATTTGAACTTGATGGCATTGTAACTTCAGGAAGTGCCCAGTATTTGCATGTCTTCTTCCTGGAGCGATTGTTACTAGTTTTCAGCTCACTACCATTCCTGTGGGAAGATGAAAGCGGGGACCCACACACAGCACGTGCCTGGCACACACACCACATCCAGCACGTTCTATGATGATGATCGGAAAAAGATACTCTAGACAGAAACGGGGTATTGTGAGATCCTGTTGAGTTTGACAGTTTTCTACTGAGTTGACCAACATAGTATACAGTCGACCCTTGAACAACCTGGGTTTGAACTGCGTGGGTCCACTTAGAGTGGATGTTTTTCAGTAGTAAATTCTACAGTGCAACAGGGTCTGTCGCTGGCTAAATTTGTGGATGCAGAGGAACCACAGATACGAAGGGCCAACAATAAATTATACATACGTGGGTTAACTGCAGCACTGTACAAGGATCAACTGTGGACTGAAAATGCTTTGTTCGTGTTGATGACGAGGATAATGATAAGATCAAAGCCAAGGTTTCTTTAAAGGTACTGTGGCTTTACTACCTTTAAGGTTTAAAACATTTCTGACAATCCCACAAGGCCCTGTATGATCAGGTTTCTTCCTACCATCCCAGCTCCCTGCAATGCTATTCTCTGGTTCGCTCTACTGCAGCCATACTGGGACCAATGGTGCTTTAGCTCCTTCTCACAACAGGACCTCTTGCATATGCTGTACATTGTTCTGTCTGGAGCCCTTCCAAGCCTTTATGGTAAATAGTGCAAATCCAGATCATAGCATAAAAGTGACATCTTCAGAGAAGATGCCCCAGAGCCTCCACCCTATATTTTTCCTTCGTTGTGACCAGATAATCGTGGCGTTGCTTGCCTTGGCCTGTGATCTTCCTTAGACAGGTGTCTGGCTTGTTCATCTCTGAATTCACACGGCTCTTCCAGAGAGTGTGGCCACTAGGAGGTGCTCAATGAATATCTGCTAAAGCGATAAACGTTGAGTGAATCATCCAAAATTCAGTTAAAAGTTTTTGTTTTCTTTTTCTCTCTTTAGCTGGGAAGTTATCAATTCCAAACCAGATGAAAGACCCAGGCTCAGCCACTGTCTTGCAGAATCATGGATGAATTTCAGCATATTTCTTCAAGAAATGTCTCTGTTTAAACAGCAGAGCCCTGGCAAGGCAAGTTTTCCAGAAAAGGAGAATGCTGGGTGTGCTTTAAAATGTGAAATAAACTTGGAAACAAATGAAGTAACCTATTTTATCAGCCTGTAAGGGTTCTCCAATTCTGAATATAATACACTACGAACACGTGCCATAAAAACTGATATTAGCAAGGTTCAGAAATGTTAGTGTTGTTAGCACTAGAAAATCCTTAACCTTATATTTTGAAATTGGATTGGATTTCTATTTTATCCATATTTATGTAGCTTATTAACTAAAATGAATGATGATTTGTCCTCTCAGCCAGACCAAGGATAAAAACGTGTTATTAAGAATTTCAGTTTATATCATCTAGGCTGGTTCTCAAGTCAAAGGAACACATAGCCCTTTGAGGGTGTTTTTGGAGGTAACTGAGTCTCTCTTTCAGTCTAAAAAGTGGAGATTCTTGTGTGATTTACTTAAGAAAGGAAATCTTTGGCAGAAACATCCACAGTGATTATATAAATGGAATGAGTATTTTTCCAACAAAGATGAAAACCCACGAGGAGAGAGTTGAGTGGTTTGAAAGGGGTTACAAGAAATGCCCACTATAGGGTTTTTATGTGTAGAGGCAGCCTCCACTGTATCTTGACAGCACGGGTGAGCTACAGAACCATCAGTAGACCCCCTCCCTTCCAGTGCTATGGAAACGAATGTCCACCTGTAGTTGGAAGGAAGAACCTAGGAATGTCTTCATTTAAAATCCCTCTCTTTGTACCGTGTTACAGGAAATCTAACTTCAATGAGTAATAGAACTATATTTGGACACATTTTGAGCATACTAAAGTTGCAACATTATATATGGATAAATTATTTTAATCACTGAAGGTGATTTTTAGAATAGATATCAACATGGTAGCGGGGTGGAGTGACTTGTGTGTTGTTTTTTTTTTTTTCCGGGATGTGGGCCTCTCACTGCTATGGCCTCTCTCGTCGCGGAGCACAGGCTCCGGACGCGCAGGCCCAGCGGCCACGGCTCACGGGCCCAGCCGCTTCGCGGCACGCGGGATCCTCCCGGACTGGGGCACGAACCCGCGCCCCCTGCATCGGCAGGTGGACCCTCAAGCACTGCGCCACCAGGGAAGCCCGACTTGTGTTTTTGATGCTTATTTTACTTAGATGATTAAACACATTTTTAGAAGATTCTGAACTTAAACTTCTGCATTGGGTTGCATTAATATACCCCTAGTCAATTAACCTAAGATAACGATGCTACAAATTTAGTGGATAATGTGAAATCCCTTTGTGAAACTGAATTCTGGATATAGTAATGCTTTTATTTGTTCTTTTAACTTTTATGGTCTTTCCTCTTCCATTTTGCTATTAGAATTCCGTATTCTTCAAGGATCCCTGATGTTTGAGAAACAGCTCTTAATTTTGTTTTCCTTTTGACTAGTGAATTTATTAACCCTGTGCCAAGAATGAAAAATCAAAGTTAATCTGAATTTTAGACCCCCTTGCTGTTTCTCTTAATCAGTTATTGATCAGAGTTCTGTATCGTTTCCTTGTGTGTCTTTTTGAAATTCCCTTAATGAATTTCCTTGGCTGTTCAGTGAAATTTAGTACCATAATTTAAAGGTAAAGCAAAGAATTAAGATAGTTTATTTTAAATAATAGAGTGTGAAAAAGAAGTGAAGACTTTATGGGAGAATTTTTCTGTCTTGATGTTTTACTTACTTAAAGCGACCAAGATTCTTTTGGCTTCAACTGACAGAAAGAAAATAATCAAATTTCACTGGTGGAATTTAGTTTCATTCGCCGAACAGATATGGTTAGGAAGGAGGATAGTAATGGCCAGTCGATTTATCCCGGCTGCTTATCAGCTGTGCGAATTACTGTTATATGCAACATGTTTTGCTGTGTTTATGAATTTCTGTGGATTTATAGAAACAGTTTGAACCTACAGATTTTGTTACTGGGCTGCATTGTTTTCAGCGAGTGACCCTGAGTAAAACAAGTTTCTGGGTACATACTATTCTTCAGGTCTCTTGCATCTGGTGATACAGCTGCGGGCATGATTAACGGGAGATGTTCTCTGTGCCAGAGGTTAGCTTCTGGAACCTTCAAAATGATTATCACTTAATGTTAAAGTGGGCTAAGGCTGGTTGAACACAGCAGTCATTAGTCAGATCTAAGTGCAGAGAACACTGTTTGAAAAACATTTGCCATAACATGATAGATGGCATATAGATCAATAATTTTGTGTGTATCCTGTGCTCTAAAGTATCTTGATGTTATGTATAACTGTCACATGTTGCTTCTATTATTTTTAGTTTTGTCTCCTGGTCTGCAGTGTATGCACCTTTTTTACGATCTTGGGAAGTTACATTCCTGGGGTTATACTGAGCTATCTACTGTGTAAGTATAGTAGAACATTGGTCTAATTGACGTGACACATATGGTATCATTTAATGGTCTACAAGACGTTCCACAGTTTAGAAGAGGAGGGATGTGTTCTTGATTATAAAGCAAGTTGATTATTCTTTAATTTCCTGCTGTACAAAGTTTCTCCTTTTTCTAGAGACATGTTGCTATTTCAAAATTATAAGAATAGCTGTCAAAAAGCAAGGTTATAAGTGATTCATTTTATTTTAAGTTATGTCAATAAAGCTGTAAACAAGCTCTACTCTCCACCCCCACAAATACATGAATACTTTTGCTGTTGTGCATGATCTGCGGCTCAAAATATAATTAAAACCACAATGAGACACCATTATATCCCCACCAAAACGGCTGAAATTAAAAATAGTGACTATATCAAGTGTTAGCCAGGATATGGTAGGTAGGTAGAATGGTACAACCACTTTGGATAACAGTTTGGTAGTTTTTTAAAAGCTACTATGTGACCGAGGCATTCCACAGCTAGGTGTTTTCCCAAGAGAAGTGAAAGCATACACCTGTACAAAGACTTGTCCACCAATGTTCATAGTGGCTTTATTTGTGTTAGCCAAAAACAGAAGACAATTCATATGTCCATCAACAAATAGATGGGTAAACAAACTGTGGTACATCCATACAATGGATTACTACTGAGCACTAAAAAAGTGATGTATGCAGCAGTCTGGATAAATCTCCAAATAATTAGATTGAGTGGGAGAAGCCAGGTTAAAAAAAGAGTACATACTGTTTGATTCCATTTATATATAATTCAAACTAATCTTTAGTGACAGAGCACATAAATGGTTGCCTGGGGATGAGGCGGATAGGGCAGGGAAAGACCAGAGGGAGGGATTAAGAGAAACATGAGGAAACTTTTGGGGGTGGTATGGTCACTATCTTTATCATGATGACAGTTTCTTAGTTGTATGCATATGTCAAAACATCAAATTGTACACTTTAAATATGTGCAATTTACTGTATGTCAATTGTAACTCAAAAGTGCTGTAAAAAAGTTTCGACTTCCTGCTTCTCCTAAAAAATATAAAGATCTGGCCCTGCCACCTTTAGATGGGGCGGTCGCTGTCCACCCAACCAACCCTCGTATTTCCCTAGTTTTCTCGCACCAGCCTTTAACATTTACAGATACCTCCTTGTCTTCTAGAGATATTTGAGTTTGCAACTCCTATTTAAAAGGTAAATGGGCACGTGTCCTGACAACAGCAGAGAAATAAACAGTAGGGAATGCAGCGGCTTTCCTGTGTTGATCTTCATTTCTTTTTGTATTCCTAATGCCTCACACAAAGGGCCAATGGTCAGAGCTCACATCCATTCTCCCAAGTAGAACTCATGTGGGATATCAGCCCTTTGATCTGCCTTGTTTAGGAGGGAAAGGAGATGACAGCTAGGGAAAG
>NW_006774127.1:1578295-1600813 GCF_000442215.2 Lipotes vexillifer
AGAGTCTAATACGGGCAAGGCATTATTCAGATGGTCTGTATTTATCTCATTTATCCTTTCCAGCAACCCCAAGAGATGAGGTTATTATCCCAGTATTACTGACGAGAGGCTAACAGATAGCTAATAACGTTTCTATGGAGAAATGATCATTTAACAAATAAGTAGAGTTGATATTTTAATCCAGGACTGTTGTCGGGAAAGCACGTAACATTTGTATAAATTTTGAGGGTAAGAGGATTGAAGGGATGGAGTTATCTAATTGCAAGTCTTTGAAAACCATGACTGTTGGGTTGTGTGTATATAGGAGAAAATGGTTTCATTACAGGGGGAAGAATAAAAACTATGAACTTATTTCACAGAGGCGCTTCCTTAAGAAAAAAAAACCCAGTTTGTCCATAAGGAAACTGAAATAATTTTGTGACATACCAAGATGTAGCCTTTGGAAAGTAAGGTCACTTTCCTTAAACTCTCTTCCTCCTTATCTTACAGTACTATGTGCATTTCTGTGTCCACTGTTTAAGTGTAATGATATTGGACAAAAAATATACAACAAAATCAAGTCATTTCTGCTGAAACTAGATTTTGGAATCAGAGAATATATTAACCAGAAGAAACGTGAGAGAGCTGGTAGGTAACGTTTGAATTTTAGATTCCACGCATGAGATGAGACATCGGCTGGCTATTTATTATGAAATCACCTTTAATATATTTCAGGGTGTTTTAGCCTTTCACCACATATTATTACAGAAGCAAATCCCCCCAAAGTAACATAGCTTTTTCCTATTTTAGGCTTTTATGCTTTTCTCAAGCATACAACAAATCGCCTTTTTTTTTTTTTTTTTTTTTTTGCGATATGTGGGCCTCTCACTGTCGTGGCCCCCCCCCCGTTGCCGGATGCGCAAGCTCAGCGGCCATGGCTCACGGGCCCAGCCGCTCCGCGGCATGTGGGATCCCCCCGGACCGGGGCACGAACCCATATCCCCCGCATCGGCAGGCGGACTCCCAACCACCGCGCCACCAGGGAGGCCCACAAATCGCCTTTTTAATCCAAATTGTCAGGGGAGACAGAAAAGGCTTCAGCACTTCTGTATTTGCTACTTATTATTTATTTTCTCTAAATCGTTTTCTTTGGGAGTGGACGGTTGCAAATAACAAATGGCACAGGTAGGGCTGTGTGCGGGAGCCCTGTAAGAGGGGGCCAGTAGAACGGGAAGGAAAAGAAAGTAGGGGGAAGACTAATGTGCTCCTTTTTCACTTTTTAACTTGGCTTGTGACCTTACAGATTCTCAAACTACAGGGAGCATCGGAATTGTCTGAAGAGCTTATTAAAGCTTAGATTGCGGGGCCCATACCCCAGAGTTTCTGATTCAGCTGGTCTAGGGGAGGGCCTGGGGATTTGCCTTTCTAAAAGTCCAGGGGCCACACTATGAGGACCACTGATATGGACCATTTCCCTCGGAAACCAAACAGTTGCAAATACGTGGACCTTGTTATGCGCAAACACTTAATTACGTGGAGTCGTTGGGAGAATGTGAGGAAGGTGGGGTAAGGATATATAATGGGTAAAATACACGCTGTCTAAGCTGGCCAGGAAACTGAAAGCTTCCAAATTTTTTCCCGACAGAAGCAGATAAAGAAAGAAGTCACAAAGATGACAGTGAATTAGACTTTTCAGCTCTCTGTCCTAAGGTATTTTTTGTTTAGTTTTCAATTTGTTCCTGTGTGGTTTGACTGTAAATTGATCTAAATGTACCAAAACTGGAATGATATTCTTAATAGGCTCCTCCTGTTTCTCTAAGATGATTGAACAATATCGAAAGGAAAATGTTTCAAAAGATTCCCCACAGAAGTTTGAAATGTGTCACTGGTATTTATATTAACACAGATTAGCCTGACCGTTGCCGCCAAAGAGTTGTCTGTGTCTGACACAGATGTGTCCGAGGTCTCCTGGACTGACAATGGGACCTTCAACCTTTCAGAAGGATACACTCCACAGACGGACACTTCTGACGGTATGCTCACACTCCTAGATGCTCTGATTTTTATAATTATGAGTGCGTGCAAAGGTATTTAATCTGTCAACTGCTGACTGGATAAACAACCTGTGGTAACATCTACACAATGGAATCTCACTTGGCTATAAAAATGAAGTACTCACGTTTGCTACAACATGGATGAACCTTAAACACGTTATGCTAAAGTGGAGGAAGCCAGACACACAAGTCCACACATTGTGTAACTCCATTTCTATGAAATGTCCAGAATAGGCAAATCCATGCAGAAGGAAAATAGGTTAGTGGCTGCCAGCGGCTGGGGGAAGAGGGAATGGTGGGTGACTGGTAATTAATATGTTTCTTTTTGGATGATGAGAATGTTCTAGAATTAGATAGTGGTGATGTTCAATAGCTTTGTGAATATATTAAAAAACACTTTATCGTATACTTTAAAAGGGTACATTTTATAGTATATGAATTATATCTCAAAAGCTATTTTTTTGAAGAGTATGAGAAAAACATCTAAGCTAATCAATGTCCAAATCTGCCTTTATTTTGAAGACAAATAATTGACAGTGAAAAAACTTAAACTTCTGGAACAGCTGGTGGCATTGTTTATAGCAGTAATGGGACAGGGGAGGAGAGAAGCTAGTCCCACATATCCAGGGCTAGTCCTTATTAAGAGGGACTGAAGCATGGGGGGCAAGTTTCCCAAATCCAAAGCTGATTCCACGGTTTCTCATATACTTTTTTTTTTTTTTAACTAACTTGTTTTTCTTCCAAGTTAGTTAAAAAAATAAAAAAAAAAGCTTTCATATCTTTTATAATTAGGTTAAGTACAATTTAAAATGAAATTTGAGACAAGTCTTGTGCAGTAACTTTTGCTAGTCTCATTGGATTATTTCAAGTCATTTTAACAATATACTGAAAATATAAGCAGGTTATAATGGAGGATTATGAATAAATTATTTTATATGTGTCTTTATAAGCAAGAACACACTTTCTTTTTCTAGAGGAAGGAAGAAGGCTGTGTAGTGTTGAAAAAATACAGGTTTGGAGATTGGGAGACCCAAGTGTAGCCTTGCTTTTGTCATTAACTTTACTGTATGGCCCTGAACAGGTGACATAATTTCTGTGGATCTCAAATTCCTCATCTTTAAAGTGCATTAGAACAAGAGGGTCACTGAAGTCCTCTCAAGCTCTACAAGCTGTACATACCTACAAGACCAGGAAAACAAACCCTTTGTTCTTAAGCATCCTATCTCAGATTTACACAACAAAGGGAGCAGCAATAATAGAACCCATATAGAAGGCTTTCATTAATTAACTTGAAGATTCCAAAGAGTTACTGAAAGATACTCTGTGAAAAGTGAAAAACAATGAAATCACTGTCTGCCTACTAACCTGACATTGCTTTCAAATGTCCCAAATCTTAAAGCGTTCCTGTATATATTCAGGACCTATGTTTTGCTAAAACGGTATGGTTAATTTCAGCTATATTCATGGAAAGCTAAATGTTTCCATAAGCTCTTAGGTTGAATATGGAATAGAAGGAACAGTAGCTTCTTTTAACTCATTGCTTTAAACAAACACAGTTACAGATACTCAAACAGATCTCCATGAATGAAAATGCAAAGGCTGGATAATAGTCACCATCTGCTGGACCCAAATCTATGAAGACGTCCCATTGATGTATTTTTTATTGGCTTAAGCTAATCCCCTCCCCAGGAGCAGGATGAAATTTTGGTGAACATTTAAACTCTAGTCAGAGCCCCAAGCTGACATTAAGACAGGTTGAATAGTAAGTCATTACACACTTTTTGTGTTTAAGAGGAAAGCTAAGGCTATCGGGGGACATGTAGTGTTTGTGTGTACTTGTGGAGAGAGTGTCCCAGACTTGGGGGGGTTCTGATGGGAGGCTCGATGAATGCCAGAGTGATTCAGAGGATTCCAATTAAAAGCAGGAATCTTTTAGACAATTCTCTGATTTCAAATTTATTATGGTTTATTACAGGGTCTTATAAACCTTTGACTTTCTATTTTTTGTATATCTGAGATAGTAAAGGTTTATCAATTACTACTTTATAACTTAAAAGTTGAATCATAAAAAAAAAATTTATTATGGTGCTTAAGCATGAACTTCTGTTCCACATTTCACAGATCTTGACCGACCTAGTGAGGAAGTGTTCTCTCGAGACCTTTCAGATTTTCCATCTCTAGAAAATGGCGCAGGAACAAACGATGAAGATGAATTAAGCCTTGGCTTGCCCACTGAGCTCAAGAGAAGAAAGGAGCAGTTGGACCGTGGTCCCAGACCCAGCTCAGAGAGGCAGTCAGTGGCTGGTCTCACCCTTCCTCTGAGCGGTGACCAAACCTTCCACCTGATGAGCAACCTGGCTGGGGACGTCATCACCGCTGCGGTGACTGCCGCCGTCAAAGACCAGTTAGCAGGCATGCAGCAAGCACTGTCTCAGGCTGCTCCCAGCCCAGGGGAGGACACAGACACGGAGGAAGGGGATGACTTTGAACTACTGGACCAGTCAGAGCTCGACCAAATTGAGAGTGAATTGGGGCTTTCACAAGACCAGGAAGCAGAAGCACCGCAAAATAAGAAGTCTTCAGGCTTTCTTTCAAATCTACTTGGAGGCCATTAGTCTGGGAATCAGCTTGTATGACAGAGCACAGATAAACTACCAAAAAAATTCAAACAAGCAAAAAAAGAAAAGAAAAGGAAAAAAAAACTTTTCAAACTGTGAGCTTTACTGATTACTTTAGAATTTTTTTGGCCTTTTTTTTTTTTCCCTTCTGCAGTGAGTTAATTGGATATATATCAGCTGACACTGATAGATTGATATTTCTCATAGTTATTTTTATGTAATGCGCATGGAAATGAACTTTATATATATGTATATATATTTACTGTATTGTCAGAGTTGAATATTAGAGGTTGTTTTTAAAGCAAAATGAAAACACCCAATTATTGAGGTCCTCCCATTAGTATTCCGTATTTTTTCTTCACAATTAATTTTTCAAGCATGCAAAACAGTTTATTGTAACTCGCTGAAATATTAACAATTAATTGTGAAACATGCTATATTGGCCCCTCTGTTCCTAATACTTGGAAACAGTCAAAAAATTTTGGTAGATTTTGATGTAAAAAGACAAAAATGATCAAGGTCACTTTGGTTGAAAGACTTGGGAGATACTATTAAAATTCATTTCCTAGGAACAATTTTGAAAATACATTCAACTACGTTGGATGGGCTAATACATTTCCATGTTATTTTTGCAGTTGTAGACTTTAGGCTTCCTTGTAAATGGCGTGCTCCATTGACTGCCAGCTCTAGTCTTGCGACAGGTGGTATTAACCCATCGAAAGCAAGTAGTTAGATATCATGTAGACGGTGGTTTCGATGTAAGCAGAGATCGGGCTGTGCTTTGTTGTTCAATTGTCATATATTTGTGATAGGGAGGTTGTGAGTACAGATCTATTCTGCCTGCTCAGAACTAGGTTAAACCTCATCTTTCATATTACGGAAAAAGTCTCTTAAGATTGTGAAACTAGTTGCTGGTATGTTCTGTGAGCGATGTGGTCATCAGCCGTAGAGAAACGAGAACTGTTTTTGTAGTCTGACTCTCCTACAGGAGAGAAACTTGCTTGGTTTTCAAGTGTATTTATTTGCCATAGAAGTCTAAATCTGTAATCTGTTTCTTCTTAGGAAGCTAGAATATATTTTTCCTTTATTTTAAACTTTTTAGATCACTTTTAAATAACCACATTTCACTTAGCTGTTTAACAAAGGACTAAAGAGAAGAAATCAAGCTAATTTTGTTTTTGTGATAGAGGGACCATGTCAGCAACTACCAACCATCTCTTCAATCTTCAGGTACAGCTGGCATTCTGACAGATGCACACAGACATCTGAGCCCCTCAGAAAGGAAGGATAATCCAAGAATATAGGAAATCTGTGGTCCCCTGCCTTTACTTTACCCCTTCCCTTATATGTCTAAAGAGTAATGATAGGTCATCTGACATTTTAATGTAGCATCTCTTATTTATTTTTTCTTTCTGAGGTATTAAAATATCTAGACTGAATTTTGCCAAATATTAAAGGGAGAGAAGTTACTGCAGACTCTGAACACTTGCTTTTCGTGACTGACGATGCTTCTATGTCATTAGTGCCTCTTGACTGTGTTTGAGTCCTTTACTGATACAAAGTGAGCCTGTGCCTTCATTATCTTGCCCGTTTCGGTACAAATGAAAACCTGGTGTTAGATCTATGAACTGTGTGGGTTTGCAAGGAATATACCTGAATTCTATTTCAGTAAGAGTTTCTGGACATGAAGAAAAATACAGTCACGTATTTATAAAACAGTTTGTTACCAGGTTTATTATTATTTTTTTAACGTGTATGTTTCTTCACTTAAAAGATATTCTTGGCCATGAAGTCAGAAAGTTTAAAGGTCTTTTCAGTTTCTTCATTGAGGGGAAAACGAGAAGTTAAATAACTTAAGTAATTAAAGAATGTGTTACAAGTCACTGGACAAGCTTACAAGGAGATAAACTCACGATTTGATGGCATGGACAGTAAAGCCAGAATCAGATGTTATAAACTATAAATTAAAAGGGGTTTGGGGAGGTGGTTAGGGTAGAAAAATGTGTTACAGCCCTATGGTGGAGACATACCAGCTCTCTGTGGACAGTAGGATTATAACCACACATGCACTTCAGTAGTATTTGTTCCAGAATATATGTGGCTATAAATTTACGCAATGTAATAATGGTACTCTTAATACTATCAAACATAGGGATGTCAAGGGGTTTCATTTTCTCTCTCTCTGTGTGTGTGTGTGTGTGTTTGGCGGGGGGTAGGGTGGGGGGAACATTATATATAGTCCCGTTTCTGGCTTTAAGACGTACTAACAATAAACCCTGTGATTGATTCAGTACAGTGGGAAACTAGAGATTCCTTACCATGAGAATTTATGCAGTCATTAAAATGTGAAGCGTGGATATTTCTTAATTGTAGAGGAGCTGGAGAAAGACGTTTTGTTCACTTCCTGTAGGAAATGCTGAGCAAAACCATACAATGGGAAAAGCATACGCTGATCATGCATTTTGATCTGAAGCGAAAAAGTTCAAGCTTGTTTTGGAAGGTCAATCCAGGCTTAAAGCAATATTTATATTCTCATTCTGAACATCTTTACTTTTTATCTACCCTAAAAATCTTCAGAAGTGATTTTTTAAAACTGCTCCCTCCCCAATTTAGTAGAATGTTAGGAAAAGAAACTTTTATGAGGTTTGGCAAGTGGCGAACATCCTCAACGTATTTTGGCATCTCACTCTTATATTTGAAATAAGTGCGACTTTATTCCTTTTGAAAAAGTGGCAAGTGCCAGCATACTACTGATTTTAGGCCAGAAGCAAATCTACATTTAAGAAAAAAGCGATTTAAAAGTTTTCCTTTTCTGTTTATACCTTAGGTTAATATAGCTCCTTATACTGCTCTGGCTATGTTAGTTATGAGATAAGAAATTATTTTGAAAACCCTTCCTAAACTACGACCCTTCCTAAACTACATGTGTCACAGGTCATGTGTATCACAGTGAAGACACAGTCTCTGAACTGTGACGTATGTGACATATGACATATTCAGAGACATATGTCTCTGAATATATTTTTGTATATTATTCCTCCTTTTCCACTGAAGCATTTAAGGTAGGATGGGATGTCAGAATTATGAGTTCTGGTTCTGATGTTAACATTAGGACCCTAAGACACAATGTCAAGTCACATAGCATCTCAAACCACCACCTCAGTTTCCCCAAACATAAAATTAGGAAGCTAATTCCTATCCTCTCACACAGGGATGTTTTGAGAATGAATGAAAAAAAAAAAATGTCTGAAGCATTTTCGGGGGAAAAAAAGCTGTATAAAACGAAGATAGTGATCTTTCTCCTATTTCAGCTAAGCCATCTTTTTGAACATTAAAGAAAAGTCAATCAACAAGAACCTGCTTACAAAACAGACTCTAAAGTTCTTTTAATGGGCCTAGCATGATATTGGCCTTATAATCCAATAAATCCTGTAGAATAAGAGGATAGACAGTGTTGCCAAATTGTCTGTTATTTCATTTGACTCTGAAACATGTGTGAGGTTCTACATTAGTCATCGTGAATGGTTCTAACACTTCCTGGCTATGGGACTGAAAGTCACCTAACGTGTACTTGTTTCCTTCACCTATAAAATTAAGATAAAGCACCTGCCTCATAGTATGTTGTAAGGATTAAATGTCTAAGACTGGGGTTGGCAAACTACCACCCGTGGGCCAAATCTGGCCTGCCACCTGTTTTTATGGAATATTTAAAAATATAATTTTCTTTTTCTGGACTTCCCTGGTTGCACAGTGGTTAAGAATCTGCCTGCAAATGCAGGGGACATGGGTTTGAGCCCTGGTCCGGGAAGATCCCACATGGCTGCGGAGCAACTCAGCCCGCGAGCCACAACTACTGAGTCCACATGCCACAACTACTGAAGCCCGCGCGCCTAGAGCACGTGCTCCACAACAAGAGAAGTCACTGCAATAAGAAGCCCGTGCACCGCAACGAAGAGTAGCCCCCTCTGGCTGCAACTAGAGAAAGCCCGCTTGCAGCAACCACGACCCAATGCAGCCAAAAATAAATAAATAAATTTTATATATATATATATATATATATTTTTATTGCCGAAGATCACACACCCAGGGGGCTCACATCCAAGTCTTCTGTTTCTAAACCTCATATGCTGCTCGTAATTTGGCAAATTTGATGAAAAAATTTGGTACTCAGTCTTTCCAAGTAATATTTTATACATATGAAAAATACATGAAATTCAAAATTCAGCACCCATAAAGAATGTTTTATTAGAAGAGGGCCACACTCATTTATGTACTGTCTATGCATCCTTTTATGCTAAAACAGAAAAGTTGAATAGTTGTGATGAAACCATAGGCCTACAAAGCCTAGTATATTCACTATCTGTCCTTTTATAGGAAAGGTTTGCCAATCCTTGGTCTAATACGAAGAAAACACTCAGTTACAGTTAGGGTCCTGTGTAATCCTCATGACTACAATTAAGTGGTGTTAAGAGCTTTTCTCAGAAGGACGGGGTCAAATAAATGGTCCAGAGTCACACAACTACTAAGAGGAAAAGCCAGTTTGACCCCAAAGCCTATTCTCTTTCTAATATGTCACACTACCTAATATTTTTCATTTTTTTAAAATACATTAAGAATGATCATGTTTATGGGCTTCCCTGGTGGCGCAATGGTTAAGAATCCACCTGCCAACGCAGGGGACACGGGTTCAAGCCCTGGTCCAGGAAGATCCCATATGCCGCGGAGCAACAAGCCTGTGAGCCACAACTACTGAGCCTGCACTCTAGAGCCCGAGAGCCACAACTACTGAAGCCCACGCGCCTAGAGCCCATGCTCCACAACAAAAGCCACTGCAATGAGAAGCCCGCGCACCGCAATGAAGAGTAGCCCCTGCTCGCCACAACTAGAGAAAGCCCGCGTGCAGCAACGAGACCCAATGCAGCCAAAAATAAATAAATAAATAAATAAATAATTAAAAAAAGAATGATCATGTTTGTAATAGTTTAACAGAATTTCACTAAATATTAAAGATTGATTTTATTTGACGTAGATTAATTTTTCTTTTTTCAAAGAATCCACAAATCAGCTGATCCAAACTGTTTTAAATGCTGCAATAACCAGATTTTGCTATAAATTTCAATCCCTTGTTAATTTAAGAAAACTTTGCATATCTAGATATCCAAAAACTGAGGTAGTAAAATGTTTTTAAATTGTTTATTAAAAATCATAATGCTTTACTTAACATTTTTATGAACACAGAAGTCATAGAAGTTGTAAATCATTTAATAAATATATGTTTTATAGTCTATATTACCCCCTATAAGTTAACCTCAACTAATCCAATCACCTTCATACTTTTCCCTTTAAAAATCAAGTTGCCACTGCAATATAGGAATGTGGAAAGTAGTATCTACTGACTTGAAGGTGACCTTATTAGTTTTTGTCTTAAATTTTTTTTTTTTTTTTTGCGGTACGGGGCTTCTCACTGTTGTGGCCTCTCCTGTTGCGGAGCACAGGCTCTGGACGCGCAGGCTCAGCGGCCATGGCTCACGGGCCCAGCCGCTCAGCAGCATGTGGGATCTTCCCGGACCGGGGCACAAACCCATGTCCCCTGCATCGGCAGGCGGACTCTCAACCACTGCGCCACCAGGGAAGCCCCCCATCTTTATTCTATTAGTTAATTGTGTATTTCTTACCATCCTTAACAAAGCAGAAAAAAATCCCCTTGAAGACAGATGTTTTAATTCAGAACCAGTAGGATATTATATACGAGATATTGTGATTTATAACAAAATACAGATATTTGGTCTTTGTCCCATTCTGGGCATGGAGCTCCTAAAACCCTTGGAAGGTCTTAAGTGATGAGAGTGATAAAGGTGTCTTTTGTTATGTTGATGAGGTGACTTTTGCAAAGCCCTTAGGTAGCCTAGCGGAGAGGGTGTCACAACCAAAACTCCAGAGGGAGAGAATCTCTTGTTTGGGAACTTCCTGACCTCACCTTATGTGTCTCTTCATTGGGCCGTTCATTTACACCTTTTAATATCCTTTGTAATAAACTGGTAATCTAGTAAGTAAACGAGTTTCCAGATTTCTGTGAGCTGCTCTAGTAAATTACTCAAACCTGAGGGAGGGGGTCATGGAAACCTCTGATTTATAGCCAGTCAGAAGCACAGGTAAAAACCTGGACTTGGCATTGCCTTCTGAAGTGGGGCCAGTCTTGTGGGACTGAGCATTTAACCTGTGGGATCTGACTTCATCTCCAGGTAGAAGGTGTCGGAACTGAGTTGAATTTGAGGACACCCAGCTGGTGTTGGAGAATTGCTTGGTAGTCTGGGAAAAACACCCATGTTCCTGGAGATAGGGAGCATGGGTGGGAGGTGATAGGAGATACTGAAAACCAGGCAGAGGAATTTAAACTTCTTCTATGGGCAACAGGTAACCATTCTTGAACACAAGGAGTGACACAAGAGGAAACATGGCTGAGAGGAATTAGTGTGATTATCTCTATGTGCTGTATGGTAGACTAGGAGGAAAGAGAAGGCTCTCCAGGAGACTGCAGTAGAATTGCAGCCCATGGGAAATTTAACAAGGTGGAGAAAACAATGTCCCTTTGAAGAGGAAAAGGAAAGAACCCGTGGAGAGTTCAAAGATGCTGAAATGGGTCATGGAAATGGATGGGAGGAGGTAGGGAGGAAATAATGACCCGAAGAAGGAACAAATGCTTGAAGAACCATATGTGAATGATAAGTGGAAAGAGAAAACAGAAGTTCTTTACTTAATATAACCATTCTCTGCTTTAATTTTAGAGAAGCTTGAAAATATACATTATTTTGCTTATCCCTGTTGAACAAATTACATTTCTTAAGATGGATATCTGTCCAGAGGACTCAGCTATTTTAAGAGATTTTGTAATGTAAAAATCAAGTTTTCTGGAATGAAATCAGCACCAGACTTAACTTACACTACAAAAGGTTTGTTTAACAAATACTGAACAATTTATGTACCAGCACTGTTCTAGCTCTGGGGTACACTGCAAGGAAAGGAGTCCCTGTTCCCATGGAGCTTGTAGTCTGGAGGTGGATGACTAACCTATAATGGGACTGACTATCCTGGTTTGCAAATGATGGAGAGGTTTCCTGGGATACAAGACTTTCAGTGCTAAAACTGGAAAATCAGGGACAAACAACAAATGCTAGTGGTGGCCCATTTCCCAAATGGTCCCCAAAGACACCACATTCATGCCCTTACAAAGTCCCTCCCACATTAAACAGAGCTGACTTTCCTAAGTAACAGCATATCGTAGAAGTGACCCTGTGTGACTTCCAAGGCTAGGTCCTAAAAGATATTGTGACTTCTACTTTGCTTACTTTTGAGGGAAGCCAGTAACCATGTTATGAGGACACTCAAGCAGCCCTAGGTAGAGGTCCACTCAGTGAGGACCCCAAAGCTCTTGCTATCAGTGTGTAAATGAGCCTCTTCCAAGGGGATCCTGCAGCCAGAGTCACACCTTCCAGCTGCCGTCACATGATCAGCCCTGTCCCCCTGCAACTTCATGAGTCCATGAGCCACGTAAATTTCCGACTTAACAGAAATGGAAAGAAGCAAAGTCTGTTGTTTTCCTGCTAAATGTTGGGGTAATGTGATATGGAGTACTAGATGGCTAGTACAGTGCTACTGAGAAAAGGTCTGCTTAGGAAAGACTGATGGGTTGGGGGTAGGCACTACTGTGAAAAGAGGGTGTGGATAGGCCCCTCCTGTAAACGCATTTGGGCAGAAACCTTCAAAGTAAGGGAGCAAGACAGCAATACTCGATCCAAGCATAATAGTAAAGAATTTCTGAGATTTAGTATATGCACCTGAGATGAAAGATGCTTGCTTAGCCTTGTTAGAGTAACATCAAGTGTCAGTGTGACTGAAGTGGGGTGAGCAGAGTGGGGAAGGGGGTGTGACAGGTGGTCAGGAGGAGGGGTAGGGCCTCCTAGAATAGAAAGGCAGTCCTCTTGGTCAGTTTGTGCTGCTATATAACAAAATATCACAGACTGGGTGGCTTATAAACAACAATTTTTTTTTTTTCTCACAGTTCTGGAAGCTGGAAGTCCAAGATCAGGGTGCCAGCATGGTCTGGTGAGGGGCCTCTTCCTAGTCTCAGACTTCTTATTCTATCCCTTTTTGGGTCTCTGAGGTCTATGTGCTCAGAATCTAATCACCTCTCAGAAGTGCCACCTCCTAATACCATCACTTTGGGAATTCGTTTGTCAATATATGAATTTTTTTTTTTCTTTTTGAGGGGGTGGCACAAACATTCAGACCAGGGCAGGAATGTGTTTGTACTTTATTCCCAGTCAGGGGAAGCCACTGAAGGTTTTCAGCAAGAAGAACAATGCGACAACCTACATTTTAAAAAACGTCGATATCTTCTTTGGTGCTATGGGCCGCTTGGATTTTAAACATGCAATGTCCAATTCTGAAAAAGGACGGACTGTTCAGCTAGGCTGCGCAGCCGAGTGTAAGAACTCCCTACGCCTTTAACATTCATGCTTCCTACAGAACCGGGCTGCTACGCATGACATGACATAGTTAACTAAGTACAGGACACGAGGCTCGTCTGAACTGAGGTGTGCTGTTAACTGTAAAATGCGCACTGGAATCCCAAGATTTAGTACCAACAAATGAATGTAAAATGTCTCACTAAATCTTCTGGCTTGATTACATGTTGAAATGATAATATTTTGGATATACTGGCTTAAATAAAATATGGCCATCTTACCTCTCTCTTTCCGCTTTAATGAAAACGCGGCTACTATTAGATTTAAGAGGACCTACTTGTCTGGGATTCTATTTCTACTGGGCAGCGGCTGGGCTGGACTCTGCGCGCCGAGGTGCAAACTATCCATCCAGGAGTTTCGCCTGCGCCCTTTCCGCCCCAGTAAGGCAGAGGTTCTGGCCGGGAGTCTCCGGTTTTCCTGTGAGTTCCCTCAGCCTCTAACCCGAGTCTCCGGTCCGGCCCCCGGGCTGGCCAGCATCCCTGGCTTTCGTGACACCCACTCCCGGGCTGCAGGGGTGCAGGGCGCGGACCTCAGAGAATCCAGACGGTCGGGCGGCTCACGCATCAGTCCTCCCGGCTCCCCAGTCCTCCGTCCCGCGCGGTGGTGGCCTTCCCAGCACCACGCCTCACAGCACAGCCAAAAAGGACAGTAACCTGCGGGGGCGAGGCCTGTCGATCACACCCAACTCAGGGCAACACCCACCTCGGTCGACTCAATGAACACCTATTACTTCTGGTCAACCCAGCTCACGCGGATCCGCAGATCCCACACCTCGCGGAGACCTAAACAACAATCACCTCAAGTCCATCCAATCACCACTCGTCTCAGGCTCATCCAATCACCACCTGCCTCAAGCCCATCCAATCACAACCCTCCTTACGCCAACCCAATCAACACCCACCTCAGGCCGACTGGGCGGGGCCGGATCCCTCCCGGGCTTCTCCCACATCCCCGGGGCCTCTGGCCACTCCGCGGAGGGGGCGTGGCTGCATGTCGGGAGGCGGGACTTCCTGTCAGGCCGGAAATAATTCGATCCAGTACGGAAGTCAGCTCGCAATCCGGTTCTTCGTGGGCCTTGAGGTTTACGGTCCGAGTGTCTGGTGGGGTCAGGGCGCTCAGTGGTCGCTAGACTGCTGCCTTGGTTCGCCTCTTATTTCCCGGCTGGCGATGGCGACCTACACCTGCAACACCTGCCGGGCGCTGTTGGACGACGGGGAGGCGCAGCGGGCCCACTACAAGACGGACTGGCACCGCTACAACCTGAGGCGCAAAGTGGCCGGCATGGCCCCGGTCGGCGCCGAGGGCTTCCAGGAGCGGGTGCGGGCGCAGCGGGCCCTGGCGGAGCCGGAGAGCAAGGGCGCGGCCACCTACTGCACCGTCTGCAGTAAGAAGTTTGCCTCCTTCAAGGCCTACGAAAACCATCTGAGGTCCCGGCGGCACGTGGAGCTGGAGAAGGAGGCGGTGAGTCGGAAAGTGGCGATCCTGAATGAAAAGAACTTGGAGAAAGGGCTGGGCGTGGACGGTGTGGACAGGGATGCGGTGAACGCGGCCATCCAGCAGGTCATCAAGGCCCAGCCGTCCACGTCTCCCAAGGAGGCGGCCCCAGCTCCCGAGGCGGAGTCCCGGAGTCCCGTGACCGTGGCCGCTGGAGGACGTGGGACTCAGCAGCGAGACCCGGCCGAGAAGCCTCCCCGGCTGCAGTGGTTTGAACAGCAGGCGAAGAAGTTGGCCAGACAGCACGGGGAGGAAGAGAGTGAGGACGACCTGGATGCAGATGGTGGGGGCCTGTCTGGGGGGCGGGGCGGGGCGGGGGACGGGGCTGGGCCTCAAGCTTCCAGTTTATCTTTGAGGTTGGAGCGGGGAGGTGTCCGTTTTCAGGTGAAGGTGATGCGTGAGGGTGTTTCCTTGGTTTCTGAAGTGGCTGGTGTGGCCAGCACCCCCACAGGGCATTTTGTGTGTTTAGCTCACTGTTCTCATTCAGGGACTGAAAGCTTAGCGGGGGGTGGGGGGAATAGTTACTTAGTAAATGTTTGTCGAATGAAAGGATACATTCTCTGTCGAAGGAGGAGATTGTTAACATATGCAGAAGGAGAACATGGTACCCTCACGCCATGTGCTGCAGAATGTTTAATTCCATTGGGTTTCTGGTCATGATGGCTTTGCTCTGAGTTTGAGGTGCTCAGAATCGGCGAGCTAACTTGCAGTGTGAGGCTGGAGCCAGCAACCTAGGCTTCTTGACTTAATGGGCTATTTTTCCCTCATCCCCCTGACGCTGATTGCATGTGTTCATATATGTATAGGAAAGGAGCACGTGCTTCCTTCAAGGGGTTTACTGTGTGCTGAAAAAGAAGGATGAAAGCATTCCTTAGCCATGCCGACCCGTGTGTGGTGGATGACTGGCTGACTGAGATCTTCCGCTAACTTTGTTTTTCAAATCTCTGGCTTGCAGACTGGGAGGATATTGATTCTGATGAGGAACTGGAATGTGAGGATGCTGCAGCCCCGGAGGAGGAGGCAGCGGAGGAAGAGGCTGGAGGAAGCACCCCACGTGGTGCCATCCCCATAACAGACTGCTTGTTTTGTCCCCATCATTCAAGCTCCCTCACGAAGAATGTGGCTCATATGACTAAAGTGCACAGCTTCTTTATTCCTGATGTAGAGTATCTTTCCGATCTTAAGGGACTGATTAAATATTTGGGTAAGTTCAGTCGTTTTTTCCTTTTGAATGACAAAATACCACATTACTGGGGGGCATTAGTTTGGGGCTTCTCCTCAATCTTGGATTGAATGACCGGCCGATTTTGTGAAAATCAGAAACTTGATGGCTGTTTTTTGAACTGTGGACATCGACAATGAGCCCTAATCTGGCTGCAAAAAGCTGCTTTCATGTTTTTTTCTCAACTTATTTTTTTCCAGGAGAGAAAGTTGGTGTGGGGAAGATTTGCTTGTGGTGCAATGAGCGGGGGAAGTCCTTCTACTCCACGGAAGCTGTACAGGCTCACATGAATGACAGGAGTCACTGCAAGCTCTTCACAGATGGGGATGCTCTTTTGGAATTTGCAGACTTCTATGATTTTAGGTAAGTCTGGTTTGTAAGGCTGCAGTGGTTTGAACAGCAGGCGAAGAAGTTGGCCAGACAGCACGGGGAGGAAGAGAGTGAGGACGACCTGGATGCAGATGGTGGGGGCCTGTCTGGGGGGCGGGGCGGGGCGGGGGACGGGGCTGGTCCTCAAGCTTCCAGTTTATCTTTGAGGTTGGAGCGGGGAGGTGTCCGTTTTCAGGTGAAGGTGATGCGTGAGGGTGTTTCCTTGGTTTCTGAAGTGGCTGGTGTGGCCAGCACCCCCACAGGGCATTTTGTGTGTTTAGCTCACTGTTCTCATTCAGGGACTGAAAGCTTAGCGGGGGGTGGGGGGAATAGTTACTTAGTAAATGTTTGTCGAATGAAAGGATACATTCTCTGTCGAAGGAGGAGATTGTTAACATATGCAGAAGGAGAACATGGTACCCTCACGCCATGTGCTGCAGAATGTTTAATTCCATTGGGTTTCTGGTCATGATGGCTTTGCTCTGAGTTTGAGGTGCTCAGAATCGGCGAGCTAACTTGCAGTGTGAGGCTGGAGCCAGCAACCTAGGCTTCTTGACTTAATGGGCTATTTTTCCCTCATCCCCCTGACGCTGATTGCATGTGTTCATATATGTATAGGAAAGGAGCACGTGCTTCCTTCAAGGGGTTTACTGTGTGCTGAAAAAGAAGGATGAAAGCATTCCTTAGCCATGCCGACCCGTGTGTGGTGGATGACTGGCTGACTGAGATCTTCCGCTAACTTTGTTTTTCAAATCTCTGGCTTGCAGACTGGGAGGATATTGATTCTGATGAGGAACTGGAATGTGAGGATGCTGCAGCCCCGGAGGAGGAGGCAGCGGAGGAAGAGGCTGGAGGAAGCACCCCACGTGGTGCCATCCCCATAACAGACTGCTTGTTTTGTCCCCATCATTCAAGCTCCCTCACGAAGAATGTGGCTCATATGACTAAAGTGCACAGCTTCTTTATTCCTGATGTAGAGTATCTTTCCGATCTTAAGGGACTGATTAAATATTTGGGTAAGTTCAGTCGTTTTTTCCTTTTGAATGACAAAATACCACATTACTGGGGGGCATTAGTTTGGGGCTTCTCCTCAATCTTGGATTGAATGACCGGCCGATTTTGTGAAAATCAGAAACTTGATGGCTGTTTTTTGAACTGTGGACATCGACAATGAGCCCTAATCTGGCTGCAAAAAGCTGCTTTCATGTTTTTTTCTCAACTTATTTTTTTCCAGGAGAGAAAGTTGGTGTGGGGAAGATTTGCTTGTGGTGCAATGAGCGGGGGAAGTCCTTCTACTCCACGGAAGCTGTACAGGCTCACATGAATGACAGGAGTCACTGCAAGCTCTTCACAGATGGGGATGCTCTTTTGGAATTTGCAGACTTCTATGATTTTAGGTAAGTCTGGTTTGTAATGTCGAGCGAAGCCAGCTGGTCACATTTGCATTGGATTTGCACGTGCCTCTACCTGATAACTGTCTGTGTCCGGTATCGTATTCTTCATACCTCTTAGCACACTTGTTTAGGAGGTAGTTATTTCCTCTCATTCTGTAGATGAGAAACTGAGTATCGCAGAATTAAACACACATATCTGACCCGGAGAAGATCTCAGGCCCAAACTGTCAGTTTGTGTGGTTTGGAAACTTGTTTTTGCTTGTTGTGGTTTCCATGGTCAGAAGTTCAGTTTTGCCAGTTACCTCAGGAACAGAGGCAGGGAGGTTAGGCTTCACATCTTGGTTTCCCTGAGAGCCCTTGAATCACAGGCTGTCTCCTAAGGGACTTGAGCTGGTGGCTGCACCAGGCCTGTCCCAATCACTTGTTGGTGAAATTATGCCACCTTTACCTAGAATCTTGAATATTTCATACATCATGCAACGAATCCATGCTAGGAATTCTGGAACAGCTGGTTCTTAGTGTCAGTGTGCCTATGACCTAGCACAGGTGTGCTCTGCAAGCGGGTGTGTATAATGACCATGCCAGGTGTGCAGAGTCTACCTAATACAGGTGTTCAGAAAAGTGCTGGTCTTTTAAGTCGTCCTTTTGCATTTTCCTCCTGATTTCTCATTTCTTACTTGTCCTGACAGAGAGTTTTTCATTATAGCCACTTTGGTGGCTCTGTAGGGGCCACCATTGTGGTTTTAATTTGCATTTCCCTGATGAGGACTGATGCAGTTGAGAACCTTTTTATATATCAACTGGCCATTTGGATATCTCTTGTGAAGTATCTGATCTAGTCTTTTGTCTGTTCCTGTTGGCTTATCTGCCTTAGTGTACATTTCTCCAGTTATTTTCCTTGTGTATTTGTGAACAGCTATAGAAGCACAGAGATTCTTCTGGAACTAGAGTGTCTAATTTGCCAATTCCTAGGTGTACTCATGTCGCTCTTTGGGTTAGTTAAGTAAAGTAAAAATTTTTAAATTCAGCTCTTCAGTTGCACTCCCCACATTTCAAGCCCTATGCTTAAAAACAGATGTGCTTTAAAAGTAGCTACCATAGTGGACACACAGACTGAAAATTTGCATCATCAGAGACTTCTGTTGTTCAGCACTGTTGTAGGACTTGTTTTTGTATTGATTAAATTGAGGAGAGCTGCATCTCCAGCTGTACAATCTCCTCCTCTTCCTCTGTTTGCCAGCCCTCCTGGAGAGAAACAAATACAGAGGTGAAGGAATTCTGTTATAGGTTGTTTGCTCACTCTTTCTTAGAACAATTTTAGATTCTCAGCAAAACTGAGAAAAAGATACAGAGAGTTCAAATATACTCCTTACCCAACACGTGCAGAGCCTGCCTCATTATCAGCATCCCCCAGTGGTACATTTGTTACAATTGATGAACCAAGTTGACCCATCAGTTATCACTCAAAGTCCATAGTTTAGAGTTCACTCTTGGTGTTGTCCATTGTATGAGTTTGGAGAAATGTGCATACAACGACATGTATCCACGATTAGAATATCATACAGAGTGGTTTCACTGACCTGCAGATCCTCTGTGTTCTGCCTGTTCATCATTGTCCTCCACCCGACCCCTGGAAAACCGTGATATTTAATGTCTCCATATTTTTGCCTTTCCCAGAATGTTGTATGATTAGAATCATACAGTATGTAGCCTTTTCAGACTGCTTCTTTCACTTAGTAATATGCTTTTAAGGTTCCTGCATGTCTTTTCATGGCCTGCTAGCTCATTTCGTTTTTGTATAATCCAAAAATACTCCCTTGTATGGATGTGCCACAGTTTATTTATCTACTCACCTATTGGAGCACATTTTGGTTTCTTCAGGTTTTAAGAATTTGGATAAATCTTCTGTAATTCATGTGCAGGTTTTTGTATGGACAGAAGTATTTGACTCCTTAGGGTAAATACCAAGCAGCAGGATTGCTGGGTCTTACGGTAAGAGTGTGTTTGATTTTGCAAGACACCGCCAGCTCTTCCAAAGGGGCTGTACCCTCTTGCCTTCCCACTAGCAGTTAATGAGAGTTCCTGTTGCCCCAGATCCTCACCAGCATTTGATATTGTCATTGTTCTGGATTTTGACCATTCTGATAGGTGCATACTGGTATCTCTGTGTTTTAATTTGCATTTTTCTGTTGACATATGCTGTGGAGCATCTTTTTTGCATGCTTATTTGCCATGTGTGTATCTTCTTAGTGAGGAGTCTGTTAAGGTCTTTGGCCCATGTTTTAATCAGATTGTTTTTTGCTGAGTTTTAGAGTTCTTTTTGCATTTGGATAGCAGTCCTTTGTCAGATGTGTCTTCTGCAAATACTTTTTTCCAAGTCTGAATCTTGTATTTTAATTCCCTCGACATTGTTTTTCACAGAGCAGAAGTTTCCTTTATCAGATGTGTCTTCTGCAAATACTTTTTTCCAAGTCTGAATCTTGTATTTTAATTCTCTCGACATTGTTTTTCACAGAGCAGAAGTTTTTAATTTTAATGAAGTTTAGCTTATCAGTTATTTCTTTCATGGACTGTGCCTTTTGTGTCGTTCCTAAAAAGTCATCACCAAACCCTAAGTTATCTAGGTTTTCTCCTATATTATCTGTAGGATTTTTTATAGTTTTGTATTTTACATTTAGGTCTGGGATCCATTTTGAATTCATAGGCCATTTGAATACTTTACTACAGAGAAAATGCTAATAAATTGTTTTCTCTCCAAAAGCTTTCAGTGTAGTCGCTGCAACTGTTAACCCCTCACCCCTAACCCCTTTAGTTATCTAGTAGGTTTACAGTATTTTAGTTAAATTTGAGGTATTGGTCTATGTATTAATGCCATTCCATGGTTCCAGGAGTAGCTACCCAGATCACAAGGAAGGGGAGGACCCTGATGAGACTGAGGACTTGCCGTCAGAAAGGGCCTTGGAATATGAAGACGACACCATGGAGCTGATCCTCCCTTCTGGTAAGTGCAGTTGTCCAGAATACATAGCTGCATGCCGCTGAGATTATCGGAGCGGCGTGTTCCCATCACTTCCCTTCCACACCGAGGGGAGAGACCCTACAGCTTCAAGTGTGTGTTTGTGTTACCCTGGACGAGGTGAACTCTGAAGGTTGCCCCGTAGCTCTGTCTTGGCTGTTTTGTTTAAATTGCATCAATGTTTTCCTCACTTTTGTTGTGATTCGTAATGCTTTAATCAGTCATTGCCTTTCTTTTCAATACATAGACCTTTTGTATTCTGTTTATTATCTGGTTTTTTGGCCCCATCCAAGTTTTTCTTGTTAAACTTGACTTTGCTCTTATTCCTTGAACTGATTGCTGTTTCCGTGGTGGCTCAGACTTGCATATGTTAGTCTGGCATGGGTGGACCTGATTGACAGCGCCCAGGTTTCCTGTCCGTATTCTGGGTGTAGGGGGAGGCTTGGAGTTTGAATTCTGCCTTCTCCTTTGGGGAACAGGATTCATAATGGCAGGATTTTGTCCCAGGTATGAATAGAAGAAGGAAAGCCATGAATATGAGAAGTGTGCAGTATTGCTTACAGTGTTATGCTTAGCTAATAGGAATGGGGGCAGCTACAGAAGACGCATCTAAAAAGGACATAAGATAATAAGATAAGATAATAAGATCCTAATAATACCTCGTATTTACTGAGCAGTTAGCACATTCAGGCAGATATATTATTTTAGCTTTACATCGAGCCTTTGAGTTAGATTCTGTTATCCTTATTTGACGTATGAGCCAGCTGAAGCTTAGACAGGTTGAGTAATTTACCCGGGATCATGGACCTCGTCAGTGAAGCCCTTTCCCCACTTGTCTCCGCTGCCTGGGAGATTTGCAGTGATGGTGGGAGCAGGAACGGCCACATTGCCAATGGAGACGTCTGCCGTGAAGAAGCCGCCCTGAGGTGCTGCTCTCCACCTGGAATAGCACGGCTTAGGTATAGAGGGCCCTGCTTAACCCAGAGTAATAACCTTCTAAGGCTAAGGGCAGTTTAGACAATGACAGTGAAAGGAAAGTGCAGGCAGAACCTATCTTGAGGATATAACTCTTCTACAGTGGGATGGAAGCTGTAATGCAGCAGAATATTGTGGCCTATACAATACGCAGCAGCAAAGCAGGCCTAAATGTATCACAGAGGACCTAGTCCCATCTTCCCTTGGTGAAAATACTGATGCAGAATGTCAGAAATAAGTTTAATAACTTATTTTCTAAGACTGTTTATTTAGCCCCTAGTTTCATTAGCTCCCCCTTCCTTAACTGAGACTAGATCACAGACCTTGAGAAAGTGAATGAAATGGTCCCTGCCAGCGGCGCCTGGCGTGTAGTAGGATCAATAGGAACGTGGGCTTCATTTTGCAGCAACGCTGCTCACCAGTGAGACTATCCAATTTTAGAAGTATAGTCTATTTGCGAGAAATTTTCATCTGGACTTAAGACGTCTGTAGCTTAAAGACTCCCTAGCTATGTAGACAACACATTTGCCCAGAGCGATAGAGTTTCCTCAGGTTCGCCAAAGCCAAACCTGGGTGTCTTCTCAGGATCCGCTCTTACTCTCCCACATCCTTTTTTCTTCTCCTTATCTGTGTCACCATGAAAGCTTCCTGTCTGGCCGTCTCCAGTCTGGTTTCCACTTGACCACCAGAAGGTTCTTTCTAAAACAAACACCAGTCTGTTTTCTTTTCCCTCTGGAATCCCCAGGGGGAGCCCTTGCCTTCAGGGTCACTTTGTCGCCCAGGTGTCTGGTGCTCTTCCTTTCCCGCCCGCCCGCAGTCTCCCTCCCCTGGGCCTTTGCCTGGGCGCTGCCTCTGTCCGTCCCCCGCGCCCC
>NW_006774127.1:1600894-1621174 GCF_000442215.2 Lipotes vexillifer
CCCCCCCCCCCCCCGCCTCCTCATCCTTGCCCTGCAGGGCTCACGTTGGGCCCCCTGCCCAGCTGTCATGATGTGGCTCTAGCTCCTCTGTGCCTGTGGGCTGGCTTGCCTTCTGCCCCGTTTCTGTGAGGACAAAGCTGGCGTCTTCCATCTCCGCGCAGTGCCTCAGACACACAGGAGCCACGTAAATGTCTGTTGACTGAGTGACTGGCAGGTTGGAGGTGACTTTTATTTATTTATTTATTTATTTGCGGTACGTGGGCCTCTCACTGTTAAGGCCTCTCGCGTTGTGGAGCACAGGCTCCGGATGCGCAGGCTCAGTGGCCATGGCTCACGGGCCCAGCCGCTCCGCGGCATGTGGGATCTTCCCAGACCGGGGCACGAACCCGTGTCCCCTGCATCGGCAGGCGGACTCCCAACCACTGCGCCACCAGGGAAGCCCTGGAGGCAACTTTTAAAAGGGAAGCAAGGTGGCTTCCCCGGGCCTGCCACAGTGCAGGAAAAGCAGAGCAGAGGGGGCCACTCTGGGCTGCGTGCGATGTTGCCTTGGGGGCTGAGAAGCGTATTTGCCTGCAGTCCCGGGCGGCAGATCACTCTGCCTGTTCGTCATATAGTCAAAGAAGAAAGTGCCATGAGATTAACTTGAAGGTCCAATTTCTTGGGTTTTTAAAGCATGAATTTCCTTGCCTACAGCTACTTGTCCACGTACCAAGTGATGCTGTTTTAAAGTACTGGATGATGACCTCAGGGCAGCTCTTAAGGGAGACTGGGAAGTAGTGAGTAAGCTGCTTGGTCTTGGAGTACTGGGCGATATTGTACTGTGAGACTCTGGAGAGGCCAGACCAGCTGCCAGGTGCTGCCTTACCTCAGCGTTCGTCCCTCGCTGCGCACTTTTTTCTGAGTGTGTGCATTTTCCTGGGGAAACGCTGTTACATCATAAAGTCACCTGTGTGGCCACACAGATTTTTAAATTTTTTTATTTATTCATTTGCTTTTTAATTAATTAACTTATTTTTTGGCCACGCTGCGTGGCTTGCGGGATCTTAGTTCCCCGACCAGGGATCGAACCCGCACCCTAGGCAGTGAAAGCGCGGAGTCCTAACCACTGGACCGTGAGGGAATTCCTCCACAGAGATTTTTTTTGACTGTGTGGGTAAGTGCACTTTTTCTGGGGAAAGGCTGTAGTTTCTGAAAAGCATCTGTGACCTGGACGAGGTTAAGAGCCAAGAATGGGAAAATCTAAATGTACAGCATTCGCTGCCTTCCTGGGTCTTCTTCACAGATGACCGGCTGCTGAGACCTGGTAATAGAATTCGTTTAAATAGCAGCAGAACATAGCACTCTTAGTGAATCAGAAGGTCCCAATATTTGGAAATTTCTTCCAGCTATACAGTTACATACACTTTTACCATCTCATTTTAAAAACCAGTCATGCTCTAGTCAGTCTTGGTTATAATGAGACATGACAGTTTTGCGTCCATTGGTTTGCCCCCGTGTCTCAGTGCTGACCTGGGGATTTTGTAATGAACCAAAAAAATAGGAAATCTCTGAATAAACACTGTATACATGAGTAGTGATATTACAACAGTATATTCAGTCACCTGGTTATGTCTTTGAACAAATTTACCGTTCAGAAACTTCCTTGATTATGCTCAGTTATATGACTGGGTCAGTGTGGATGGATGTTAGCGTGAAGCTGACTTGAGAAGGATTCTAATGTGGAGAGCCTAGTGATACTTAATCAACTACACTTAGCAGAGTCTGCTTTAAACTGGTTTTGAAAGCAGCGGGTAGTCGTGATTCCTTAAATCTAGTTGCTTCAGGTCAAGTAGATGATCCCAGAGGCAGTGACATAGAGCATCCGGTAGAGGGCGCTATGAGCATTTATTTTGAAGACTGTGGTCTGGCTCAGTTCCTTCCCTCTTTGCTCTTCAGTTCCTGTGGAGCAAGTTGGTGTGAAAACACATCCAGTTAGTTGCTGACTAGCCAGATGAATCTGTTGCTGGATCCACGAAAGGCACGTGATCAATCTTCTTAGGAAACTTACAGTTAGAGATATTTTCTTTTTCACTGTCTAATGTCACCCAGTGTTAGGCTATTTGTTAAGTAGGAGTGGAAATTTTAAAAATACATTTATTTATTCGTTTGTTTGTTTATTTATTTATTTTTGGCTGTGTTGGGTCTTCGTTGCTGTGCGCGGGCTTTCTCTAGTTGAGGCGAGCAGGGGCTACCCTTCATTGCGGTGCACGTGCTTCTCACTGCGGTGGCTTCTCTTGTTGCGCAGCACGGGGTCTAGGTGCACAGGCTTCAGTAGTTGTGGCGCGTGGGCTCAGTAGTTTTGGCACACAGGCCTAGTTGCTCCGCGGCACGTGGGATCTTCCCTGACCACGGCTCGAACCCGTGTCCCCTGCATTGGTAGGCGGATTCTTAACCACTGCGCCACCAGGGAAGCCCTCAGTCTTTTTTTTTAACTGAAGTACAGTTGATTTACAGTTTTGTGTTAGTTTCTGGTGGACAGCAAGTGATTCTCTTTTTTATATATATTTATTAAATATTTGGAGTTAAAAAAAAATCTTTTAAGCTCCTTGAATCATCAGATAACCATCATTATTATCCAGTGGAATAAGCTTCATTTAAAACAATTTAATATTAATAATTTTATTTTATTTTTTTAAAACTTGTTTTATTCAAGTATAGCTAATTTACAAGGTTGTATTCATTTCTGCTGTGCAGCAAAGTGATTCAGCTTTACATATGTGTGTATATATATATATATATATATATTCTTTTTTGTATTCTTTTCCGTTATGGTTTATTACAGTATACTGAATATAGTTCCCTGTGCTATACAGTAGGACCTTGTTGTTTACCTATTTTATATACAGTAGTTTGTTTATCTGCTAGTCCCAGACTCCTAATTTCTCCCTTCCCCACCTCCTTCCTTTCCCCTTTGAGAACCGTAAGTTTGTTCTCTATGTCCGTGAGTCTGTTTCTGTTTTGTAAAGAAGTTCACTTGTATCATGTTTTAGGTTAGGAGTGACAGTCTTGTAAGCAGTTCTTACTGTGGAGAAAGATAGATGGACAGGTTGTGGCTTCATCATAACTCAGACATTACCCATGTGTTATTTATGGACAGGCACACCGTGTTCTATAACGAATTTTCCTTGATTGAGGGCCTTCCAGTGGAGCTGTTCTCAGCACATTGTACTTGGTGCTTAATGTTAGGTGTTCACTGTCATTGCCACAGGACAGGAGTAACTTTAAACACTGAATGTTTAGAGTTCTCCTGTCAGGTGTCGGAAACCTTGGCGTTGATTAATGAAACCTTTTCAAGCATGTTTTAAAAGCCAACCTTCAATAATAACGTATTTCTAAATGCTGCTTACAAATGTAAATAAATCGATTTATTAAGTACTAATGACCAGCAGCATTATCATTTAATGATTTTGAGGAAATCATCATTGCAAACTCAGAGCATCCTGCCTACATTATAAATGGAAAGTCATAATCAGCAGTGCTGGGCTTTCCTGCCAGAGCCTCCATTTAAGAGTGAGTCCTTCTCCATCCGCTGTATCTCACTTATTTCTTGTGGTTTAGGAGCTTTATTAACTCTTCTGCTGCCAGAACAGTCAGGTCCTGGGAAGCATCTTTTCATCCATATTAGTATCCAAAGGCCACATCATCTTTGAATTGAAAGTTTCTTTTTGTCACCTCTTGCGTCTGATCACCAGTCAACTGGAAGTAACCACTTTTCCATATCTGCATAGAGAGCAAACTGTTTCCCAAGTAACTTGCCAGGTATAGGGACTTGAAACGAAATAACCTGACAGAATTTTTTCTTGCAAGTTAAAAATCTAGGTCCTAAAAGCGAATATAGCCATCTACAATAGTTAACAGTATTCTGCTCATGGTCTTTCTGCACAAAATATTCTGAAAAAAATGATTTTATATATATAAGTGTAAAGCTTCCATAGCAGCCGTACACATGGTTCTACCTGGCTGTATTTCCTTAATTCATTTTCAGTGGAAATAGCTGTTCCGTGCCTTGTATGTATGCTGTTGTTAAATTTCTGTGTGTTGATGTCTGTCTGGGAACGTATTTGACTGCTTATGTTCTAGTTAATATTCTTGTGAAAGTATAGCCTGGGTTTAGTAAGCTCTCAGGTGATCTCATGCCGGTGGCCCAGGAGAACTTTTCGAGAGCCAGGGTTCTGATGGAGCCCGGAGTGTGTCTTCACTGAAGCCCGCCCCCTTCACTTTCACCTACTGTGAAGCTGAGATCCAGGGGTCAGCACACTTGTCCTATAAAAGAGCAGATAGTCCAAAGAGTTCATTTCTGAAAGCGTGATTGACTGGCATGGTTGTATCAGATCCTTCTCAGTAAGTAAAACCTGGAGAGAGAATTCATCTTAGTCATCTTTTAAAGTTACGGTTCGGGCTTCCCAGGTGGCGCAGTGGTTGAGAGTCCGCCTGCCGATGGAGGGGACACGGGTTCGTGCCCTGGTACACACACATCAACCCCAGATTCTCAATAATAAGTATATTTGACTTGAGCTCTTTGTATCTCCAAAGATTGAATTTCAAAAAGTCTACATCTGATCATCCATCAACTTGACACCTCCCTTTACCTTTCTACTCCAGTTCCTGCTCTCTAATCAATAGAAGTGGCATGATTAGGGCTGCACTTTAAACAGATTGTTCTGGCATCAGTATGCTGGTTGTATTGAAGCAAGAAGAGACTAGAAAAAAGAGCCCAGTTCAGGAGCAGTTTAGGAGGAAAAAAAAGGGCCTGAACTTAGGGAATTTTAACAAAAGTATTTTTTTTAAAGAAAAAAGGGAACTAGGTATTAGAGAGTTAAAACTGAAGGAACCTGACAGCTAATTCTATGGGGAAGGTGAGTGGGAGGGAGGACACTTTGATCCATGATGACCAGGACAATATGAATGCTGTGAATTAGGTGTTATGTGGTGCCTTAAGATGCTATAAGGTATAAGAGGGCACATACAAAGGCACCCTGAAAAACCTAAACCCAGACAGAGAAGAGAATTAATTACAATATTTTCTTGAGTTTTGTGTTTCATTACCTTGATTAAATGCTATAAAATTTCAGCTCTGGACCAAAGCTTTTAGCCTTTTTTTCTTCACTTCCTCAAATTCTAATAACCTCCATATAGTAGTAATTGCTGCCTCCTCATGTTCCTGCCTCTGACAATATGAATCAAAATTTCAAACTTCTTAGCAATTTTCTAGTACTGCCTGTTATCCCAAGCAAAACAAAAGATAAATGTAAAAAAGTGGGAAGATAATAAATTTGATTTTGAGTATATCCAATTGAACTATTAAGGGTACAGTCCAAATATGAGTCTACGAGATTCAGTAGAAAAAAATAGAGATATATATATTTGGGGGTCATCTAAATAAGGAGGATTGCTTAGCTACAGAAATAAAAAAAGATACCAAGAGAGACGTATTTAGAAGGGAAGAGAACTGGCACAAGAATAGAATGCAAAGGAATGCCTAAATTTAGAGGGAAACAATACAGGAAAAGTTACCCAGAAAGAACACTGGAGAGAGAGGAGAATAACCAGGAGAACTGCTCTGGTCTCACAGAAGCAGGGAAGTGGAGATGGCCAACAACATATCATATTCAGAGGATCATAGGAGATAAGCAATATTTTGACTTGCCATGTCCCCATCTTCAGAAAAGAGCACTTCCTCCTTGGCTGCTTTCAATTAGAGAGAACTTTCAATTAGTGTGGAGAAGAAATTGTATTTCCAATACTAATTGTGGTTCCAACTGGGGTCGTTGGTTCTAGTTCCATGTCTACCCTCTCCTGAAACACAAGGGTTCTAGAATCCTAAGCTGGGTCAGACATGGTACTTCAGCTGATGACCACAATTACTGGGACTCAAATTTGGAACCAGAGTCCAATCATTTAGACCCCTTCCCATATGACTGGGAGGAAAAGATGAGGACGCATTAAGATTGACAAAGCTGTGAAAATCTGAGCTTGGAACTTAGAACTAATGGGTAAGTCTCCCATAATTTGGAGGATTTAGTCCATGGTGGGATATTCAGAGGGAGAGTAAAGAGATATGGGAGGACGCGGGCCTCTCACTGTTGTGGCCTCTCCCGTTGTGGAGCACAGGCTCCGGACGTGCAGGCTCAGCGGCCATGGCTCACGGGCCCAGCTGCTCCGCGGCATGTGGGATCTTCCCGGATCTGGGCACAAACCCGTGTCCCCTCCATCGGCAGGCGGACTCCCAACCACTGCGCCACCAGGGAAGCCCGGCAGGCGGATTCTTAACCACTGCGCCACCAGGGAAGTCCCTCTGACTTGGTTTATAGTCTGCCTTTCTCTGTCCCTTTTGGTCAATGGGGCTTCACCTTTTGGGCTTATAGACCTTTTCAGATGATGAAAACTAAAGAGGCTCATCCCAGAAGAATGTATATAGAGAGAAGTTCTGGTATGCAATAAACTCCACAAGGCCCATTGGATAGAGACCCCAGATAATAACTCTTGTTTAAATATAAGAACCCACTTACCCGAAACTAGCTTTGATTCTCTGCCAAGTTGGGTCTTCTCTGATCACAGGTCACCGACCTTTGCCTCATTTCTTAACCCCTTTCCAACCCCAGGAGCAGCCCTTGTGCGCCAGCGGGACATGCAGTATGTCCAAAGGATGAAGTCCAAATGGATGCTGAAGATGGGGATGAAGAACAACGCCACCAAGCAGATGCACTTCAGGCCCCAGGTGCTGTTCTGAGTCGGCCAGGGATTGAGTCATCATCCGACTCCTGCACAAGCGTCCGTCTTGCCTGGGGACCCGTGGAAGCTGGATCAGGTAGCAGGACCCTTATGCTGCTACTTCTTCCTGGATTTCTCTGTCCTGACCTAATAATAAAAGTCAGAATCATTTGGCTCCCCAGTGTAATTTTTGGACAGGGTTGAAAGGTCGTGTTTTTAGAAAGTGAGTGCTGTGTCAGCTGGACGCAGGCCCTGCCCTTCTGAGAGTTGCTTTGTTGTCTCGGCTTGAAACTGATTTAGGGCTGTCAGAATAACGTGGGGAATTCAAGAGCGGCTTGTCTGCTCCAAACCTGGTTTAATTTTCAGAAGAACACCTTACCATATCGTGGCGCTGGGACCTATGTAAGGGGGCTTTGAAGCTTCTGGAGGAGCAGAGTTGAATGTCCCTCCCTGGAATGTATTATGGCTCCCAAGGTGCTGACAGTTTGGGCACTTTCATTAAATCCAGGGAAAGTAAAAGGGCATGTCAGTGGCTTGCTGTCAAGGGTCTTCATTTCTAAATGTGATCCCAGAAAGAATGAGTGTGCTTCACCCTGAGACTCAGTGTCCAGTGCCGCCTCTAGAGTAGGGAGAAAATAAATGTAAAATGTGTAAATTTCATTTGAGAAACAAGCACGACCTCAGGATTCAACCTCTGAAGAGATGCTCCGCTTAGGTGGTTTAGGGGGAAGGCCATGATACGTTGGAAATGAAAGTAAACATGACGTTCAAATCCACTGAGCCACTGTTCTGACTTTGGAAAAGTGACTTGGTCCTTGAAATCCGTAAAATGAGGTGTTTATTACCTCACAGGTTGTGCGGTTAATTAAATCAGCAACGGAGCCGTCCCTCGCTCAGTCCGCAGCACAAAGTAAGCGCTTCAAGTTCTCCCTGGTGGGGCAGGTGCCCCTCTGAGGACGGGCATGTCTGGGCAGCGCAGTGGTCTTTCTGAGGAGTGGATTCAGGGATGCCTGGAGATCGTGTTTGCCCTTACCATGCACTCAGCAGCCCTCGCTTGGTGGAGACACATCTTTTTCCTTAAATTTTGGGTGCGGAATGGAATGAATTATATTTCATTAGTATGCGGGTTCACTGTCTAACAGTGGAGGGCTCCCTAGTTTAACTTTACTCCTTCATCCTGTCTAACATTCTCGTCACACAAGTACCCACCTTCTTGTGTTTGACATCTTTGAATCTATATCCTGAGAAAATGATATAGTGCTTGGCATGGGGTGTGTTTTTAATCTATACTTAACGTCCGGGACATTGTGCTCTATTTCTTGCCAGTTTTGTTTTTCTTTCAGTAGTTTTTCACTCGACTTGGTAAGCCTAATTCATCTTCTGACTGCTGGGAGGTGTCCATACTGTGTTCTCTACACAGAACTTCCCTCCCGCTGCAGCTGACCCCTCCTTCTCTCTAACCCCCAAGTCCCACACCAGCACCACACTGTTTGAGTGTCTTGTTTATATTGGTGCCCATTTAATTTTGAGGCCTTTTTTTTTTTGCGGTACGCGGGCTTCTCACTGCTGTGGTCTCTCCCGTTGCGGACCACAGGCTCCGGATGCGCAGGCTCAGCGGCCATGGCTCACGGGCCCAGCCGCTCCGCGGCATGAGGGATCTTCCCCGACCGGGCATGAATCCGTGTCCCCTGCATCGGCAGGCGGACTCTCAACCACTGCGCCACCAGGGAAGCCTTTTTACCTGTGAGTGGCGATGAGGACAGCGTATTTGCTGACCTGAAAACATTCCATTTATATATTATCTACTTCCAGTCTTCAAGAGACTCGTTCTGAGTTAAGTTTGTGAAGCAATCCACTGTCACTTCTGTCCACATCATAACTTTTAAAAATTCAGTTTATTTGCCTTTCTGGAGTAAAGCTCTACTTGGGAAAGAAGGCAAAGAAAAAAGATTTAAACAACTCCTCTCGTTGAAGAAACAAAACAGCATGAGAAATGAGCTTGTTTTGCCAGGGTGGACTTCTCTGTGGTTCAGGAAAGTAGGGAGATGTCTGATACTGGATTTCCTTGTCATTCTCTCCTTTGATGTGCGTCTATTTTTCATCCTCTGGGTGCACTGCGCCCCACTCTCTGACTTCTGTAGTTGGGATTCCTGGGGCTTCTGGCCTGTTCCCACACAGCAATTTGCTACCAGGTCCTTTCAGGGCTGCATATTCTTAATGTGATGTCATGCCCATCACATTGGAGAAGGGGCAGAACCTGTCAAACTACCAGCTTAGAGCCTAAGGAAAAGCTCCCGTCCTTAACTTCACACTTGATCATTTTTAATTTCACTACTTACAATATATTGTTGACATAGTGCTTTTTTTCTTTCTCCAATTATTTATTCACATTAAAATTTTTTTTTAATTTTACATCTTTATTGGAGTGTAATTGCTATTCACATTTTTAAAATTAAATATTTATCCAAATTAACCCCAAAGTAAATTTTTATTAAACCCAAATGTTTAGTTTAATCCTTATCAGTACTTCCTAACACCTATTATCTGTAAGATAGTTAGGTGTCTAAACTGACAGTAGATACCAAAGTAACCCTATTAAAGTTTCTGAACTAGGGCCAAGTTAGCACTGGCTGCTGTAGCTGGCTGAGTGACTTGTGAGGACTCTTTTCTTCTGGGAGTAATCCCAGGATGGGATGGACCTTGCAAGTTGATTCATCTGTCTTTGGTTGAGACATCAAGACTGGGATCAAAAGCGAGAGAATATAATCTCGTTCGTTCCCTCTCTGTATTTTACCAAAGCCCCAGGGAGCTTTGCTGATTGGTTGCACTACCCATCTGCAGACTAGATGATGACTCGATGTACTCTTTCTGCTTTGTGGACTATGCATTTGTGTTTTACAGACTACAGAGTGCTTTATTGTGCCATTTTTTGTTTCTCCACTGTGAAGTGTAGGTAACATTCCTATTTCACACATGAGAAAATAGATTTAGGGAAGTTCAGTAACCTTTGTAGGGAGACAACAAAAAGAAGCCAGAGATTTCTGATCCAGCGTTCTTAATGTCGCAGCATGTTCATACAGGATTTTCAGCAGCATCTCATCCTAAGGAGCACACTCAGTGGGGCTGTAAACATCTATTCAAGTCCCTTCTATTTGCAGCAGCTGTGAAAGAATCTTGTCCTAAATTGAGAAACACATGGAATTTAATATCTCCTTTAATGTTACATACATGATACATACATAGTTAACATAAATGTTACCACATAAAATATCTTTTCTTGCCTAGAATGTGAATGAATTTGGCCCTTAACCAATTTTGGTCATTTGTGGATTCTTAATTTTAAGTTGCTTTCCTCTGTCTGAGATTTTTCAAAACTCTGTTAAGATTCCATTGGACATGATTAATTTGGAATTCACAATAATTCATCTGTAGGAGACCAGATAATTGCTGTGTTTCCAACTCTGCAAGCGGGCATTTTTGCAGGGGAATTGCTTGTAGTCCCAGAGAAATTTATAAGTGCATTGAAGAATACCTGTCATTTAATTTAGACTCATTTGCAGTTGGCACATTAATTATTAATGCCACTGAAACTGATGGAGATTAGGAAGATTTGATTAGCTTGTTAATGCTGCAAACATTTCAATGTTAGAATAATAATTTATTGATTATTTGTGGGGCTGACTGTTCTTCTGTAGATCTGTTCTTTCTGGGCGCAGAGCTTCCCAGCCAGACTATATTTCCCAGCCTCCCTGGTAGCAAGGTGTGGTTATGTGACTAAATTGGGGCCAATGGATGTGAGCAGAGGTTGGATTCAATCTAAGTACAGATCATCTCCAACTTGGAGACAAGCAGCATTTTTACACTCTGCCTCTTTTTCCTCTGCCCACGTGTAGATGAGGTGTTGCCACTTTCGCCCATGTTGCCACTCTCAGAGGACAGCAGAGTGATTGAGTGAAAGGAACCAGGGTCTCTAAATGGCATCATGGAGTAGAGCTGCCCTGCTGACCCAAGCTGGCTGGGCTATTATGTGAAATAAACTGAAGCCACTGTGTTGTGGAGTTTCTGTAGCCTCGCTTATAATCCAATAGAGTAAAACCCCAGGGTAATGCTAATGTGACCTGTCATAATGCAACAGTGTTTGAGATGCAATTGTCAATTTCTGGTTCATGGCTTTCCTCTTGGTCTTGTTCTCAAACTGAGGTGGGCTAGATCCTTCTCTTTACGCAGGATTGGGGGACAGTTAGGAAAAAAGTGCCTTACGATCATATGGGAATTTCTCAGGTCAGTATGTTCACTATGTCTCTTTTTTTATTCTTTCAGAGACAGTCAGAGACAGTAGAAACTGAAAATGAATATTTGTTATTAACCTTGTATGGCAACTTTGCAACATGCTGCTAATTCTTTGACCCTGTTCCCATGGAGAGGCAGGGTCTATCTCCCCTTCCTTTGATGCTGGCCTGGCCTTATTTGACTTGCTCATAACAATAAAATGCAGCAGTAGTGATGCTGCGGATTCCACAGACAGTCACATAATGCAATTCAGCTCCATCTTGCTTCCTTGGCCCCTGACCATGTAAGAAGTCTGACTCCCTCAAGGAGGTCAGGCTGTACAAAAGCCCAGGTAGGTGCTCTGGTGGACGGTCCCAGTTGAGGTTCCAGTCAGTGGCCAGCACCAACTGCCAGCATCGGAGGTCACCATCTTGCACGCCCAGCCCAGTCGAATCTTCAGATGACGGCAGCTTCCACTGACATCTGACCACAACCATGCGACAGATCCTAACCAAAAACTGCCCAAATGAGATTTCCCCAAATCCCTGGCCCACGGAGGCCGTGAACATAATAAAACAACTGTACACCACTGGGTTTACACAAGCAGTGGCGACTAGTACACTTTACCATTATACCATCACCTGTTTTGCACAGTTGGCATTTCGGTTTCCACTTGCCAACTTCTGGTGCAGTTTTCCTGTCGATATGACTTCAAGGGCAAGGACTTTACATACATTACTTATGTTACTTAATCTTTACAACATCCTTATCGAGTAGATATGATTATTATTCCCACTGTACAGCTCAGGGATCTCAGGCATAATTGGCAAGGGTCTTGCTGCTCTACATCACTATGCTATCATCTGTGCTGCTTGAGTCATAGAATTTCAGACCTTGGTGAGGCATTGAACTGACCCAGATCAACTTCCACCTCCCGCCTCTTCCCTCCCATCTGGGTTACATACAAGAACCTGGATGCTCGGGATGGTGTCATGTGACTCATCTGTGGAACACGTCAGTAACTGACAGCAAGGGAAAACAGTTGTCTCCATGCTGGGCTTGATACTCACTATACTACTCAGCAAAGCCAAACTTTTTTCAACTCCTTCAAACAACCTTTTAGTACCAACTATTTTCTGAGTAAACATGATGCATTTCTTTGGAGGAAATGAATGCACCTATAGTTAGCATAGACCTACAAATATATTAAAAGTGTTTAACTATACTAAAACATCAAATCTGTATTTGTTAAAGAAATCTACAATTTTGATTCTATTGAATAAGACCTCTAAATCCAAGGCATTCATTATTTTGTTACTCCATGATATTCTATTATTAATGACCACATTTGGTATTGCATCAACAAGTACCATTTTCACCTTGGGTAATGTCTCAGACATGTTGTCCTGACCAAGATCATCCCTTTTCTAAACCCAGCAACTGCAAATGTGGAAAATAAGACTCCGTCTATGAAAGTGATGGATTTTGGTTTTTCTGAAGAGATTTGTATTATGCTTAGTACTGGTCGATGGGAATATGAAATTGACAGTAAGTAGAAACTCGCATAACATTTATGCTTGAAGCATAACACTCCTTCCAAGATGTCCTTCCTATTGCTAATTCAGTGAATGAAATCTATTTGGGTAATTTGGTAGTGTCTTCTTTTTATTCATCTTGAAGCATGGGGGAGTTTTTCATGATGTAAACACAAAAATGTGTAACGTAAAAATTCATAACAGTAAAAGCTAAAACAAAGAGCTTATTATGTGCCAGGCACTTTTAGATGTGTTAGACCATTGTGTTCTCAAAACAACTATGCAAGGTAGGTAATATCCCCATGTATCCAAGTGGGGAGACTGAGGCACTGACACCCCTTTACACTTGACCAAAGCAGTGAGCACTCTAAAGAGCTTTTGGGTTTCTTGGGTGTCTTCATTGATATAAAATGTGTTAAGAATTAAGACTGAAACAATTTAAATGTGAATCCTTTTAAAAATACTAAAATCATCACGTATTAACATTAATACATTTTTAAGAAAATAAGTGTAATTCCTTCAGATACTGCAATGTTAAGAGTGAATTTATTTTACCCCTTTTCAAATGTCTTTCACATCCAGCTTGAACAGACGACAATGGGATTTTCCTCTCTGCGTCTGCACTCAGTCTACTGTACGACACACGTCACGTAGATGGTGCAAACTCCCTGTAACCTGATGGGAGAACAAGAATGAAAAGGGAAAATAACATCTTAATATTATTATGAAAATAGCAGCCCCCCTGAAAAGCTCTTGGTGACAGGCAGGGGTCCCTGGATCACATTTTGAGAACCACTGCCCTACACTTTCCTGCCTTTCGGTGCACAGGGGAGATGTCTTTCCTTAAGAAGTCGTGTCCTCATGTAAACCCGGGCCTGGAGTGTAGTAGGAGTAGGACCTGTGTGGTCAGAGGCTGGGGTGCCATCCAGGTTCTGCACCTGGTGCTTCTTGACTTTCATTAAGTTACTTGTTTCTCTGTGTCTCAGATTCTTCATCTGAAATAGGGCTGGTCATGTATCCCTTCCAGGGGCATTATAGCCATTCCAAAAGCTAGGTGACAAAGTACCGAACAGGTACTGACACACAGAGAATGCCTTTATAAAGGGTAGCCTTTATTTCAGACTGGCCAGTGACGGCGAGGAAAGGAAGGAGAAGGGTCACACATTCCTATTTCTAGGGAGGACCGACTCCACTCACGCCAAGCCTACAAGTAGCCTCATGTCTCTTCAGGCCAGGTTTTGATGCCACATAATTTACAAAACATCATTCAGTGTTCAGAGCTCTGGGCATTTTTGGACAGATTGTGGGCTTTACCAAATGTCACTGTGCCAGCACCAAGCTAGGGATCATGCCGGTGCAATTTCATTCAATTCTCTCCACTCCATGACCAAGAAGCAGAAAGATCTTTGCTACTTTTTGCCTTTCAACCAGATTTACAGGATCCCAGGTTTGCAGCAGTGGCCTCTGACTTTCTGTCCATGCCTGTTGCCTGTAATTAAAAGGCTAAATGTTTATTATATTTGGGTGGGTGAGGGAGTTAGACATGCGGAGTATGTATGTGTGCCCATGTGTGTGTTTCAAAATGAACACAATGGCAGTCACAGATGACTTCATGAGTGCAGAAGAAGTTTATATTTCATTTGTTGAAAATCCACCTTAGCCAGGAGCCCAATTTCCTGAAGAATAAAGATAAGGTGAGATGATCTGTTTCACATACCGATAAAACCCTTTACCTACTATACTCATAAAGGTAGAAATTACACACAAGGCCACATTAAAAACATCTGTAAACAAGAGCCCAAACTGATTATTTCAGGTTCATAATCTCTAATTTACAGAATTTCAGGGAGAAATCGACCCTGAAGTTCTTTGAAGATAAAAGTTCTGGCTATGAATTAATGTTGAAAAATATGAAAGGATTACAGGTACTTGGAAGAAAACGTCTGAGGGATTCTTCAGAATTTGAAACTGTACAAATATATGACAGGGCTTGGGGATCTTGAGAAAACACTTCACCATTGCTTTCTGTTGGATTTTATAATTTGCAGCTTCAAAGAAAAAATAATTTAAAATGATTTTTTAAGCCTCTACCTACATTATTATTCCGAGTTTAGAGGGAAATAAATTTCATTTACTTGGACATCGGACATGCCAAAAATGCAAGCACTCTGTTCCATTGATTCTTACTTAAAATACATCTATACATTTGAAAGTATATTGGACGTCTTTAAGTTTGCCACTGTCAGCATCGTGGTATTAAAATGTCCCCTCCTCAACCGTGTCAAAATGCAGCAAGTATTTGTTAAAAGGCTAACTTTTTAAACTACTGATTTTTATTTAAGTAGATATGGCTGCTGCAGTGAGTTGGGAGGACTTGATTTTTCTCCTTTAATCTCCCTTCCTTCCTTCCGTCTCTCCTTCCTTCCTTCCTTGCTGTCTTCCTTCCTCCCTTCTCTCTCTCTGTCTCTCTTTCTTTCTTTCTTTCTTTCTTTCTTTCTTTCTTTCTTTCTTTCTTGTTGTTATGTTACCCTTCAAAAGTGGAGTTTAATGTTTCTATGGACAGTAAAACACTGAAACTTCATTGCCTTCATTATCTAGAGTTCTTTTAGGAACAACTATTACAATCACAACATTTAGCTGAACCCAGGGCTTCTCCCAAGATCCCTGGTAACAGGATGTGACAGTAAACCTGGGCTCATGGATGCCTATCTAATTTCGTTACCGTGGATACACCAACTCAACCACTCAAATCTGTGTTGTAGTGGATGCTGTGGTGTGCTGCCTAATCACCCATCCAGGACTGAGGCACTCGTTCACCCACATGTCAGGAGAGCTGGCCTTTGATGCCTCGCTGATGAGCCCCTCTCCGGGAACAGCCCTTAGCAGAAGGAAGCTGCCCTGCCCAAGGCCACACCCCCTCTGCCTCCAGTGGCTGGTCCCCTTGCCTAGATCAGGACAACTCTGACAGCTTTCCCAGCTCCAGAGCTTTCCATGGGACTGCTTAAGGCCTTTATTGCAACTGCATCATAGTTCAACTTCTCCCTATGTGGATTCCTTTTTCTCTCACTTGCTCATAGGTATAGATCCCCAAAGCACTCCCCAGTAAAAAGTCCTGAATGTAAATCTCCATCTCAAAGTTTGTTTTCAGGGAAGAATAACTAAAAGCAATGGTGGCAGGAAAGGCCCAAGGAAGGAGGCTCTTACATGGGATCTGGTGCTGGGTCACCAGCTGGCTGCAGTCAATGAGGGCACCATCTCTGGGGGTGGGTGGAGTACTGTTAGCCCCCAGCACGCTGTAGCCCTGCAGCTGTTAGCGGCGAGACAGCTGGGAGGGAATGCATAGATGGGTGCAGGATCTGGGCATCTGAGACATTGAAGGGAAGTGGTGATTGTAGGGACAGTGGAATTGGATGGTTGTTGCTAAGTGCTATAAAATGACTTAGAGAAAGGCGGTGAAAGGCTGGAGTGATTAATCACCAATCTAAGTCGAAGTGTGAAAGCCAAAGGGCTATGGAAGTTTATAAAGAGACTCTCACCTCTTGCAGCCAGAGGCAGAAAAAAATGCCAGAATTCAACCTTGGACTTAATTGGACGGCCAGCAGAGCTCCAGAGAAGTTTGAATTTTCAACCCCAGCAAGTCTGCTATGCCAAGGTCAAGGCCCTAACTGGGAGTAAATGAGATGCTGAGACTCGGGATGCAGACATCTGTGTTCATGCACTATTAAATATGTCGAATCGTCAAATGCCCTTGAACCCTCTGGGCCTACTCTTCCCTATGAAAAATTATTGCTGCCCCCTTGCTTGAAGATGAGGCAGAAGCCTCTTCATCATCAGCATTAAGACAACATGCTCCCAACTCAGGGTCCGCCCCTAACTCCATCCTTCGACACTAGGGATGGAGTTAGGGGCACTATCTAGAATGCGGATCAGCCTATGGATCAAGCCTATGGGTCAAGTCCAGCCGGTAGTCTGCTTTTCTGGACATAAAGTTTTATTGAAACACAGCTATGCCCATTCAGTTACATATTGTCTATGGCTGCTTTCATGCCGCAGTGAGAGACTTGAATAGTTGCAACAGAGCCTAAAACATTTACTACTATTTACTGGCTCTTTATAGGGAGAGTTTGCTGACCTCTGAACTAGAGTCAAGTCATAATAAAACCCAACAGGAGACGTGCTGTTCCTGATGAGGTAGTAAAGAGAAAATACACTAAAGAAATGAAGGTCCTAGCCAACAAATACTAGCAGGGGTGGAAGAGTACTTACGGGATGAAATTCTGAAGGGCCTGGATTAAGAAGGATGGATAAAGGAGTTTCTCCACGTGAAAGGACTCTCCTGACATATAGGGTTTAACACTCTCTTGGTTGGCTCCTGGAAGCTTAGGAAAACAGTGACCACGCTAAGTGGAGGAGATATGTGAGCAACGCCTTGGCAGACGCTGGAGAAAGAGATCGAAATTCTCCAAGAAGCAGGCACGCTAGGGTGGATATACTCTGTACGACTGGAAAATCCACCAGTTCACGGTGTTTCATAGGAGTACCCAGAGGACACTCCATTTACCAAAGCCGTAAGCAATGAGCTGGTGAGAGGGGCATCCTCTTCCCTGAGAATCTCAATGAGACTGTCCTCTGCAGGCAGGGCTGATGCTATAGGAGATGCTGATATAGAACTGGGATCCCTGAGAACAAAGAGGACGATAAGATCCCAGATGGATAGGGGTCGAGTGGCTGCACTGAAACACTGGACGGAAAGGGAATGCAATTATAACGAGAGTGGCAAGGGGACCCTCACTCACAGAGAGCCATGGAGATGACCAATAGAGCCTGGTGGTGTTAAGGGCAGGTAGAGGGGTAGCTAACAAGGATAAAACTAACAAACCCCCCACTGAAAAGTCACAGCCAATTTCCAGACCCGAGCCAGTCCTTCAACCCCTAAAATGTTGCCTAAAGGAAAGGTTGGTTTCCGGAAGGATCCTGCTATGCCAAGGCCAGTGCCTATGGTAATAATTTCCCTGGTCTTTACCCGAAGGTCTGTGACCATTTCCTTGGGTAACTCTGCAGTGGTTTCCCAGATATTTCAGGGACTCTTGGGCAAGACAGTCGCCATTGATGCTCAGAGATTTTTATGTTTCATCATGGCTCTTTACTAACCTTGGGTCTTATGAGGGGTAGGTAGTAAGATATCCAGGCCCAGCTTTGTTCACAGTGGGTTCTTTGGCTCCAGGGATCCATGGGGTGATCATCTGTTCAGTCTCTGAAGGTGTCAGTAAGTGGATGTCCTTAGTAGTTGACAGAATCTCTTCATTATTTCTTCTGTTTGTAGAGTGAGCTATTGTAGTGCAGAAGGCCACATGGAGGACCCTGAGACTTTCCCACTACGGTTGAGAGAGTAAATAAAAAACTGTATCACATTCGGGGGAAACGGCAGCAATATCTGTCACCTCAACCCCTCAACACTGCAAGGGTTGTGGTCCCATCATGCCCCCATTGAATTCAACACTCTGCCCCATTTAAAACCAGGATCCTGATAATGGAGAACAGACAGTGTATCTATTACCACCGCTAAATAACCAAACTGCCAACACAGAATCCAACACTGAGGCCCCCATACAGCATCCTCCCCTGAGGAGACTAACAAGTTACTTGTTAGCAACTTGATTGCATGGGATCCCTTTCAATCTGCAAGTGGCAATGAATTATCTAGACCAGAATTGACACATATTCCAAGAAACGGCTTTGCCTTCCCTGCCTAAAGGATCCAGTCAGCCCTGCCATCCATGAGTTTATAGATTATTTGATAAACTGGCATGGGATTGTACATAATGTAACCCTGGACCAAGAATCCCATTTTAGAGCAACCAGGTCCTACCTACACCAAACCGCACCACCCAGAAGCCTCCCGCCTAACAGAGACTTTGGAAAACACAGCTAAGTTGACAGCCTGGAGATGATGCCCTTTGAGGATGGGTTGGCATTAAATCAATGCCCGTTATATAGTGCTGTGCTCCCAATAGGTGGAATTGATTGGTCCATAAAACAAGGATTGGAAGTAGGCCTGACCCACTTAAACATTATTCTCAATGACCTGCTTGGGGAATTTGTGTTCCTTGTCACTGCACGTTCAGTCTCTCGGGCCCTGGTTTTCAGAGAGAGAATGCTTCCATCAAGGGACATGGCAAGAATTCCATTAAACTTGAATCTACGGCTGCTGCCTAGTTATAGCCACATCCACACACAGTGACGCACTAAGCTGTTCCTTGGTACTCCCTCACCGAAGTTTGAAGGTAAGTGAGCAAGTCCCATAGCTATGGGTTGAATTTGGCCATTTAGCACCACAGGCATGTCCTCCAGGTGACCTAGGGCTCAGAGCCCTCAGGGATGAGAATCTGGGTCACCCCACTAGGTAAGCCACTCTGACTAGCCGTAGTGCCGTCTGAGGGTGTGGGGACTCTAGAAAGGAGAGTTGAAGAGGGAGATGGCGGTACCAGCTGTAGTGGCAGGGGCTACTGCAGTACATCCCAATAACCTTCCGCTTATAAGTTTCCCCAGAAAAAGAGATCATCCAGAATCACATGGAGCTATTCTCAGATGGGACGAAATTACTCTACAAAGGAACTGGATTTGGAGGGCTCGAGGGGTGAACTGTGCTGGATCTACCCTTTAGGACGAAAGCATTCATTGCCCAAGCAGTCAGAAGACTTGGCTCTGACCTCTGCAAAGGCACTCACCAGTGAGTCCCACTCAGGAATGGCCCTTGGCCAAAAGGTGCTACCTTTGTCAAGGTTACAGCCAAGTTCCAGTGGCATCCGGAGATGGGCCTCTGTGAGGATACAAAGGCCTGGCACCCTTGCCTCCATTGGGGCCTCTGAAGGGCCATGGCCACTTCCTGTCTCCCTGTGGTATTTGCTGAGGCTTCTACAACTGCATCCCAGCTCAGTTTCTCCCTGTGCCCCATCCTGTCTCCTTCAGCCCTCATGGCGGGTATCTGAGAGCACCTGCCCGCAAAAGCCCCTGCATGGGACCTTCCATCTCTGAAGCTGGTTCCCAGGAACCCAAGACTGGGCTCTGGTTTAGGCATCTTACAAACGCGTTTTCCCAGCTGTTGTAACTCTGGGGTGAAAACAGACCCGTGAGTGAGAGTAAATAATTTTCCCTTACAAATTGAAAATTTAAATATTTAGTAGTTTCATTCAGCAGAAAACATTTTGCTGAACACAAAGGGCTTTGTTTTGATGGGAAGGCAATCTCCACATAACATCTCATCTTTCAATGAGCTTTTGGTGCTTCAATTATTTATTTTTTAATCAAGTTTTAATCCACTGTTTGAGTAGATGTTTCTGAAATATTTTTTAATGTAGTAAGTTTCATAAAAAAAATTAGGTCTCCATCTGTCATTATATAGAATGTGTGGACAGATGGCGAATGGAATTATTTTTAACCCCTGAATGCTATTAGCTTGCTTCACTGTCTCCCTGGAGGAGAAGGGCTGTTATGATTGTACTTGTCCTTCCTCCGCTCACAATTAATTTTGCTTCACTTTGGAACCTTCAGCATCAGATTTTGGGGAAAAAAGTCCAATAATCACCTTAACCTCTTTAAAGAGGACCACAGACAACTGATCTGCAAATGTAGCTTCTCTTTCCATCTCCAAATTATTTCTTTGAAAAGAGAAAGACATGCTCACTGAGCATATCATAGATCTTTTTTTTTTTTTTTTTTTTTTTTT
>NW_006774127.1:1621184-1639096 GCF_000442215.2 Lipotes vexillifer
GAGGTACGCGGGCCTCTCGCTGTTGTGGCCTCTCCCGTTGCGGAGCACAGGCTCCGGACGCGCAGGCTCAGCGGCCATGGCTCACGGGCCCAGCCGCTCCGCGGCATATCATAGATCTTTCAATTCGCTGAATTTCTTTCTTAACTTGATTGTTTTGATGCTCTTTCTGTTGAAATGGTGGTAGCGTTAGGTGCCCAAAAGAACGTAGAAAGTGATCGATCTTTTTTTTAAGTTATCTATTTGAAAACTAATCAGATAATATTTGCAGTGATTCCATTTCAAATATAGATAAGAAATCAATATACAGTACAGGGAGCAGGTTTTTATGAGAGATTTTTTCCTCAGATTATTTATTCCATGACTTTCTAGACCTTGGCATGTATGGGATTTCATTTCTATATGTTTTGATGTCCTCTTAAACATCATTTTTTAGTGTTAAACTTTTTTGTATTAGAGAATTTCCCAAACATACACAAAGGTAGAGAGAATAGTATAATGAACACCCATGTACCCATTGCTCAGCTTCAACAGTTATCAACATTTTGCACATCTTGTGTATTTACCCATCTCTACCTCCTCCTGCCTGTTTCCACCCCCCCCCTTTTTTTCTTGGAATATTTGAAGAAATACCAGACATTGTATCATTTTCCTCATAAACTATATGCATTTAAGTAGTAAGACTAAAAGAATTTAACCACCTGAATATTATTATACCCCCCAAATAACGGTATCTTAAATATTCTAATACCCAATCTGTATTCAAATGTCCCCAGTTGTCTCAAATTTTTCTTTTACAGTGGGTCTATTCAGATAATAACTATCAATAACGTTCATAAACTGCATGGTTGTGTATCTCTTAATTATTTTAGTCTACGTGGTCCCGCCTCCCCTCTCATGCCATTGAATTTGTTGGAGAAATCAGATTATACATCCTTTATAGAATTGTGCCCATTTCTAGAATTGTGTGATTGTATTTCTGTGATGTTTTTAACTCGTTCCTCTGTTCTCTGTATTTCCTGTAAACTGGTAGTGAGACCTGAGACATGATTTAATTAAAGTTCAAACGTTTTCTTCAGTCATAATAGTTTTCTTTTTTTGGAGGGGAGATAAAATCTTTTATTGTGCTTTGCCAGAATTTTGAATCAGTTCAGAAAGTAATACTTTTATTTTATTCTTTTTTAATTTTTATTTTACATTGGAGTATACTTGATTAACAATGTTGCGTTAGTTGCAGGTGTACAGCAAAGTGATTCAGTTATACATATGCATGCATCTATTCTTTTTCAATTTCTTTTCCCATTTAGGTCATATTATTTCTTATGCTGTGTACTTCCTGTAGAATCATATCAAGAGCTTATGAAGTCTGGTTGCCCCAGCTTCAGAAACATCACCAATCCGTCCAGGGGATGTCAGAATGTCCTGCGAATTTCTTAAGAACATTTCACCTATAATTTTAAGATCCACTGACAACCATTGCTTAGATCCAGAGTTTCATTAAAGATTGAAATGCAATTCTCTTATTGCCATTCTTCTGCATTAGTTAGCCATAATTCTTCTATAAGGAATAATTTATTCTCGTCAAGTTTTTGGCTTCCCTGAAACAGAGTTTGTATAGGAAAGGCAGACCAGTTCTTTATTCTTTCCATGTATTTGTCAATTTCTGAGCAATGAGGTATAGTGCCCTTATAACATCCAATGGCAACTAGTAAGTTTTTTAAAAAGTATCCTTAGGAACTCATGAATTTTATACATATAATATTTTAATCGAGTGTGATTATTATTCTTTTTATAGTCATACTAGGCTATTTTGGCTAATGGGCTCTCTTACAAGTTGGCCTCCTTTTGACAGGATCTATTTAGTCTTTGATAGTTTCTTGCTTTTCTGCATTTCAAGACGTCCCAGGCTCATCTTGTACACTTCACATTCCATATAGATCCTCAAAAGGTAATTTACTGGGTCAAAAGGAATAACTGTTTTCTAAAAAAATATTTATTTATTTATTTTTGGCTGTGTAAAACACACCAGAAATAAAGTAACAAAGATGGCCCCCATTGTGTGTTTATCTGTATCATTATTTCATCCATCGCATCTGCATTGATAAATATTAGTGAAGAAATAGAAGACAGTTTAACTATGTTATTTCTATCATAAAAAAAAAAGAATTGTGTATTTCTGACTTAATTTAGCATTTTGTTATAGGATTCAGAATGTAAGGTCTTTACTTTTACAATAGTGAAATAAAACGGAAAGGAAGATTAGTGTCCCAACCATCTTATAGCCAAGAAATTCTTCAAACTTATTTGAGTAATGCATCTGATGAAGTGAAATATGTTACTCATCAAAATTAACCTGTCTTTGACTTGAAATTTTACTTGAAAGAATAATATGAGGTTAAAATAGAAGGAAAACTGAGTTTGAAAATGAACTTCAAGAATACAGGACACCCAGCTGGTAACTGTCTATCAACCCAGTTATTTGAGGAGAGGCATTTCTTGATACTAGTTCGGCTTATCTGTATATATATGTGTATATATATTAACATCTTTATTGGAGTATAATTGCTTTACAATGATGTGTTAGTTTCTGCTTTATAACAAAGTGAATCAGCTATACATATACATATGTCCCCATATCCCCTCCCTCTTGTGTCTCCCTCCCTCCCACCCTCCCTATCCCACCCCTCTAGGTGGTCACAAAGCACCGAGCTGATCTCCCTGTGCTATGCGGTTGCTTCCCACTAGCTATCTCTTTTACGTTTGGTAGTGTATATACGTCCATGCCACTCTCTCATTTTGTTCCAGCTTACCCTTCCCCCTCCCCATGTCCTCAAGTCCATTCTCTAGTAGATCTGAATTCCCGTCTTACCCCTAGGTTCTTCCTGACATTTTTTTTTCCTTAGGGGGCCACTCTTCATCGCGGTGCGCGGGCCTCTCACTATCGCGGCCTCTCCCGTTGCGGAGCACAGGCTCTAGAGCGCAGGCTCAGTAGTTGTGGCTCACGGGCCTAGCTGCTCCGCGACATGTGGGATCTTCCCAGACCAGGGCTCGAACCCGTGTCCCCTGCATTGGCAGGCAGATTCTCAACCACTGCGCCACCAGGGAAGCCCAGAATAACTGTTTTTAAGGTGGTTTAACATAGTAGAAAGTGGCTTCAGAAGTGGGTAGATCAGGGTTAGAATCCAAGCTCTATTCCTTACTAGCTCTGGGGACCTAGAACAGGCTTTATCTCACAACATGAGGGTAATAAGAGCTCTTATAAGGAAGAGGAATTTACAATAACATACAGAACTATTTTATTATAGTGTTAAGTGGAAAAAGCAGGATTCACAATTTTATAAAAAACACATAGAGAAACTATTGATCAAATATGCTAACATGTCAGTAGTGGTGTCTTTTGATGGTGGGGCTACAGGTCATATATTCTCTTCTTTATGCTTCGAACTATACTGTTTCACATAACTTAGAATGGAAAGAAATAAGATAACTTCATTAAAAGAAAAGTGAGCCTATGCAATAAATCCTATAGTGTGGATGAAAATTCATATGGGTTATGATTTGTTGCATACACTTTTTGTATCTCTCATGGTCAATTTAACCCACTTGTCCATTAATAGAATTGAATGCAAATTCTATAATTAAGAAAAATACTGATGTACCTAAACTCTGCCATCTGCTTTCTTTCTCTATGCCATGTCCTACTGATTTTAATAGACCAGGTCAAAGCTGAGTGTGTCCTGCTTTCAAGGATGACCTCTGAGGGCCTCATAATCTCTGTCTGCTTGCTCCCAGGGGACAGCTTGTAGGTTCTGGGTTGACAGCTGATGGCAGAGCAGTAAAAACAGGAAGTAAATTAAAATCTCCATTTGACATGCTTATAAATCAGTTTTCCTATGGGACAGAATTGTCAGTGTTGGTGCACATTGAAAGTGGTCTTATTGATTAGAAAACTAAACCAACTGGTTCTTTATTCATCTGAGGATTCAGATCGATTCAGAGTGACTTGTCAAGGATGAATTCATCTGTAATCCTTTAAAACTAGGGCAAATGATAAAAACTTGTGTGGAAGATATCTGCAGAGGTTTCTAATCTAGGATTCAATCTGCTCTTCAGGAATGATATGTTGCTCTTGTAGTTAAGGGTCATAATTTCTTCTTTTCAAATGGGTGATGAAATTCTACAGATCTGAGGTTTAAGAGAGGATGATAATATTAGGTAACATTTTTCTTTATAATTATTTTCTATTTAAATATATCTTATTTCAAAAGAAAATTCTTGGGGCTTCCTTGGTGGCGCAGTGGTTGAGAGTCCGCCTGCCGATGCAGGGGACGCGGGTTCGTGCCCCTGTCCGGGAAGTTCCCACATGCCGCGGAGCGGCTGGGCCCGTGAGCCGTGGCCGCTGAGCCTGCGCGTCCAGAGCCTGTGCTCCGCAACGGGAGAAGCCACAACGGTGAGAGGCCTGAGTACCGCAAAAAAAAAAAAAAAAAAAAAAGAGAGAGAATTCTTGATTTTAATTTTGAATCTGTGTAGGCTAAGTCTGACATCAGGGTAACTTGACTACCGTGGTCAGATCAATAGATTCTGAGCAGTGAATTGCCTTGGACAGGTCTTTAGGTGTCTGTGTAAGAAGAAACATGTAAAACGAAGTGTCCTGGTAATTGGCAATAACTGGGAAGGGTTGTTTTTTTCTCTTTTCTTTTCTTTTCCTCTATGTTCCCCTCATCAATGAGCTGATTTAGATGCTGACCTATAAAGGAGTCGAACCCAAGTATTTAGCATCTGGACCGTTGTCACGAAAAGTGTTGCTTCCTTCAACAACACATCTTTAGTGAGCCCTTGTTCCTGATGCAGGTTCTCCGCTGAATGGTAGAAATGCATTGATGGTGGAGATACAGTGCCTGCTCAGAGAGACCTTAGCCTAGCGAGCTGGACTGGACATACGCACAACTGGAAATAAGAGATTAGCATTGGCTACACCAGGTGTGATGTGTGTTGTGATGTGTGATAATACCCCAGGGTGCTGCAAGGAAATAAAACCCATGCACCTCTCAAATTTTAAGGAATTTTTGCATGCGATTGTGGAAGGCCGGCGAGTCTGGCATCTTCAGGGCAGGATAGCAGGCTGGAGACCCAGGGGGAGTTGGTGGTGCAGTCTTAAGTCAAGTCTGAAGGCAGTCCTGAGGCAGAACTCCCTCTTCCTTTTTAGGGAGAATCTCAACCTTTTTCTCTTCAGGCCTTCAACTGATTGAATGAGGCCCACCTACTCACTCATGGCACAAATTCAAGATGCAAAATGGTACACAGTGAAAATGAACATCCCTCTCTCTCCTGACCTCAAGCCACCCTAGACACAGCAACTGTGTCCCTAGACACAGCAACTATTACCCATTGTTGATTTCCTTATAGAGGTATTCTATTCACCTATGAGCAAATGAGTATGGATATTTTAAAACAATATGCCAATGATAACATCTTGCTTTTTTCCTAGTTAACAAAATATCTTGGAGATTGTTCCACTTGAATTTAAAGCTGCCTTTATTTTTTTATAGCTATATACAATTCCATTGTATAAATATCCTATAATTTATTTAGTCGGTCCCTCAACTAGATTGCTTCCAGTCCCATGCTAATACAGACAATATGGCCATAAATATGCTTGTACATCCCCCTCCCTCCATTCTTTAGGATAAATTCCTAGAAGTAGAATTGCTAGGTCTAAGGGTACATGCATTTGAAATTCTGAAATATTAGCAAATTTTCCTGCAGAGAGGCCCTGCCAGTTAACACACACTTACAACTGGTTCTTTTCAGCTCCAGCTTACAGATGCACAAACATACCATCACAGGCATTATTTTCAAGGGTGGTGATGGATTTTGGCTTATCCATTCTCTCCTTTTTCCTCCTGCCCCTGGTCCATTCACCAGCATTTGGGAGTCGGCTGCCTGGGTGTAGCCTGAGGAAAGGGAGCAAAGTGGAGGGAACTGGCCCATGGAGACAGCAACACCAGAGCTTCACATGATGACTGTTTGGCTTTGATCAGTTACAGAAATGTAGGTCCCCTCCTGGTGACCACTCAGCTCATAGGTGTCAGGAGTAGAAGTTGAACTCATTCAAGTTCTTGTTCGAATCTTAAACTTACGGTTACCAAGGCTGGTAGGGGGGTGGAATGAGCAGGGAGATTGGGACTGACATATATACACTACTATATATAAAATAGATAACTAATGAGAACCTACTGTATAACATAGGGAACTCTACTCAATGCACTGTGGTGACCTAAATAGGAAGGAAATCTAAAAAAGAGTGGATATATGTATACATATACCTGATTCACTTTGCCGCGCAGTGGAAACTAACACAACACTGTAAGCAACAATACTCCAGTAAAAAGTATTAAAAAAAATACATGGATTGTGAAAGAAAGAAAAGAAAAGAAATGGGGAAAAGAAGAAGAATTGAAAGAAGTCCTGCTTATTTAAACTAAAATCAAATTCATTAAAAGAGCATTTAGTCTTTATATCACCTCAAGTTGTAGAGAGAATGAAAGTATATTATTATGTTATAAGGAGTTATTCTGACACTGGAGACCACCAACGTATGTTAGGAGATTTGTAAGTTCTCTATGAGAAAGTAAATATTTTGTTTTTATTTCAAACACAATCTTTTTTTAAAATTAAATTACTTAATTAATTTATTTATTTTAATATCTTTATTGGAGTATAGTTGCTTTACAATGGTGTGTTAGTTTCTGCTTTATAACAAAGTGATACATATACATGTATCCCCATATCTCTTCCCCCTTGCATCTCCCTCCCTCCCACCCTCCCTATCCCACCCCTCTAGGTCGACACAAAGCACCGAGCTGATCTCTCTGTGCTATGCGGCTGCTTCCCACTAGCTATCGATTTTACATTTGGTAGTGTATATATGTCCATGCCACTCTCTCACTTTGTGCCAGCTTACTCTTCCCCCTCCCCATATCCTCAAGTCCATTCTCTACAACTGCGTCTTTATTCCTGTCCTGCCCCTAGGTTCTTCATGACCATTTTTTTGGTTTGTTTTTTAGATTCCATGTATATGTGTTAGCATACGGTATTTGTTTTTCTCTTTCTGACTTACTTCACTCTGTATGACAGGCTCTAGGTCCATCTACCTCACTACAAATAACTCAATTTCGTTCCTTTTTATGGCTGAGTAATATTCCATTGTATGTATGTGCCACATCTTCTTTATCCATTCATCTGTTGATGGACACTTAGGTTGCTTCCATGTCCTGGCTATTGTAAATAGAGCTGCAGTGAACATTGTGGTACATGACTCTTTTTTTCTTTTTCTTTTTTTTTTTTTTTTTGCGGTACGTGGGCCTCTCACTGCCATGGCCTCTCCCATTGCGGAGCACAGGCTCCGGACGCGCAGGCTCAGCGGCCATGGCTCACGGGCCCAGCCGCTCCACGGCAATGTGGGATCTTCCCAGACTGGGGCACGATCCCATGTCCCCTGCATTGGCAGGCGGACTCTCAACCCCCGCGCCACCAGGGAAGCCCGGTACATGACTCTTTTTGAATTATGGTTTTCTCAGGGTATATGCCCAGTAGTGGGATTGCTGGGTCGTATGGTAGCTCTATTTTTAGTTTTTGAAGGAGCCTCCATACTGTTCTCCATAGTGGCTGTATCAATTTACATTCCCACCAGCAGTGCAAGAGGGGTCCCTTTTCTCCACACCTTCTCCAGCATTTACTGTTTGTAGATTTTTTGATGATGGCCATTCTGACCAGTGTGAGATGACATCTCATTGTAGTTTTGATTTGCATTTCTCTAATGATTAATGATGTTGAGCATTCTTTCATGTGTTTGTTGGCTGTCTGTATATCTTCTTTAGAGAAATGTCTGTTTAGGTCTTCTGCCCATTTTTGGATTGGGTTGTTTGTTTTTTTGTTATTGAGCTGCATGAACTGCTTGTAAATTTTGGAGATTAATCGTTTGTCAGTTGCTTCATTTGCAACTATTTTCTCCCATTCTGAGGGCTGTCTTTTCGTCTTGTTTATGGTTTCCTTTGCTGTGCAAAGCTTTTAACTTTCATTAGGTCCCATTTGTTTATTTTTGGTTTTATTTCCACTTCTCCAGGAGGTGGGTCAAAAAGGATCTTGCTGTGATTTGTGTCATAGAGTGTTCTGTCTATGTTTTCCTCTAAGAGTTTGATAGTGTCTGGCCTTACATTTAGGTCTTTAATCCATTTTGAGTTTATTTTTGTGTATGGTGTTAGGGAGTGTTCTAATTTCATTCTTTTACATGCAGCTGTCCAGTTTTCCCAGCACCACTTATTGAAGAGACTGTCTTTTCTCCACTGTATATTCTTGCCTCCTTTATCAAAGATAAGATGACCATATGTGCGTGGGTTTACCTCTGGGCTTTCTGTCCTGTTCCATTGATCTATCTTTCTGTTTTTGTGCCAGTACCATACTGTCTTGATTACTGTAGCTTTGTAGTATAGTCTGAAGTCAGGGAGCCTGATTCCTCCAGCTCCATCAAACACAATCTTTAAGGAAGAATATAAACATATAGACTTTAAAAAAAAAATTATTTATTTATTTATTTTATGGCTGCATTGGGTCTTCATTGCTGCGCACGTGCTTTCTCTAGTTGCGGTGAGTGGGGGCTACTCTTCGTTGTGGTGCACGGGTTTCTCATTGCGGTGGCTTCTCTTGTTGTGGAGCATGGGCTCTAGCTGCACGGGCTTCAGTAGCTGTGGCACAAGGTCTTCAGTAGTTGTGGCTCGTGGGCTCTAGAGCACAGGCTCAGTAATTGTGGCGTGTAGGTTTAGTTGCTCTGTATCATGTGGGATCTTCCCGGCCTAGGGCTCGAACCCGTGTCCCTTGCATTAGCAGGTGGATTCTTAACCTCTGCGCCACCAGAGAAGCCCCTAAACATACAGTCTTAAAAACAAAGTTCTTGTTCAACTCTTGAGTTCCTGGCATCATAGATACGTGACCATGCTTAAATGAGCTCATTCATCTGCATCGTTTATGAGCAAATTCATATTCATCCTTTAAGAGCTGGTTCTTGTGTGTCATTTATGATCTGGTCCATGTGAGTCATATATGAGCTGATCCATATGCGTCATTTATGAGCTGATCCATGTGCATTGTTTAGGACATGGTAAGCACTCAACAAACATTAATTATTATCTAGTTATTATTGCCCTTCTGGTTCCTTAGGAGGTGGGTGTGGAATGGCCGTGGTTGGGGGCACTGGAGGAGACCGGAGGAGTCTGGATGCTGATGGGGATGAGGCTGAAGCACCACAGGCGGCTAGGATGTCCTCCTGGTCCTCCCAGCTGTGTAATTCAAGCAGCTCCAGCTTGATAGCAGTTTTTGAGTCATGGGGACAGAGGAGAATTTTTCTTAATTGAGCGGGAGCTAATGAGAGCTGTATTTCTTTGAATCTGCCCATTGGATGAGAACAAACATTAATTACCACTGGGCTGGAAAGGCCAGATACAATTTGCCGAAGAGAGGACATCTTCCCCCATCAGTTATAAAGCAGTGTGCAGAGGACCGGAGCACATTCAAACAGCAAAAATCCATCACCAGCTGTGGCGTTAAATACAGAGCAAAAGCCCCATAAACGGGATCCATGTGTGAAGCAATTAAACGTGGGCTGCCCCAGCAGCCACCTCTGTTAGCGCTTTCAAGGCTCAGCAACTTGTAGGATGACTGAAGAATAATAATGTGCTAGTTTTCTTTGTGGTCACAAAGAAGCCTGCAGAGGGGGAGCTGGTGTCTCCTAATTGCAGCAAGATTTGGATGGCGCTGTCACCTGGGTCCCCAGGAAGGGTGGGGCTGGCTCTCCCCTGATGCCTCCCGCCAGCTCCCTCTGCCACAAGGGACCCCATGGTCTGCTGGTGGCTGCAATTAGGCACATTCGACACACTTGGCGGGAAACCCGGGCTCCAAGGAAGGAATAGAGTTCTGACTGCTGCTGTTTCTTTTTTTTTTTTTTTTTTTTTTTTTTTTTTTTGCCATATGTGGGCCTCTCGCTGTCGTGGCCTTTCCCGTTGCCGGACGCGCAAGCTCAGCAGCCATGGCTCACGGGCCCAGCCGCTCCGCGGCATGTGGGATCCTCCCGGACCGGGGCACGAACCCGTATCCCCTGCATCGGCAGGCGGACTCTCAACCACTGCGCCACCAGGGAGGCCCCGCTGCTGTTTCTTTTTAATAGTAAATGCATCCTACCATTTCATGTTTCACAGCTCCCATCCCACCAAATGCCAGCTTCCCTACTCCAGTTTGGGAGCCCAGAGGGCGTTTCTAAGTCATGGGGGCTCAGTGAAGTTGGTGGATATCCTCAGTGTGTTTCTGAGATGCTGTAGTTGGCTGGGTTTCTGGTAATAGCTAAGTCCCTCCATGTTATGCCAGTAATTTGAGGCACTGAGGACACCACCTTAACCCAGGAAGGACAGGCCAGGATGAGGTCTAGGTGTGGAGGAAGGGTAAAAGAAGTGCTATGGGGTTTCTCTTTCTTCTCTCCATGACCATTTCTTTAAGAGCTGGGAACTTGAATCCCATTGGCTCCAACAGGGTGTCTCCAGAGCAGACCCAGGACCTGCTGGACCTTGGGCGTGTCCGGGTGTGTCCAGGTGTGCAGCATCTTCTGGCTCGCCCTGTCAGCTCCACCCTCCTGGTCAAGGGGCCACTGCAGTCCCTGCTCCAAGGCCTTTCCAAGATCCTGCTCTGCTTCATGTCCCTGGGTTCCTGGGAAGATAGGGGCAGGTTGTCTCCTGTCACCTGGGCCCCCAAAGCATCGTTGCCTGTGGAGCCGAGACCGTGTGGCTCAGTGGTTAAGAGTTTGACCATCTGTGTTAGAATCTTGACTGCACGTCTTACCGTGTGTCTTTGAGGTAGCTGCTTACCCTCTCTGTGACTCGGTTTCCATATCTATAAAATCTGGACAATAGCTGTACCTACCTCAGGGATTGCTGTCAAAATTAAATGACATCATGTATGTAAAGTGAATGGAATGGTGCTTTCTGTGTAAGGAGCCCCCCGGTCCCTGAACATAGCTACCTCATGCTTTGACCTAAGACCTCCTTCTTGGGGCTCAAATCTAGCCCCAAGAAGGCTGGACTTGGGTGGGTGGGCAGATGTGGGAGGGCACTGCCATGTTGTCCCCATCTCATCCTCACCTCTTGCTTTTGCACCAGCATCTTTCCCCTCCTTGTTCTGGTACAAAAGAAATTCAAAAGCTCGCAGGTACGTCAGCATAGCAGCCTGCCTGTGTGAACCAGTCTGGCCCTGTGAACAACACTGGATCATTTGGGGCATCCTCTGTAGGTCCATGTACACACTCTGACCGTCCTTGGGACTTTCTCACCCATCTTGTCACTTAAAGCCCCTGGGTCACATTTGAATTTCACTCCTAAGTGTGTTGCCATGATCACCAAGATGACTTGGGGTAAAGACGGGCATTTACAAATATTCTCACCCCTTAGCTTCTGCTGGACGCTGTCAGGCCAAACCAATATGTATCAGCTGTGCCTCCGAAAGGCAGTTCCCCTCCTGAAGAACTACACAGCCCTCAATAGCAAGGGTTTCTCCTGGGTGCTGGGTGGTGTTACTACCCTTCCAGCGGCAGGAACTCCTGAACTTTCCTCTGTTAGGAGGCAACTGGGGGAAGTTTTGTTCTGTCTGTGCTCCTGGCTGGACCCGAGCTCCTGCATTTTGACCCCAGACATTTTCTAGCCCTGCTGGACTTTTTGCGGATGGTGAACATGAGTTATTTGCCACTTTTTGTGTACGTGTGGATGTCAGTTATGATTTACATTTTTATTAAGCAATCTCGAGTCTTATTCCCTTTCTTTTCATCTTCAAATGACTATTTTAACCCCTCTTTCATCTTTTCCTTTTGACTTTTAATTGCTTTGCCCCATCCTTTTAAAAAATAGTTTTATTGAGGTACAATTGATAAACAAAGAACCGCACATAGTTACTGTAGACAATTTGACGAGTTTGAACATCTGCGAAAGATCACCACGATTGAGACAATAGTCATATCCAATAACTCCCAAAGTTTCCTTGCGTTCCTCCAACCCCATCGCCCAGTTCACCCAGTTTGTTTTATATGGCAAGAAAACTTAATCTTTTTTATTATGAGGTTCCCTCTCTTTCTACATTAAAATATTTATTGGCAATTGTTTGATAGTATTTGGACTTTCAGTGTTGTTCAAAAAATAAACGAAGGCACGTGACAAATTTTAAGAGTTTATTTGAACAAACACCTATTTGAATCAGGCAACATCAAACCGGAAGTGGTTAGGAATGCTCCACTGACAGGAGCTGGAAGAGACATTATACAGAAAAGGCGGAAACAAAGTGAGAAAATTATTGGTTGCCTGTAGCTTAGAACCAGATGGCTGCTTGTGATTAGTTGTCTTTAGGTTTTGATTTCGAAACCTGAGGCGCTTTCAGGCTTAGAATATGGTTTGTTTACATAGGCTGCCATGGCATTGGTGCCACCTCTGTCTAATGGCCTCCTTATTTAACTAATTTAAAGGTAGCAGTTGAATCAAATTGTTTATCAATTAAAATTGGACAATAATTTAACCATCTATATTTATTTAAAAAATAAAAATACCTTTTGTTTAAAAAAATAGAAGTTCATTGAAGGACTAAAGTTACTGTTAACTAAGCACAATCTCTGCTTTAAGGAGGTGAGTCCCACAATTTGGAAACCAATGATTTAGGGATAACACACCTAACCCGTCCCCCCCCCCCACCACCACACCGACTCTCTACCCCTCTCTCTCTCTCTCTCTCTTTCTCTCTCTCTCTTTCAACTGAGGTTCTAGGGTAGAGATAAAAATATGGTCTATGGGGATCCCACTATTTGGACTGGCTGCTCTCACTAGCAACATGCCCCTGGGAGATCCATTTGGTCACTCTGAGCCTGAGTCTCCGCATCTTTAAAATACACAAATTTGACTTCTTATTCTATAAGATCACTTCCAGTCCTTTCACCAGAAGGGCTCCAATTTGCAGTGGCCATTTATCCACAAGCAACAAAGGCAGGGACTTATTTGCATACAAATAGAACGCTAATCAGGAGATGCAGATAAAGGCCCTCACAATCTGGATGGGCTGTGAAGACACCATCTTTCTGGAGGTGCCCAGACAGGGACGGTTCAGGCAAGAGAAATGAACCCAAGCTGGAGAAGCAGACTGCTGTCAGTTATCGGAGGCTCCAGGCGCACAAAACGGTCTCTGACTCTCCAGTACTTAGCCTGGGGCGGGGGAGGCCTTAGTGCTCCAGCCCTGGAATTTGGAACCATTATCTACCAGAGCAGCGAGATTAAAAATAATGTCTGGGCCTGAAGGACAGCAGCTAGCAGTCCACCACTTGATGACCTGATTGCTCGCAGAAAGGCGTCTTTGGCAGAGCAGAAGCCAGGAGACCAAGGTAGATGATTTGTGACCTCTAGCAGATCACCAGGGGCACTTCAGGAAAGTTCCTTCGACTCTCTGCAACTGAGTTTTAGTCTTCATTTTGAAAATAGTTATTATTCGACTTCTTATCTCACTGTGCTGTTACAAGAATAAAATAGAATAACATGGCAACGGTGCTTTGGAAAATTAGAAATACGTTCCATGTAAAGCATCAATTTTCAGGCAACCAGTATCAGCATGTATTATATGCACTATACTGTGAATGGTAGTAACAGCCAACATTTGTAAAGCACTTACTATGTGGCAGCATTGTTGTGGGTGTTTTAAATAAATCAATGTACTTAAATCTTACAACCTCTGAGACAGGTATCACGATTATACCCATTTAAGAGATTAGAACATGGAGGTAAAGTGATTTGCTCAAGGTCACATCTAGTATGTGGCTGAGCTGAGGCTCCAACTCCCTCTAGAACCTGCCCTTTTAACAAGGTCGTATGCCCCTCAACAAAACTCATGGTAATGAACCTCTTTAGAAACAAATACAATCTTTCATGTGATATACATTTCACTTATTTGAGATAATATTATAGTCTTGATATATATTTCAGTTAATATTATATAAATATATCCCATGTCTTTAAAAACTATTCCTAGACATAACTGAAGGGTGCACATCATTATATTGAAAGGAATTACTATAATCTGCTTAACCTGTGGTTCAACATTTAGTTTTTTCCATTACAAATAATCTTAAAACAAACATCTTTGTCTACAATTTGTGTCATTTCTCAAAAGTGGAGTTTTTGTGTTTAGAAAGCATATATGTGACTTTATTTAAAAATTATTTTATGCAAATTTTCAAGTATATCTAAAAGTAGGGAGAATGATCTAATGAATCCTGGTTTCCCATCACCAGCTTCAACAGTCATCCACACCCAGAATATCTTGTTTCATCTATCCCCTACCCATCCCATCCAAGTTATTTTGAAACAAGTCCCAGATGTTATTTCATATGTAGATATTTCAGTATGAATCTCTAAAGGACAAACATTCCCTTAAAAAATACCTGTACTGGGCTTCCCTGGTGGCACAGTGGTTGAGAGTCTGCCTGCCGATGCAGGGGACGCGGGTTTATGCCCCGGTCTGGGAAGATCCCACATGCCGCGGAGCGGCTGGGCCCGTGAGCCATGGCCACTGAGCCTGCGCTCCGCAATGGGAGAGGCCACAGCAGTGAGAGGCCCGCGTACAGCAAAAAAACCTGTACTATCATTGTCACATCTAAAATTTTTAACAATAATTCTTTAATATTGTCAAACATCCTGTCAGTTCACATTTCCTTGGTTGTTTTACATATTTGAATCAGTACCCAAGTTAGTTCCATACACCTGATCGGGTAATACGTTTTTTAGATCTCTTTATAGCTGCCTACTCCTTCCCTCCCTCCCTCCCTCCCTCCCTCTCTCTCTGCTCTATTTTCTTCTGTTGGGGAAACTACGCCCTTTTCCCTATAGAGTCAGATCTCTTATAGGCTGGCAATTAGCTCTAGAAACTTAATCAGACTCCTGTCCTCCCAGGTGGAATCTTCTTTCCAGCGCACCTCTCAAGTTGCAAGTTTCACCTTGACTGAACAAACCTGAGTTAGGCACTCGTACAGACCAGTCAAGCATGGTGACCAAAATGATGGAATTATTCTGATTGGATGGCAGGGGAAGTGGGCACTCATCCAAACCACCTGGACTGCTAAAGGTGTGTGTGTGTGAATCCTCAAACCAAATTGGGGCTTTCAAATACAGATTATTGAACATGGTGTGATGGATGCTGTGATGGTTAATTTTATGTGTCAACTAGACTGGGCCGATGGAAGCCCAGAGAGCTGGTCAAACGTTATTTCTGGGTGTGTCTGTTGAGGGTGTTTCTGGAAGAGATGAGCTTTTGAATCAGGAGACCGAGTGAAAAAGGTCTGTCCTCAGCAGTGTGGGCGGGCATCATCCCGTCCGCTAAGGGCTGGAAAATAACAAAAAAGCAGAAGACTTATTTCCTCACTTTTCTAGAGCTGGGACATGCAGCCTACCGGTTCTCAGACTCCGGTCTCAGACTGAATTATTCCACCAGCTTTCCTGGTTCTCCAGCTGCAGCTGGCAGACTGTGGGACTTCTCGACTTCTGTAAGTGTGTTAGTCAATTCCTGTAATAAATCTCCCCTAATATACATATCTCGATATGTCCTAGTGGTTCCGCTTCTCTGGAGAACCCTGACTAATACAGATGCTAAAAGGCCGAAAACAGTAAGTGCTCACTACAGTTATTTTGGAGCCCAAACTGTAGACCTCGTGCCTGAGGGGTCAGCCCACCACAGAGGAAGGTACCTATTTCTGATGCAGAGAAGGTGCAGGTCACGTAATCATTGAACATTTCAGCTAGAACGGACTTAGAGGAATTTTTGTCCAAATCTGCCATTAAATAACAAAGGAAACTAGAATCCCACAGAGGCTAAGTGCCCTGCCCAAATCACACTCCTGGTCAACTGTGGGACTGGAATGTGGATCTTTGATTCCTTGGTCAGGGTCCCTTCCTCTGAAACATTGCCATTCTTATCTTAAGATATATAACACAGTCCTGCCAGGACTGACCAAGAATGAGGACAGTCTAGACCAGGAACTTAGAACGTTCCCAATGCCATTTTCCTACTATTAATTTAGTCTATTAAGTAACTCTGTACCTACCAGGAAATTGTAGATAACTGAAAAAAAAAAAAAAAAAAGAAAGCAAGTAAAGCATGTATGTTCATGTATGTATGTGAGTGTGGTTTTAGCTGATTCATTCACTAATTTTTCCACATACATTCTAACAGCTCAAATATCATTTACCTGTACATCGTCTCCCTTTCACCTCTAAATAATTGTGTCTATTGACCATCTTCATTTCAGCCCCATTTTCCTTCAAGGGGGCACGCATACCTTCCAAATTATTTCATTACAGAGGAATTCACCTTGATGCTCATGTAGCCACTGGCCGGTCACCACCTGATGGAAAACCAGGCAGCATTCATTCTGTCTGGCTTTTTGATGCAATGAGCCACATTCATGAAAAAACCCACATATGTCTTTATCCCATGTCATCCTTCCCCTCTGTCCTGTGTTTATTCTTCTTTGGTGTCTCCCAGGATTTCTCAGGGATGTGAACAGAAGGCAGACAAATCTCAGCATCACTCGGGTGTCTCTGGGTGGGAAAGGGGAGGGAGGTGGGAAGGACACTGCGGGTAGGATTTTTCACACGAATGTTTATTCAGCTCATTCACAGAAGCACCTGATTGTATTGAGGAGCTCTGAGTGGGGAGGTGCTGATTTAAGGATTTCTTTCAAAGTTAAAACAAACCTTTGAATTGGGATAAAATAAAAAGCAGTCCTTGACATGCGGGAGCTGGCCTGATGCTCACAGCTAGACCCTGTGTTCTGCTCATGTAAACAATCTCACACTGGGATCTCACACTGGACGTGCCGACGTCAGACAAAGTCACTCTGAGACCAAGATGAAGTGAGACCAGAAGGCCACTGTGCTCCCAGAAAACACCACACCTCCTCTCTCTCAGCTAAGATGAGTGAGTGTTGCTTCTTTACCAGTTATAGTTTATCCTTGCTCCAGTCCGCCCTCCCTGTAGTAAGCCTTTGAATATACCCAGCCATAGAACGCTCCCACTTTCTGACAGCACCCAGTCCAGACCAAACCCCTGTTTCCTTAGGACTTTCCCTCCTCCCCTTACCCACCTCTCCCTTCTCATAATTACCCAAGCAGAACCCAAAGTCTAGAATAGCTTCCTTCTACTGCTTCCTTACAGATGCGCCCCGTGGTTCCTCCGGGCAAGCATCCTCCCTCCCTGCTACGAATAATAAACCCAAGTTCTTCAAGGGTGCTATTTCTGAGGTGTTTGCCGGAGGGCATTGACAGAGGGTCCATTTGTAAAACATATCACTAACTTTTATTAAATCGTTGACAAATGACATTGAAAGAAAGATTTGAGAACATCCACTCTACTAGTTTTTGTTTTGTTTTGCTTTGTTTTATTATCAACCACAGAGCTCTTGATTCAGAGACAACCTTAGGTGGTGTCCTAGCATGTAAAACAGATCAAAGGGGAATGCTTTGGCCTCAACATGGCAGCTCCTGAGCCCCATTGGCTTGAGTGCCCCCCACAGACACCTTAAGGCACCTCCACGTATCAGACGGACCCGGGTAGAAAACCACTTGTCTAGTCTAAAGCCCTCATATTATAAATTAGCAACAAAGACCCAAATATTGTACGTTCCTGAAAGTCACACTCCTGGATAAGGATACATCTTCGACCAAGATTCTATTTCCTAGGCCAGAGCCAGAATTCCATGGTGGTTCTTTTTTGCTCATGGGAGGCCAGTGCTGGCTCACTTGTGCTAGTGACCTGTTCTGTGCTGTTCACGTGGACATCACAGTCTGACTCTTTCC
>NW_006774127.1:1639891-1650101 GCF_000442215.2 Lipotes vexillifer
TCTTTCCCTTTCCTTCTTACTTGACCAATGACTGCCATGATTATCATGGTCGTGCCATGATTATAATATAGATTCCCTTTGATGCACACTTCCTGGGAAGAGCTCTATCCATTGGGAATGGGATTCCCAGTTAAAAGTGTTTGGTCCTTTTTGCTAAAGATCTGCCTGGACTCTAAATACATGAATCCTTGAGGCACGAGCACCAGTGAAGAAAGCAAGGTGGGCTTGGGGCATTGGTGAACAGAAGACCAAGAATCATGGCCTCAGTGAATAGCTTGGACCACCTCATTAGGCATGGAGTCGATGAAGTGTGAGTTTCCTTTACACGGGGTCCTCACTTGCAGAGAAAATAATGTCTCTTCTTGGCTGGTGCTCTGCTTGAGGATGTTTTAAAGATAGATGGGTATTGGAAAGTGATTTAAACTCACTGAAAGAAAAGGGGTGCAGACATCCAGGGGGATCGTGCGGAGAAGTAACTTCGGCGATGTTTGTCGCAATGCCCGTCACGTTCAGAAGTGATGTCTGTTGTGGGTGGCTGGGATGTAACATGAGGTGAGAATCTTTTCTGTAGCTCCCAGCTCAGACAGGGCAAGGGTCAGACCTAATGAGGGGGGTGGGACTCAGGAAAAAATAAAAAAAGACCATAAGGACTTTGCTCTGTATTTATGATGAGGATTCAGATGGAGATTGATGATCTGGTCAAAGGTTTTCCACCTGAATTTCGGCTGGTTGCATTACCTCAGGTCATATGTCTTTCTGGGTCAGGTGTGAAGTAAGTGACCCAGAATCACCAGGAATAGGGATTTGTAAATGGATTTCCTCACCAGACCACTTAGAACATAACCCTCAACAAAATTTATTGTAAAAATATCATTAATGAACACGCCGTTGCCTTTAAGCTTAAGGAATTACAACTATCACTGAGCGTTTCCCAGTTGTCAGGGAATAGTAACCAGGGCTGGAACTAGGTGAGGTGAATAAGGCACTCACCTTGGGCACAAAATTTAAGGCAGCATCAACAAATTCAGTAATCAAGATAAATAACATTTAGATGCGATATTTTAAAAAATCAATTCAACAAACTCCATCCCTGCTGTTATTGACAGAAAAACTTTAGCATCTGACTGATGCCTATGAGTGCTCTCCATACATCAACGCCTTTCATTCTGTTCTGCTTCTGTGCATTAACTCATTGTCTTTGTCAGCTCAGGCTGCCATAACAAAGCACCATAGACCAGGCATCTTAAACAACAGACACATATTTCTCACAGTTCTGGAAGTAGAAGTCCCAAGATCAAGGTGCCAGAGTGGTTCTGGGGAGGACTCTCTTCCTGGCTTGGAGATGGCTGCCTTCTGGCTATGTCCTCACCTGGGAGAGGGAGAGGCAGAGAGAGAGAGACAGAGAGAACTCTGGTCTCTCTTCCTCTTCTTATAAGGACACTAATCCCATCATTGGTACCTCATGACCTCAACTCAACCTAATCACCTCTCAAAGACCCCACCTCTAAATACCATCACACTGGGGCTTGGGGCGTCAACATATGAATGGGGAGGAGGGGAGACACAAACATTTAGTCCATAATGCTCCTTGCATTCTTACACCAGTCCAAAGAGGAATTTCCAATAATCCTTTTTGCCCTTTCTGTGTCTGTTTATCTCTTTCTCTGTTTCTTTCTTGTGTGAAAATTTGGGCACAGAGATGTTAATTCACTTGCCCAGGTTCACAGTTAACAAGTGATAGAACCAGGATTTGAACCCAGATGCCCTGACATTGGGGCTGTCACTTTCATCCACTCTGGCCTTACTGCCTCTAATACAAAAGAATGATATTTTCCCAAGAGAACTCTTGCCTGAGCTACAGATGGAACAGATTAATGATTTTAGGGACAGTAGAAATCTTCCCACATTTGCATCTCTTGCAAGTAGACATAGGAAACCCCTGTAAAGTGCAAGTACCAACTGGGAGATGGGAGATGGGAGGGGACGTGTGGGGGTACTTCTTGACCCGGAATCAGTTCTTAGCTGGACAGCATTTAGGTGAAATGTCAGTCCCAGAAGCCATGGTATGCAGGGGAGGTAAGTTTTCATGAAGCACAAAGATTACAGAAGAGTTAGGACATAGACTATAGTCCCAAGAAGGCAAAGAGCTGCAGGGGTTCAGGGAACAAACCTGGGCAGCTCCTGACCCTATAAATCACCAGAAACATGAGGGCTGAGGGGAAGGGAGAGAGAAAGACTAGGAGGGGTGTGCAAGGAGGGCTAGTGGGGTTCAGGAGAGCCCCCTCTCCTCTCCGTAAAAGTAGCACCACCATGGAAGTTTGTAGAATTGCCCAGCACCGCTGTGTCTTGCGCAGTAGTCGTGGTGTCAATGAGTGTGATAGTTCTATGATTTGTGCAGCCTGAGTTTGCCTGTGTCCTGTCTGTAAATAGCCCCTGTTTCCTCTCCCTGCTGGCTCAGAACGTGCCACACGTTGTTTAAACGAGGTTCCAGCAGACCCACACCGTCCGGAGTGCCTTGTCCAAGGTCACACCATGATCCACGGCCAGAATTTGGACTCAAGCCCATATTCTGACTTCTAAGCCCCTTGTCAGCCATTACTTGCTGACATTCCTTAATTCTCCTTATCCATAAGTTTGCAGACGTCACAAGAACTAGGGTGAAATTCATTTTTGTAATGGTGACTTCACTCTCTTTCCTTCAGTTCAGCTACCCTCAGTGGAAACTTGTCCACCACTAACCAGAAGCTGAGCTGTGAGTCTAGGCACTGGCACCCACTTGTTTCTCCTCTTTTCACTTTGGCTTTGCTATGGACTGAATGTCTGTATCCCTCCAAAATTCATGTTGAAATCCTAAGTCCCAAAGTGATGGTGTTAGGAGATGCGGACTTTGGGAGGTGATTTGGTCGTGAGGGTAGTGACCTCACAAATGGGATTAGTGTCCTTATAGTAAGACACCTGAGAAAGATTGCTTTCTCCCGCTCTGCTCTCCACCATGTGAGGACACAGCAAGAAGACTGCCACCTGCAAACCCGGAAGAGGCCTCTCATCAGAACCTGACCATGCTGCCCTCTGACCTGGGACTTCCCAGCCTCCAGAACTGTGAGAAATAAACTTCTGTTGCTTAAGCCATCAGTCGGTGGTATTTTTGTTATAGCAGGCCCAGCTAAGCAGAGCTTTACAGAGTTTGTTTCTATCTCTTGAATACACTTAAGAATATAAAGTCTTCCCAGGTTTCTCCTGGTGCTGGGAAAGATACAAAATGCCTTTGATGTCCTTAAGTAGTGACCCCAAATGGTGATGCCCGAGTATCTGGACCTTTGTCTCTGAGGTATGTCTAGATTCGTGGAGACAGTAATTTTCAAAGTGGTACCAAGAGGGACCATCCGAGACTCAGGCAGGAGAATTCTTCCATCCTTTCCTCATCTAGTCCTGGAGCCCTGGAACATCCGGTGTGGGCTCTTTACCCAACAGTCATCCTATCCCTGTCTCTGCCCCATGGCTTCTTATTTCCTGGCAGATCCATCTTTCCACCATGATATACACATGCCAGATACGTTTCTAAATTCTCTTGATGATTCTCTTGGAGCTAGGCCTGGCTAAAGGGACCTAAGAGGAAAGGATGCTCTATGTATATGTGAGGGATCTTAAGAAAGGTTGATTTCCTAATCAAAAGAGACTCATAGGAGGAAGTACCAATATTTTTCACTGGATGTGGTCATGATGATAGGTGATGCCTGGCTCTGCAGCAGTGCTCTTGCAGTCGCACGGGTGGACATTCCAACACTGTGAAGTGCAGAGTAAAAGGGTGGAAAGAGCCTTATTGCTATCGTTGAACTCCTGCACCAATCTGGGAATCACCCTTCCTCTGGCCTTCTTGTTTTATGACATAGATGTCCTTATTATTCAAGCTACTTTCAGTTGAATAGGTAGGAACGTGCATCTGAAGACATCCTGGTACTACACTCTGCCCCAGGTTCCACTGCTTGCTGCTGTGCCCAAGGCAGCTCCCTTGTCACAAACACAGACATAGTTCATAGTCCAGGAAAATTCCTTTTGGCACCAGGCTTAGGACTGCACAGACAGACACACACACACACACACACACACACACACACACACACACGGTGACTTGATTCATTACCTTTCACTTCAGTGTGTGTGTGTGTTGTATTTAAGTGCCCAGGGAATATTGATGAAAGCACAGAATCCACAGATATGAAGTGACATGGCAATGAGTGACTCTGAGTCAGGCGGGTCTGGGTAATGAGTGAGATGCTCCATAGCTGTGTGGGTGGCGTGTCCTTTTTATTCAGGGATTGTTCATGCCTTTCCTGAGGCTCTTGCCAAGGAAACATTTGTAGTTCTGGCACGAGCAGGAAAATCCAAGATAGGCTGGATTTGCTTCTAAGGGCTAAAGATGCCTGAAGAGTGGGCTCCTGATGAGGAATGGAAAGCATTTCTAATGGCATCAGGAAAGGGAAACTGGGTTTGCATGACTAATTGGATGGATTCTTGATGCTCTGCCAAGGACAGAAGCCTTGGGAGGAAGTGGCCGGGGGATCTTGGAGTAAGAGCTAAGCATGGGATCACTAAACATAGTCAGATTTGCACCCTAGACATTAGGAAATCAGATGTCTAAGTTCCAGGGGAAAGAATACATAAGAGGCTAAGCTGGGCTTGGGTGAAGAGGACTGGACAGTGTGGGAAAGGCAGGGCTGGGCGCAGGTGTGAGGCAGTGAAATGGGAAGAGATGGACTCAAGTCAACTCCAGGGGGAGGAAAACCACCATGGAGTCTTCTAGAACATTACCGGTCACCAAAACGCATGGCCACACAGAAAGCAGGCATTTGGGCCAATGCTCCTCACAGGGAAATAGAACTTGAACGCAACCCAAGCCTGATGACACATCAGAATTATTGGATGGAGAAGCTTCTGTAAAAAATGCATGCAGACCCTCTGAGTCCGTCTGTTGGAGGAGGTCGCTGAAAGGACGTGGCCACCGGTTGACCCACGAGCTGGACTTGGGTCATCCGAGGCTCCTGACCACCTTCCCTGTCCTTGGAAGGTATGTTCTGTCTACCATTCCCATAGTGGGAGCTGTCTTCAAGGACGCAGTCTTGAGAGAGCAGTGTGCAGGTGAGACCATCTGGGCTGTGCACGTGACTGCACCCAGTTAAGGCCTCTGTATAAAGGTTTACATCCTGGTGAGAATGTGTGGAGATCTACTGGTCTTGCAGATGCCCAAGACAAGCCTTGCATGTGAGTTCCATTTCTTATAAACTCGCCCCTTGCCAGTCTGGACGGGCTGCTGCTTTTCTCTGTCTCTCCTTTTTGCCCCCAGTGTGGGGATCAGCTCACAGGCCAGCACCACGCTCCCCCTGCCCCTGGGATTCCAACTCAGTAGTTTCGCAGATTCTAATTTAATTGCTCCCTGGAATTTCTATCTTGAGGGAGATTTACAGGTGATTCTAAAGGTCAGACAGGTTGGGAACTTGAAGAATTCGCAGTAAAAGTGTGGACTCGAGGGTTTGGGGCAGGTGAGGGATACACTGAGGTGAAGTGGGCAGTCGGCCTTGGGGATTGGGGTCGAGGATATGAACTCCCCTCCCAAGAAATTACGGAATCACCCACCCTGGGCTGGACATCAGTAATCCTGGGGAAATCATTACATGTACCTGCCTTACGAGCTATGTACTGGTGTCCCTATTGTATATCAGATGAAACTGAGGTGCAGAGAGGATAATGGATTCGCCCAAGATCACAAGTCCATTAAATGGAGGAAACGGGAAGCGGACCCAGGATTTTCCTTTAAGCCGTGTCTGTGGGAGGGACCTGGCCACGTACACACAAAAGAGACAGAAACCGGAGAGGAGAGACGAAAGCAAAGAGGAAAACAGTGAACTTGATTAGAGTGAGAGCCAGGAGGGGGAAGAGACGAAGGTATTCCAAATCAGAGACAAACCTCTCATTTTCTGAAGTTGGCCTTGTTGATTCGTCATTTCTTCATCACCATTTCCACAATTACAGCTCACCCCCTTCACTCACGACATTCCTCTGAGTCCTCATTTCCCAACTGTGGGAAACCCTCTTTCTTCCCCTAAACCTGACCGATTCCTTCTTCTCATTCCCTTTCCCACCGTCCTCTTGTCACTTGGTGGGATGTCGTGTAATATAGCGGCTCTTCAGCTCTCTTTTCACAGAAGCTTCTCTCCTTCCCGACCCCCCAGGGCACAGAGGGAGTAGAGTGGACTGTCGCCTTCTAGAAGGAGTTATGAGTCACTTGTGGGGTATTGGCTTCTTCTAGTTTGTAAATGATGCCTCTTCGGCAGCCAAATATAGAAACCACCCACTTGTCCGAAACAAACAAATCCAAAACGAATTCGTTTTTATGATGCTTTTTGGATATCCTGAAAAGCTGTACTAAGAACCACGGAAACACTTACGGCTCTAAAAGGGTCAAATACAACATATCAATATATACTTACAAGAGCCAATGTGCCTTTTGAAGCATCTGCCTTTCTAACCATGAGGACTCCAGGACAACTGGGCTCAGTGGCCTTTCAAAGGAAGGAGGGAAATGCCATTTGTTATGGATAGTTCAAGTGCACCTTAGAATCCTCTGTCATTCAGTTAGAGCAGAGGAAAAATAAATGCTGTGGCTGGTCTTCTTGCTAGAGTTTTACCATCAACAATAAGGTCTATGTTCTTTAGGTATCTGCAATAGACATTTTGGACAGCAATGCATTAAGCCTTAAATTAAAATAGTAATTAAAATATTATGCAAAGCATTCCTTTACTTATAACATACTAACTTATTGTAAAGCAGTTTACTTTCCTCTATGGCTGAGTGTAATGCGCTTCTTTCAGGAGAACCATAAAAGGCCTGCTCAGACAAAGGGTACTGTGCTGTTTTTAAATAAGCAATGTAGCTGTCAGCAGATGGTATGAAGATGGATGACTAATGCATTTTAATGCAGATAATTTATTAGATAATAGGGGTTTCCCCCCTCTAAATTTCCAGTAGGAGGAAATCATTGAGTTTTTCCATTTTAAATTAAAGGCTTTATACAATTGGTCTTTCACTAAGCCTTGCAATGTATGATCCAATTCAGTCACGTAACAAACACACTTAGGATGAAGCCCACTGCTGATGCTTCGCCCTCATCCTTTCATGTGGGCTTGAATCCCCACAAACCTCCTGAGAACAAGAACCAAATACAAGCCATATACTAACCAACACACCTAGTAGAGTGTTACTAGTGTATAGTAAGTGCTCCATAAACGTTTGTTGGATGAACGACGTGTATGCTGTTGTTTTTATTGGAAACACTAACTCATAGATTCCTTCTGCTGAAGACATGGGTCCTGAGCTTGTTTCTCAGGGATGGATTGCTATCCAATTCACACTGCTTCCTGCTCTCTGTGTTGTCTCTAGCGGTCAGGAAGGGGGCAGATGCAGAGCCAGCTGTGGACTCAGGTCTCTGTGCTCACAGACATGGTTAACTCCTTTGCCTACTTGGGATAAGAATAAATGAGCCCTGGGCTTCCCTGGTGGCGCAGTGGTTAAGAATCCGCCTGCCAATGCAGGGTACACGAGTTCGAGACCTGGTCTGGGAAGATCCCACATGCTGCGAGCAACTAAGCCCGTGTGCCACAACTAATGAGCCCACGTGCCACAACTACTGAAGCCCGAGCACCTAGAGCCCATGCTCCACAACAGGAGAAGCCACCACAATGAGAAGCCCGCGCACCACAATGAAGAGTGGCCCCCGCTCACCGCAGCTAGAAGAAGCTCGCGTGCAGAAACAAAGACCTACTCAAGGTGGCCAAGAGTGTAAGATGACCAGGGTGAAGCTCCATAGCAATTCTTCTTAAACATATATCTAACAGCAAAGAAAAGTGAGTTTAAGCAGAATTGTCTCTGGCAGACTGGGGCACGTAGCCCAAAGGGGTTTATGGAAAGGAAAACTTTTCCTTGAAGTTTTATTTTATGAGACTCATTTAAAAAGTGGATACAAGTTCACATTGTAAGCCATAAAGATTCTGTTTGTTATAATAAAATAAAACAAGGTAAACAAAGCAGAAGTTTCCTGCCCAACTTTGGTTATTACTGAATTGAGTATAATTTCTGGAAAAGTAGCCTGGGTTTCAACTGACATGATGCCACATTTTCAGCCATAGTTTGTGCAACCCTGGGTAAGTGTCTCTTACTGAGTGGTTAAGCCACTTGTGTCATGTGGTGGTCAATTGTCTGTGTTAAACTTGGCTAGTCCCTGGTACCCAGGTTTTTGCCAAACATTATTTTAGATGTTTCTGTGAGTTTATGTTTTTGGAAGAGGTTAATGTTCAAGTCAGTAGACTTTAAGTAAAGCCAATTACCCTCCGTAACGTGGGTGGGTGGGCCTCATCCAATCAGTTGAAGGACTTCTCCCTGGGGGAAGAGGGAATTCTGCCAGCAGACTGCCTTTAGACTCAAACTGCAACTCTCCCCTGGGTCTCCAGCCTGCCCGCCTACCCTGCAGACTTTGAAGCTGCCAGTCTCTACATTCAGGAAAGCCAGTCCTTTAAAATAAATGTCTCTCTCTCTATGTACGTATATTATTGGTTTTGCTTCTCTGGAGAACCTGACTCATTTAAGTTGTGATAAGTCATGTGTGGATGGGAAGGGTAACTGATTTATTGGTCATCAGTCGAGGAAATAGGCCTCAATTCTTTTTCAGAGAAGAAAAATGACTACGGTATTCTCTATTTATGCTGGAATTTTTGAGGGCAAGCATTTCAAAGGTTTCCCTTAAATAGTTGGTAATATCAGTGTCCCCGGAGATGTGGAATAGACTTAAGGTGCTCAGGGGAAGCATTTGGAGTCATTCTCAAGGCCAGTGGCCTTTGCTGTCTGTTCGGTTATCCTCAGGGTTAGGGATGGGCTAAAACAAAATATCTTTTGAACTAGGATTCAAAAATGGCGATATTTGTGGATTTATAAAGCGGGTGTGTGAAGTACATTAACGCGTCCAGTTAATTAAAGGGCTGAAGTCTAGAGAGACAACGGAGGATTAACAATTCTGTCTGTTAGTCCCCATAAAACATAACAGAGATTTCAACTCGTCACCACTGCAACTAAAGGAATTCATTGTGTGAACCCTAGACTAGATGGTTCTTGTTTACACATCTTTAGATGCCCCTCAGCCCCTTGCCCAGTGCCCTGTACAAGGAGATCATCAATAATAACGGTTGACGTACTGCCAGCTGCTTTCATTTGTACAAATTACTGAAAAGAAATGTGAGGTCTCTTGTCACAGTTCCTTTGTGTGTGCTGTATATACCGAGAGATAGAAGCTAGTATGATTTCAACATCCTGGAAATGCATTGAAACAGACACAAAAGTTATCTCACTGCTCAGGCTGTTTTTCTCCAAAAATAAAACCATAGTGAAAGTTCATTTAATTAGCAAAATGTGAATAGGAAAGACTTAGCTGGTGAAGACAGCAAATACAATAATCTAGAAGAGATAATGGGAAGGAGAAATAGAGCCATGGAAGGTCCTTTGGAGGGAGGAGTATATTTCCACACCAAGACTAGATAGGGTAGCCAGTAGAATTTGGGAATAAAAGAGAAGTAGGGGTCTTAAATGACACCAAGGTTTTACTCAATGATATTGGTTATTACAGTGTGGGAGTGAGGATTGGAAGGCAGTTCGGGAAATGCATAGAGAGGGCTTCAGAGACATTCTACTTGTTGAGCCAATCTTGTTTATGATAGTATTATTTTTAAAATAATAAACGTGGTAAATAAATATAAATCACAGTATTTTTTTTATATGTACACTCGATGCGATGTATTTTGTAATTATAAAAATTTTAAGATTGTCCATTGAAATATCCACTCAAACATTAATTAATTTATTCCCAATATACTCTGAATACACGTTATGAGAGGGGCACTGGGCTTAGTGGATGGAAAACAGTCCTTGTCTTCCAGGAGCTCAAAATCCTCAAAGGAACAGAATTTTTGCCACTAGGATTCTGGACTCTGCTCGGTAAGATGGGATTTGTTTAGGATGTGATGGCATCCAGGTGTGTGAGTGTTGTGTAGTTCCTGGAGTTGAACTTTGGTACAGATCAGACCTTTCCTTCATCCACTGTGATCACCCATAGCGCCTAGCACTCCCTGGCACACACTATGTGCTTAATGATGTTTGCTGAAGGGAAAG
>NW_006774127.1:1650177-1661240 GCF_000442215.2 Lipotes vexillifer
AAAGAGGTCGGTGGGTGTGTGGCACACGCACTGGAAATCACAGAAGTGCCTGGACAACAGTAAGACGTCCCTCTTGGCCCGTGTACCCTGTAGCAGCCGGGTTTCCTCTGTCCTGGAGTGCTTTTCTTTTCCTTGTTTCTCCTCCCTAGTGAAGTCATGAGAGGCTCTTTGTTCGCTCACTGCTCTCTGGGGCAACCGTGCCGAGGACGTGACAGTGGCCTCCTGAGGGATTAAGAAGACTGTGTCTTACTCTGCTCTCCTCTCGATCCTCAGGCAACATTTTCTTTCCAAAATCCTCAGCTACCCTCCACATTCCAGCTCACTTAAGTTTGCCTTCTTAGGGTGTCGCAGCCAATGAATGAATTTAGAAATCAGCCAGCGAGTGCAAACATTTGGCACATAACAGGTATGGCCTTCATTTGAACAGTTCCCTGAACCCAAATATGAGCTTGAGCTTCCAGGTTCATGTTCGAAGTCATTTTAATTCAAATATTCATTTTTGAGGTTATGTGGCTGAATTAGGAAAGGAGTGTCTTCTCCTTACATAGTGACCTTTGGTGATTAGTCAAGGTGACCCCATGACTAAATTGGTATCAGATTACAGATTAGGTCACATGTCCTTCTGAATCATCATTCCGGAGGGGATGTAATTCTGATGTGAAAACGTGGTTATGTAAGCAGCTCCTCTGCCTCTTTTCTGTTTAATCATCCCTGTTTTCTTTAGACCTTAATCATAAAGATGACATCATTAGGTAACACTTAACTTAGCTCTTGATTTCTGCTTTACTAAATATACACAACACCTTATCTAACCTGCTGATTCCTTTCCTGGACTAGGAGAAGTAAGAATGAAGAATTAAGTAGAATTAAGAAGAGTTAAATTAATGACTTAATTAACTACTGACTGACCCTCTACCCCTAGCTTCCCCTTAGTAAATTTGCAGCTGGATCTCATGGGAGCAGGCGCACCATGAAGGTGAGAGAACATCCAACTGCAGGAAGACCATACAAGCAAGACAGCGTCCCAAGGAAGATGGGGAGAAGTCTGCAGGTCTAAACTCAATGGAAAGATGACCAAGAATCTGACCTCCTGCCTTAATGATTAACTGAGACTCTTTCCCGTTTTTCCCTTTAAAAATTGTCATGGCTGAGCAGAATCTTTGGAGTTGGTCTCTGGATATAAATTCACCATCTGCCCAGATTGCCAGTTTTTCTGAATAAAGTACCTTCCTTCTCTACCTAAGCTTGCCCTTCGATTTGATGTATTGGCTACCGAGTGGCAAGCAGCCGAACCTGCATCCGGTAACAGAATTATTGTGGATTTTCCAGCCGTTTGGAAAACATGTTGCTCCAGCAGGCTCTTGGACTTCGAGTTCTCATTAGCTTGTTTTTACTTGTGTCTGTAGCCAAGTTAAGAGTGACTTAAGTAAGAAATTTAGAGGGCATGATTTCATCCCTAGGGATCTACACCTGGCCTCGGCAGGGGCATTTGTAAATACGTAGCCTACATTCAGTTGACCTGCTGTAAGCGCATGGTTTATTTGAGAATGCATTTTGACACTTAAAAATCCTTTCCTTTCCCCCTTTCTTGAATGGATGGCCATTTTCCTCTCTTTTCTACTCTTCAAATAGTGAAATTGGCAGAACACATCTGCATGAAATCCAGTTGCTCTACTGGAGGGACATACCACCTGCTGCCTTCAAGAAGAGAAGTTTCTATGATATGTGCACTGAAAACATTACTGTTGTTCTTTCTGTTTAATGGTTTTATTATCAAAGTACGTGTTTCCTTAAATTAAAAAATTGTTGAGTACTTACTATGTGCCAGATACTGCACTAGGGGTTTTATATATTTTAATTTCAATATTTGACTTGCATATTTCAATTTTTATCCTCAAAAATATCCTGTAACATATTATTTATCATGTTTTACAGAAGATGGAACAGAAACTCAGAGAGCTGGAGTAACACAGTCAAGTTCGGTGCTCAATCTGGTGTTCAAGTTCAGTCTGAATCCACAGACTGTTCATCCTTTGCCATGCTGGAGCCAATCAACTGTTCGCTCATTCGCTTGGCCTAATTCTGGTCTGATCTCAAAACCAATCAGTCCTCAGTCATACAACTTAGCCAGTTAGAGAGACATAGGCTCTGACCATTTAAGGAGAACAGCTAGCAATATTTGAGCACCTATATTTACTGGGCACCGTGCCATGCAGTTCCATAGATCATGACAACCGGGTGGTGTGCATTCGGGAGGGCTGGGAAAAAAGAAAAAAGAAAAAAAAAAGATAAGAGGTTTCCTGAATTGTAAAGACAAAGGTGTAACTGTTGGTAGATCGGCAATAAAAAATTTTTAAACTGTCAAACACTTGCCTCTGTGTTTCTGAATGTAGGCACTTCAGGGAGGGGCATCATGCTAAGAATAAAGTGTTCAGTCCTGTTTAGTTGGAATCGTAGCATCACCCTGAAAAATAACACGACTCTGTTATGTCAGAGATCAGTAGAGATTTTTAAACAAGAAACCGCTGCCGCTCAGGAACGATCATTTTCTTCCTGACCGCTTTCGGTTAATAGAGTGAAAGTTAAAAGCATCAAAGTCATGCAAAAGCTTTTATGAAAATGTACATATCAAACAAATGGATCTTTAAAAAAATTCGAGGGCTGATGCACGCTAATAATATTAGCTTCAATTATATTTAGCCTTTTGCAAATCGATGAGACGACTACTTCCATTTCCGCTCCCCCCCCACCCCCCCACCCCCGCTCTACCAGGAATGACTCATGGCTTAGTCTGGGGCCCAAACAGCAAATAAAGGGATCAACAAAAGAGCCAGAGGAAGATGGTGCCTCCCTCTCCTTTCCTCTCTAAGCACTGACATAAAGGTCCCCCAAGGGAGGCTGAAATTGGTCAGGATGTACAATTCTCTCTATCTGGCAAATCTCATTCTTTTATACTTATCGTCTTCCTCTCCCAGTTGTCATTCTCTGCGATTAAGTAAAAATAAATGTTAGCACCATTAGGAAACTGAGATAATTCCGCGGTCTGCAATGTGTTTCCAAAGGCCAAGCCCAGCTCATTTCGTTTCTGGATCTTTAGAAAACACTATTTATAACATGAGTTGTCACCCCATTGGAGACACTTTCTGTAAGTGCTAATGAACCTTGCTGTATTTATACAAGAGGCTATGACTCAGTAAATCAGAGTTCCCTCTGCATACCATTAAGGTATTCCAGCCAGCCTGCAATACCTGTAGATTGGGTGAGAGAAGGAAAAAACATGTTGCAGATGTCTGACAACTAACCACAGAGGCTTCTTAGTTTGTATGAATCAATCACTGGTCAGAGGAAATTATGTTGGTAACTTTCACGCAGTTACATTGATAACAAATGAACACTCCCCATTGCTGTGTGCATTAATTTGTAGTGATGCCATTCTACTTTCCTGCTGTTCCTTAATATCCATCTGGGTAATAACAATTTCCATCATGGAGCCGAAACAGTTAGGGAGGCCTCTCTCACCCTTCTGGAAACTGACACCTTTATTTCCCGATGTTCCATTTTTATTCCCATCCTGGCTGGCTGGCTGCAGTGTCTCATAGCAGTTTATGACATACCTACTGATTACAACATAATGACTCTTCATTGATTACATGCGGTTTACCTGGGCTGTGGGAGATGGCTGAGAAGGCAAACGAATAGAAGTTGTAACCGCAGTCAGAGCTTGGGGTGAGGAGATGCAAACTATTGTGCATAGGGTGGGTAAACAGCAAGGTCCTACTGCAGAGCACGGGAACCAGATTCAATATCCTGTGATGAACCGTATGAAAAATATGAAAAAGAATATATTTAAGTATAAATGAATCACTTTGCTGTACAGCAGAAATTAACACAACATTGTAAATCAACTACACTTCTGGAAAATAAAAAAATTTTAAAAAGAAATTATAACCTCTGATGAATCGTAGGCCTATAAGCCACCTTTCTTGGAAGGCAAAGGCAGGATTCAGAGCAGCAACTTAAGCCCTACCTACAGGGCTAACTTGTTGTTTTTCTATAATGAATTAGCAGTCAATCCAAACAACTGGTTTAATGAATTTGAAAAGTTCGAATCAGCTAATCTAATCAGTTGAGTCTGCAAATGATCAAGCTTATTCCTTATGTCACCATAAGCCCAAGAAAACAATTTTTTTTCAGTGATGTCTTTATCATTTTGGTTTTATTTACAAATCAAAATGACAGTTACTTTGACAACTGTAAACTTAACAGCTTGACAAAGAACCCCTGTCTTTTCAGGAGTTCTCCTCATAAATCTGCAAAAAGGACTCAGCTAGTAATTGCATGTGTACAAAACCAAATTGTACTATCCAGAATATTCCTGGTTAACAGTTAAAGTCTAGCCCCCATCTCCTCCCACCATGACTCCATAATGCAGGATGAAAGCAAGGCTATTTAACATTTTTTTTTAAACTCCCAACATATTTGAAACACCTCATACCACGAAATGTTACTTGGGGCAATTTCATATCATGTTAGCTAACCCGGAGGGGAGAAAATATTTTTGTGTTTATTTTTGTCTTTTAATTTTGTGGCGCTTAGGCTTTTGTGGGGAAAATTGATCAAAGTTGGGCGCATGCCTAATGAATTAACATATTGAGTTAAACTAACGGTACCATAAGAACATACAGAAAATAACCCGCAGACTGAGTTGGTTCAATTCCGGGCAGATGATTTGCTGTAAATTTGTGGGCAGCCCTCTTGGGGGGCGGGTGCAGGAGGAGAATGAGCAGGGCAGACAATGAGACAAAGAATGTCCAAGAATCCAATCACCCACTGCAATAAATATGGAATTTATGATTATTTGGTCAAGAGGCAGGGCTGAAGTTTATGTTCATATATTAATCACAAAATATTTGACTAGGATACTGAAGAACATGGAACTGTTCAAGTTGTTAAAATTTAAAAAAACATTTGAAATCACTCATTCTACATAAATACTTGCTATGTCCTTATTATTATTATTTTTTTTTGCGGTACGCGGGCCTCTCACCGCTGCGGCCTCTCCCGTTGCGGAGCACAGGCTCCGGACGCGCAGGCTCAGCGGCCACGGCTCACGGGCCCAGCCGCTCCGCGGCATGTGAGATCTTCCCAGACCGGGGTACGAACCCGTGTCCCCCGCATCGGCAGGCGGACTCTCAACCACTGCGCCACCAGGGAAGCCCTATCCTCGTCATATGTGATTCTTAACTGGTCATTAAAGCAAAGTCACTGGGACTTCTACTAGCGTATATGCGTTGGTCTCTTTCAAGTGACTGCATGTCCCTGAAACACAGAATCTGGGCTTCTGAAGTCTTCTGAAATCCAATCTTGCCTTTCTCCCCGACTCATGTGTATTATTACATTTTACCTTAATAATTCTTCCCTGGTCCAGGATTGGAGTGGAGCAGAGCTCGGCCCATCTGTTTTTGGTCGACTTCCACGGAGTTCTGGGTTCCATTGCATGGGGTCCTCCTACAGGACCAGAGGGAGAGCTGTAAGGAATTTCCTTCCGAGGCCACTTTGCCACATAACCCCGTCACATCACTGTAGGAAGTTTCCAGGGTTTCCAGGAACATCTTAAAGACTATTTGCTTCTCAGTTATTCCCACGTCTCGATGCTAAAATCCCTCTACCAAACATGCTTACTTATCACCACATCACAATCTGCATTAAACTTCTCAAGTCACGGCCACGTCCTCAAGGTACCCAATCTTTCTGTCTTCACTCCCTGCCTCCCCTGTGCAAATTTACTGGTTGGTCTTCCTGCATCTTTTCTGCCTCTTCCTAAACCATGCTTTTATTACAGCTATCTCTTCCTCCCATTGAAATAGTAAGTCTCTTCTGACAGCACTTAAAAATTTATAGCCAATTCCCTACCACTCCAAGTAAAGAGGTTAGGGCATCTAAAGGGGGGAAGCGTGGGTCAAAACCAATCATCTCCTTTAAGTCAGTGAATTATCGCCTGACACATCATATAGCATCAATTCCCCTGCATGAGGCTAAATGAATTATTTTCATCCCTCCAACTACAGTTTATCCACGTGCTGATCAAAAACTACACCTGGCTGCCACTCAGAGGATGAAGCTTTTTTGAGTTTGGAAGCAAGGTGAGCCGCCTATATTTAATACTTAAAATCAAATCCAAAATTATTGTTAGAATAACATTCTGTTCTCACTAAGAAATCTTGATTTTTTTTTTAAAAGAAGCAAAAATACACAGTAAGTACATTGAGCAATTCCCAAGCTTTGGCCTTTTTTTTTTTTTTTTTTTTTTTTTTTTGCCTGCCGTGCAGCATGTGGCACCTTAGTTCCTGACCAGGGATGGAATCCGTGCCCCCTGCAGTGGAAGCACAGACTCTTAACCACTTGATCACCAGGAAAGTTCCCCCCAGTCTTTGGTCTTAGTGCTAGAGCATATAGTAAGTGGTCAGGAAATGATAGTCACTATTATTACTTTACATTTATTATTTTAATAATTAATAAAATAAATGGCTAATTTATTTTATCCTCACAACTACCCTATGATGGGGATTCAGTACTATCCCCTTTAGTAGACGTATTAGCTCCCTAGGGCTGCCATAACAAAATACTACAGCCCGGATGGCTTAAACAATGGACATTTATTTCCTCACAGTTCTGGAGGCTGGAAGTCTAAGATCAGTGAGTCAGCTGGGTTGGTTTCTCCTGAGGTCTCTCTCCTTGGGTTGTAGATGGCCACCTCCTCACTGTGTCCTCACATGGTCTTCCCTCTGGGCATACCTGTGTCTTAATCTCCTCTTCTTATAAGGACAAATATTGGATTGGGGCCCACCTTAATGACTTCATGTAACCATAACTACTTTTGAAAAGACCTTATCTCCAAATATAGTCACATGCTAAGGTACTGGGTGTTAGGACATCAACATCTGAATTTTGGAGGGATACAATTCAGCCCATAACAGCAGATGGGGAAACTGAGGCACTTACAGAGCCAAGCTGTGGTCTAGGCAGTCAGGCACCTGGGGCTGTGCTCTGAACCACTATACTGTCATGTGCTGAGTGAAATGTAATGCCAAGATAAGTGCTCTCAGATCTTGAATTGGAGATATCTCAATATATTTTAATTTGTATGTACTTGGTATTAATTAAAATCATCAGGAAATTAGGTGTCTGAATTTTCTTTCCTAGTTCATTAAGTATTGTGCATAATTATTTTTGACTTTATACTTGTTTTAAAATCTTCTAGGCTGCATGGCTCCTTTCTTTACTGTATAGATTTTGTGACATTGACCAAACTCTTACTTTGTGATTGAGGACTTTGTTTTACGACTTGTGAACGAGGTGAATTTTCTGAGTATTACTCGAATTGTACCGTGATGCTGTTGCAGAAGGATGTGAAAGACTGAATCAACCCAAAGGCATCACATTTTCTTGTCACTGTGTCTTTCACACAGAATGAATGGGTCCATATGTACACATATGTGGTTAATTGAGGCTGTTGGTTAATTAGGATTGGGTTAATCCTAATTTGAGGATTTTTGTCTTATCTGAAAATTTAGATTTGGATCTACAGATTCTTGCACATTTTAGTCGATGACATTTTTTTTTGCCAACTGAAAAATTCTCATATGCTTAGGAAAGGACTAATTATTCTGTAGTCATGGCAATAAGTAGCCATCAAAATGGATTTTAAAACATCTTATTAAGAAAAAAGAGAGACAGAATTTTATACCATGGAGCCATCAGAACTAGTTTTAAAACTATTTAATCAATCAGCGACTCATCCCAGTGAACATGCTTCTGAAAGCCAACTAGCCAGCACCAGCCTTTCGCTTTGGAAAATCAGTCAATAGGGACTATTGGATGCGCTCCAATAAACATAATCTTGAAAGCGAACCCATTGATAAGTCTCACCTGAGTAACTCTGCTTCTCCAGCTGAGGTATCCACACACCTGCTTCTGAAAGCCCACTGACCCCTGAGGTCCACACATCCCAGATACTAGCCTATGTCAGAACACTTAGCCGCTCTTCTCAGAGAGACTGTGCCCATTCACCATAACTCTCCTTACTTAATGAAGTAATAAATTTGGCTTTGTGGTCTGTTGTTTTCTGTTTGTGTAAGACATTGAGCAATGGTCTCATCCTTTGACACTTCATTGCTTCCTAATAACACAAAATTATGGACTGTCTCTGGACCTCACTTACGTCCCTTTGTGGTCTACCACGTGGAACAAATGACAACTTGGCTTCCTTAACTCTTTTATTCCAACTGTCTTCTTTCTTTCTTCTTTTAATTAATTAATTAATTGATTTTTTTATGGAAGTATCATTGATTTACAATATTCTGTTAGTTTCAGGTGTACAGCAGTGATTCAGTTATATATATTCTTTTTCAGATTCTTTTCCATTTTAGGTTATTATAATATACTGAATTTAGTTCCCTGTTCCATACAGTAGGTCCTTGTTGTGTATCCATTTTATATATAGTATTGTTTATATGTTAATCCTAAACCCCTAATTTATCCCTTCTCCCCCGCTCCCTTTTCCCCTTTGGTAACCATAAGTTTGTTTTCTATGTCTGTGAGTCTGCTTCTCTTTTGTAAATAAGTCCATTTGTATAATTTTTTTAGATTCCACATATAAGTGATATCATATGATATTTGTCTTTCTCTGTCTGACTTCACTTACTGTGATAATTTCTAGGTCCATCCATATCGCTGCAAATGGAATTATTTCATTCTTTTTATGGCGGAGTAATATTCCATTGTATATATGTATCACATCTTTATCCATTCATCTGTTGACAGGCATTTAGGTTGCTTCTGTGTCTTGGCTATTGTAAATAGTGCTGCAGTGAACACTGGGGTGCATGTATCTTTTCGGATTAGCAACTGTCTTCTTTCTTGATTGATCATCTCAAACATAAGGCCTAAGTAAATGATTGATCTTCCTTGTGATGATATAAGACTGTAGCTCTCACTTCCAATTTCTGCAAAGTGGCAGTTTAGATGGTCAGAGGGACCTCTCCCAGTACAGCACACCTAAAAATGCTGTAAAAAGACTCAACCTCTAGGGCTTTTCTGGTGGTGCAGTGGTTGAGAGTCCGCCTGCTGAGGCAGGGGACACGGGTTCGCACCCCGGTCTGGAAAGATCCCACATGCCGTGGAGCGGCTGGGCCCGTGAGCCATGGCCGCTGAGCCTGCGCGTCCGGAGCCTGTGTTCCGCAACGGGAGAGGCCACGGCAGTGAGAGGCCACGGCAGTGAGAGGCCCGCGTACCCCCAAAAAACCCAAGCAAACAAAAAACCAAAACTCAACCTCTAGCATTTTTTATAATGCATGGTGAAGCTCAGAGAAAGTAAAATAATTTTTCAGGATTTTTCTAGAAACCTCATGAAAGTTCAAATCCAAAAGAGCAAGGTAGAGCTGGAGCCAGAGTTTGCCCTGGAGGTATGGGGTAAAACTTGGTGCTTATTTCCTGGGTTTTAATGGGACAAAGGCACAGGGACAGGAGACAGAGCCTGGGCCTCAAACAAGAAAAGGGGCCTAGTCAAGAGTTCCTGCATAAATGTAGCACCCCTAAAGTGGACAAGTAGAAGAAACTTACCCTGCTGATGGAAATCTTGGAGACATATATTTGAGATACATCCTGTCTCAAGCTTGCCTTTCAGTGAATTGGAGGAAATTTCCACTTATAATTTCTAACCACAGCCTGCTATCACTAGGGTTTGGGGCCAAGTTCCCCCTGCCTGTTTGGCTGTAGAAAATTTAGAGTAGTCTTGGGTTGGTAGTGCCCCTGCGAGACTGGCAGAGGCAAATGCAAGTACTCTTTAGAGAAACGCAATTAAAACAGTGAACTCAAAGGATTCCCATAGCTAAACTTCCAAGAACATGAGTTCATAATTTAAAAAAAAATAAGCGGGCTTCCCTGGTGGCGCAGTGGTTGAGAGTCCGCCTGCCGATGCAGGGGACACGGGTTTGTGCCCCGGTCTGGGAAGATCCCATGTGCCGCGGAGCGGCTGGGCCTGTGAGCCATGGCCGCCGAGCCTGCGCGTCCGGAGCCTGTGCTCCGCAACGGGAGAGGCCACAACAGTGAGAGGCCCGCGTACTGCAAAAAAAATAAATAAATAAATAAATTAAAAAAAAAAAAAAAATAAGCAAAAACAAGTCTTTAGAAACAAAAAGTCAGCACTAAAAAACAAAGCACAGAATTAGACTTGCAAAGTGGGTAGATGTGAAAATGATCAGGAATAATGTGAAGTGGGTGTATTTAATATATTTTAATAAAAGAAAGTATAGGGGGCTTCCTTGGTGGCACAGTGGTTGACAGTCCGCCTGCCGATGCAGGGGACATGGGTTCATGCCCTGGTCCGGGAAGATTCCACATGCCGTGGAGCAACTAAGCCTGTGCACCGCAACTACTGAGCTCACGTGCCACAACTGCTGAGCCTGCGTGCCTAGGGCCCGTGCTCTGCAACAAGAGAAACCACCACAATGATAAGCCTGCGCACCACAACGAAGAGTAGCCCCCACTCACCACAGCAGCAACAAAGACCCAACGTAGCCAAAACTAAATAAATAAATGAATAAATTTATATAAAAAAAGAAAATATAGAAAATATGATGAAAAGACAAGGGATTGATGGACTTCCCTGGCAGTTCAGGGGTTAAAACTCCACACTTCCACTGCAGGGGGCACGGGTTTGATCCCTGGTCAGGGAAGATCCCACAAGCCACGCGGCCAAATAAATAAATAAATAGAAAAAAGAGATCAAAATTTACCAGGTGGATCTGAAAAGAACCAGTCACACCTGAGCCCTTTCCACCCAGGTACATAGGTTAGTAAACCAGGCATCCTGTAATGGAGGTGACCAGCTCTGAAAGATCCTATGTCTTGCCCTTGTAATACAGGCCGCCAGAATGATTTCTTTTACCACACTACCTTAACTGTATTTTACCTTACGACCAGAAAATATACCTATTGTCTTTTGCTGGCTGTCCCTAAAATTGCATGCATTTTTTTTTTTTTTTTTTTTTTTTTTTTTTTTT
>NW_006774127.1:1661477-1675464 GCF_000442215.2 Lipotes vexillifer
TCTTCCCGGACCAGGGCACGAACCCGTGTCCCCTGCATCGGCAGGCGGACTCTCAACCACTGCACCACCAGGGAAGCCCTGCACGCATTATTAATTGACAAATATGTCTTTTCATCTCTCCCCCTGTTGCTACTGTCCTACTGCTATAGTCCTTGTCACCCCGTTTGTATCTTCAGCAAGTGGTTTTCTAATTAGTCTAACTGTCTCTAGTCTTGTTTGCTCAAATTCTTCCTATGGAAAACTGCTCAGATGATCTATCTAAAATGTGAACCTAAGCACACCACTCTTCTTGACAATAAAAGTCAAAAAATTCCCATTGTCTATGGTCTGCAAGACCCAACTCCCCAGTGTGGGCTTTCATGGTCTGGCCCTGAGTGGCCCTGCCTGCTTCTCCATTTCCTTGTCCCACAAATTCCCACTTTATTTGTCAATGCTGCGAACTTCATTCCCTTATGTACTCCATGCCATTTCTCATCTTTGCAACTTTTCTCAGGCTGTCTCAGCTGGTCCGAACCCCTGGCTAATTCTAAGTTATCAGTTAAGGTGAGATTAGTTCACTTCTTCCAGAAAGATTTTTCCTGACACCTACCCAGGCCCCACTGGGTTAGCAGCTCGCTCCAGTCTTGTGTAGGAAGCACACGTACTCACCATATCATCAGTGGACTCACTGATGTACGTCAGTACATAACATTGGTGCACTCACCGTGTTACGCTGGAGTGATGTGTTCACATGTTTGATTTCCTCATTGCAGTGTGAGCTCCACATTTATCTAAGGGTCTAGAGAACTAGCCTGGTACTCAGCAGGCTGAGTACTCAGGTACTCACTGAGTAGGAACTCAGTGACTTTTGTCCAATGAATAAATGATTACCCTTCCTCTGAGCCTTTATTACCGGAGAATGAGACCTTCTTGAATTAATGCTTCCTGAGGATCTAGTTGATTTCCAAGCCCTGGACATTCCCAGCATGGCCTGTAATGCATCAGCTAAGTTCAGAAAAGACAGCCCCTGCCATGTGACACATCATGGATTGCTGTCGCCTAGATTTATTCCCTTTTCATGAGTTTTGTTTTTCTTCATGATGAGACTAGAGAAAGTGATAGGAACTGTGGTAGCCAGTATCCAAATGGCTTCCTACGATGCGATGGGGATCCCCCTGTTATTCATTCCTTATGTAGTCCCTTCCTACATTAAATAGGATGACCTGTGTAACCAAGAAGATATTGTGAAAATGACAGCGTGTGACTTCTGAGGCTCTGCCATAAAAGACGTTGTGCTTACAGCCTCCTGCTCTTGGATCACTCACTCTGAGGGAAGCCAAATGGTATGTCATGAGGGCACTTACACAGCCACATGGAGAGGTCCATGTGATGAGTGTGCCATCTTGGAAGCTGATCCTCCAGCCTAGTCAAACCTTCAGATGATTATAGCGCCAACTGCTCTCTTGACTGCCACCCAAGACAGATTCTGGACTATGACACCCCCCACCCATTCCAAGTTAAGCTGCACATGCCTTACCCACAGAATCTGTGTGAGATAATAAATGTCAATCATGGTTTTAAGCCACTAAGTTTGGGGGTAATCTGTTATGCAATGATAGATAACTAATACAGGAACAATGCATTATGCTTTTTGAATTTTCCCATATATCTTCTCGATATACCTTTGTACACAAGAAGTGGTTACAAATACAGTTTTTGTTATACAAACATGCATACAATGAGCCAGTTGCCCATCAAGTATCTGGGGTAAAACTTTACTTCCCTTGAATTGTGGCTAAAGAAGAAAACGATGCTGCTCACCATCAGCAATGACACAGGATAGTCTGTGGACAACTTTGAGTTTTCCACTAGAGACATTATTTCTTATTTAAGTGAAGTTAATGAATTTGGGGTGAGGTGATGTAGCTCTGATGGCTACTCTTACCTTGTCTCAGCATATTACGTTATCATAGCTCTCCTATATGTGCTTTTAATGTAAAGGAAGCCACAGAGTTTGAACAAATTCCACAATTTACTTTATAAGCTAGTCATCACTTGAGATCAGAAAGAATATTCTGCTTGATTTTGAAGAATAATTCACACGATGGTAAACAATATGCTGGGATAGTGTTTCATTCACTCTTTTGCTCACACATTCAGAATTCACTCCACAAGTCCTCATTAGTGGAGAGGTGGTCTTGGTGCTACGGGAAAACGCAAAGCAGAAGCAGAGTAATGAAGTGGAAAGAGCACGGCCTCTGGAATCAAGTGGACCTGAATTCATTCTCTTGTGGTTTTTGAGGTGACCTAATAAATAAGGTTGCTTCCTTGCTTGCCTTTTGAATAACCCAAGAGATAAGACAAAGTAAGAGGACGTATAGAACCAGTATGTCACCACTTCAACTGATGAGATGATTTTAGAGAATGTGGCTTCTGTCTGTAAGTTAACTTCCTAATTCAGAACTTCAGAATTAGGCAGACTTTTACAATAATCACTCAGTGGAGCCTGGGATGGATTGGAACTCATGCTCTCTGGGCACTCTCAGGAGAGATGATGGAGTAGAAGAGGCGGCTGAACAGTTCTTTACTCCCAAATCACCAACAGATAAGTCATACCACCTCCCTGAGGCACAGTGCGTGTCAGGGTGAGATGTGGGGTATATTCTAAGTACACTCCATCTGCGAGAAAGGAAACTCCAAGAGTGGTGGAGGACCATTTGGCTGTGGAGTCCATTACATGTGTGGACCTTCTGTAATGTCAGAACCCTATGGGGTCTTCCCGGGACAGACCCCTCCCCCATATTCTCTGCTGTAGCTTCTCTCTGAAGTACCTAGATAATAGTATCTGATGCACATGGCCTGAGTTGTTTTGCAAATGCTAAAACCCCCACCAAAAGGAAGAAATTGACTACTTGACGATCAGGAGCACATAGCCCCCAAACCCACTGGCACCTAAGGATTGATAATGTTAACTCCTGTGACACCACCCTGTTACTTCAACATCAGCCAATCAGAGAATTGTGCAAGAGTTGATCCCATACCCTGGGATGCCCCTCCCTCACCTGGCCTTTAAAAATGCCTTCCTGAAACCCTTCAGGGAGTTCTGGGGGTTTTTTTTAGCACCAGCTGCCTGGACTCCTTGCTTGGTGCCTGCAATAAACGCTGCACTTTCCTTCACCACAGCCCGGTGTCAGTAGACTGGCTTTACTGAGCGCAGGTGAGAGGACCCGAGTTTGGTTTGGTAACAATTCCCCATTCAGGAGGCGATCAGCAGGCTCTCAGAAGAGACCTACTCCGGCCTCCTGATGCTGCTCCCAATACCAACTACGGCCTTTTGGGTACCCTCTGAGGTCTCCCTGGCAGTGTAGATTTTGCTCCCAGAGCTCTCTGGAATGAGTTAGAAAGTGGCCTTAATGAAATCAAAGCCAAGGCCGCTCAACCCAAGCCTGAAAATGTAATCCTTCCACTTGCTTTCCAAATTATCATCAGCCAGCTCGGCTTATTCTGGCGTCTCCAATACAGAGAGTCTGAGCTGAAATGAAAGGACATTAGTAACAAAGGACAATAATATAGACAGCAACATAGATATTCTGAATTTGACTCCAAATCTACATTTCCCAACAGGAAATTAAAGTCCAATTATTAAATGCCCTCGCAGTAAAGTTCAAACATACGCCAGAATTCATGTTTAAAAGTAAATTCTGTTTTCCGTTTGAGTTAAAATTCAAAGATATTAAATTCCCCCATCCCTCCATTTCGTATTCTGGCTGTCTTAGCCAGAGTTCTCATTGTCTAGGTCATTGGTTTTCAAGCTTTTCGTCTCAGTTCACCTTGAACCTCTCAACAATTGTCGAAAACACCAAAGCACTTATCAAAGTTCACTGTATTAGAAATTAAAATGGAGACATTTAAAAGTACTTATTATTTAAACATAACAAAATAAATCCATTAAAATTTAACATATTTAATAACAATATTTTCCAGTAAAAAAATATAATGAAAAAGAGTGACTTTTTTTTTTTTTTTTTACATGTGTGCAAATCCTTTTTCCTGTTTGGTTTAATAGATGACATCTGGATTCTCATACCCGCTTCTGCATTCAATCTGTTGCAATATGTTCCTTTTGGTTAAAGAATCTGAAGAAACTCCAGCCTCACCGTGTTATGCAGTTGGAAAAGGGAGGGGTATTTTCATACCTGTTTCAGATAATTGTGGATTTTCTTCTTTGATATTACACTGTGCTTGACAAGAGCTAGTTTCATAAAGGTTAGCTCCAGTGAAGAATCTGAAACCTTAGCAGTGTACTTTGGATACTTTGTTACATTAAAATCCATTGGAATATCTTCCATTTTGAAAGGATGTTTTACCCATGCATAATTTTGTTAATATCGTATTTTAGTCATTTGGAAAATACCGGTTCACTGAGTTGAACCGGTTCACTGGTTCATCTATGAATGTTGACATATTTTACTATACAAGATCAAAAATCACATTTGCTAATATTCCCCCATCTTATCAGAGAAGTCTTTAAGCATTAGGAAACAGGCTCATGGCAGTGGATATGCATTTTTTAAAATTCCAAGTTTTACATGACAGCTTGAATTTTATTATTGGTGACAATTAATGTCAGCTGTTTTCCTTGAACTGACAGTCTCTTTGTTCAATTTTGAGCAAATGGTGGCCAGACACTTAAGTTTGAATAACTACAGTAGTTTCTTTAAGTAAAAAAGATGCCCATTTTAAAAAGAGGGCTAGGGAGTTCCCTGGTGGTCCAGTGGTTAGGACTCTGGGCTTTCACAGCTGTCGCCCGGGTTCAATTCCTGGTCGGGGCGCTGAGATCTCACAAGCTGTGTGGTGTGGCTAAAAAAAAAAAAAAAAGCCACAGTCCCTCCTGCCAAGCAGCTTCTAGTCCAGTGGGGAGAGCTGCAGCCTGAGGGTTCCTGAGAAGTGTGATATGTGAGCTGGGCTCTAAAGGTGGGAGGGATTTTTAAAAAAGAAAAAGAGGGCTTCCCTGGTGGTGCAGTGGTTAAGAGTCCGCCTGCCGATGCTAGGGGACACGAGCTCGTGCCCCGGTCCAGGAAGATCCCACATGCCGCGGAGCGGCTGGGTCCGTGAGCCACAACTACTGAGCCTGCGCGTCTGGAGCCTGTGCTCCGCAACAAGAGAGGCCGCGATAGTGAGAGGTCCGCGCACCGCGATGAAGAGTGGCACCCGCTTGCCACAACTAGAGAAAGCCCTCGCACAGAAACGAAGACTCAACACAGCAAAAATAAATTAATAAATGAATAAACTCCTACCCCCAACATCTTCTAAAAAAAAAAAAAATTCTAGCAAGGGCATTTACCACATCTAGGAGAAAGATCCATACATGCACATCTCCACTCTCAAAGAGTAGCGTTTGAAACATGGCTGTCTTCTTGCAAAGTTTAGAAATTTGCGTTTATTATAATCCCCATCACCAGTAGACAATGTTTCTGTTTTGGGCATCCAATATATCCCTAACCTACCAATCTGCATTTCTCATTTGCTTTTGCCTGCTGGTGCCTGGCACTAACAATTTAAATCTAGAACTTGTAGTGCAGATGGGATTCTCTAGCTATAATTTAAAAACGGCAGACATGTTCTGCACTCTGATGTCTAAGAGGCTCTTTTCTCAATGGGTGAATCAATGACTTAGCTGCGTCTGCCCAGGAAAACCTGCATCTGTGTAGGTCAAGGACCAGATGTAGCACCTGTACTCAGAGGCGGCCCTCACCTGCTAATAGCCCACACCTTTGCTGAGACCTGCAGGGCCAGCGCTGGCTTGCAAAGTTCCTATGAGGCACCATCCACAGAGGGCACCTGTGTGAATCATATTTGGAGCCTTTGTGCTTTTTGGTGGCTGTGGTCCCCTGTGCCTTTGTTAATCCTTGCGCTGTCCCGTTCCTTTGCTGAGGCCTGTGGATGTCATCAGCTTCTGGCCCTGTGAAAGCAACCCTGCCGATCAACAGCCTGTGGATGAAGCTGGCATAGGCTGCAGTCACTTACCAAGGTGAAAATACTATGCAGCCAAAGGCATAAAGCTTTTGTCCAAACTGAAGTATATAAAATCCAACCAACAATTGTGTTAACCATTGTGGATAAACCTCTACCTATTCTGAGGTCAAACACCTGTCCCTACACTCAAATCCGAGACTCAAAACCACTTCTTGGACTCAAAGACGCTACTTACATTTTATGCCTTGTCTTTCCCCTAAGATTACTGACTTACGGTGCCAGATATTGCTACATTTGAGGTTATATCCCCCCAACTACAAGCCCTCATGCCTTTGGCCACAGGGGCTGGGGTTACTTCCAAAAGAATTAAGGTGTATAAAGCAGAGGAGATCAGTGTTCTCTGCACAAGAGGAAGGGAAGGGAAAGATAGGAGTGAAAAGAGGAAAGCATGTCCGGACTTTCCTTCCAAACTAAACCATTATATTGCGATGCTCCACATCTCCTGAGGAGGAACAAGTAAGGGGACAGAGAGAGGCCTGGGGGTTTCACTGATGGGATTCCCTTTTCTTGAAAGAAAACACCAGGTGAGGGGCAGGGGTCTTATCTTGTAAACATCTTAGCTCAGGTTATGATTCACTGTTTATTGCTTTAATCTCTATAAGCTACAGTTTTCTGGTCTTTAAAATGAATACAGTAATATCTACATGGGATGATGGTTGTATGGAATAGAGATAATACATGTGAAGCTAGCACAGGTATACACAGTTGGTCCAGAGGGGAGAGAAATATGCACAACTAGATATAAGACGGAGTACGTGATGTTACTACAATAAAGGAACAGGTCAAGTGCTCTAAAAGCTCTAATGAAAGGAAATTTAATTCTAACCTGGGCTGAGGTAGGTGATTGATTTCACGAGAAGGGTGGCTCTGGAATTGAATTTTAAGATTTTGTGAGAATCTCTCCACCATTCAGTTCATTTGATGAGCACACTGTCTTGATCATCAACTGTCTTAGAGGCCCTAGGCAAGCAGAGATGTAAAAGATAAATAACACAGTTCCTGAATCTGTAGTCCCAGTTGGAGAAACGTCAACACACACAAGCACACACGCATGTGCATACAGGACACAAGAGAAATCCAAAGTATGGATCTGCAAGCAAAGTGGTGCAGAGCATACATACCTGGGGAGAGGATGCAGGAGGGAGAACAATGGATGCGCTCATCTGCGATGCTGACCTAGAAGGTGGAGACTTTTTTTCCCCCATATCTTTATTGGAGTATAATTGCTTTACAATGTTGTGTTAGTTTCTGCTGTATTAAAAGTGAGTCAGCTATACGTATACATATATCCCCATATCTCCTCCCCCTTGTGTCTCCCTCCCACCCTCCCTATCCCACCCCTTTAGGTGGACACAAAGCACCGAGCTGATCTCCCTGTGCTATGTGGCTGCTTCCCACTAGCTATCTATTTCACATTTGGTAGTGGATATATGTCCATGCCTCTCTCTCACTTTGTCCCAGCTTACCCTTCCCCCTCCCCGTGTCCTCAAGTCCATTCTCTACATCTGCGTCTTTATTCCTGTTCTGCCCCTAGGTTCTTCAGAACCATTTTTTTTTTTTTTTAGATTCCATATATATGTGTTAGCATATGGTATTTGTTTTTCTCTTTCTGACTTACTTCACTCTGTATGACAGACTCTAGATCCAACCACCTCACTACAAATAACTCAATTTCGTTTCTTTTTGTGGCTGAGTAATATTTCATTGTATATATGTGCCATATCTTCTTTATCCATTCATCTGTCGATGGACACTTAGATTGCTTCCATGTCCTGGCTATTGCAAATAGAGCTGCAATGAACATTGTGGTACATGACTCTTTTTGAATTATGGTTTTCTCAGGGTATATGCCCAGTAGTGGGAGTGCTGGGTCATATGGTAGGTCTATTTTTAGTTTTTGAAGGAACCTCCATAGAAGGTGGAAACTTTAACGGATAAGAGTAAATAAAGGAATGGGAGAAATGTTTGGAAGCAAGGCTATTTAAGACCTCTATGCAAAGAGAGTAAAGCAGTGAGTGTCATCAGAATAACAAAGGCTTACTGGAGGAGCTTCCTGCCTTCGGAGAGGTTTGTTCCTATGCGATACCCAAGTTAGGTTGATTGAAGAATTCTCCAATCTCCCAGGACAGATGGGAGCATGTGGTTTAGGAAGAAACCATTTCCTAGCTCTGGGTAGCCATGTCCTTCCCATCAGGATATTCCTTTTTCTATCCAAGATCTTTAAGATCTTTTTTTTTTTTTTTGCGGTACGCGGGCCTCTCACCGTTGTGGCCTCTCCCGTTGCGGAGCACAGGCTCTGGACACGCAGGCTCAGCGGCCATGGCTCACGGGCCCAGCAGCTCCGCGGCATGTGGGGTCTTCCCGGACCGGGGCACGAGCCCGTGTCCCCTGCATCGGCAGGCGGACTCTCAACCACTGCGCCACCAGGGATGCCCGGAAGCCCTCCCTGATTATCTTGATAGGATTGTAGTGACCTCCCTGAGTCTTCTTTTGAAGTCCAAAGTATCCTGAAAATGCGCATTTTCTCTTTTCTATTAAATGGTGCCTAGCGACAAGTTCATCATAACCCTGATTTGATTGCAAATTGATCTGTTTAATTAATTATCCTCTCTTTATTCCTACTGCCCCATTCTACCTCCTGTGCGCCCTTCCTCCATCAAACGGCAAACATTCTGTCCTAAGACAGAAACCAAGGAATGCGGCTAATTTGGTGTTTGGGGCAGTGTCATTTCTACGCAGAGTTTTCTCTCACCTGAGAAATTACACCATGAAGTGAATGGGCAATTAATGTAACCACACAGTCCTGTAGATGACACTGTGTCCTAGTTATTTCTATCCTGCAAACGTGCAACCAGCGCTTACAAGTAGGCGGCCAAGGTGGCTGCTCTACCTCTTACCCTGTTGGGGAATTCTTCCCAGGTGGTTTTGGATCAGGTAATAGCCAGGATGGACGAACAATTGGAGGTGAGCTTTCAGAGACCTTCCTCTCACAAGGCATCAGGCTGAGGAAGAATGTGGGAGCTGCCATCAGGAGGAAATGCTGTACCAACCCTACCGGTGGCGGGCGCTCTCTTATGCCACGGACAGCACAGACTCCACCACTAGGACAGTTGTCAACGGGTGCAATCAGGAGGGGCTTCCAGCAAGAGGGATGGAGTGTGGAAATGCAAGGCCACTCATCCAGCAAATTCCATCTTCCTGAGCGCCTCTGCTGGATGCCGTAAACCATGGGCACATTTCCCCCGTGGGCAGCGGGCCAGGGTGACAGCTGGTGAGGCAGCCCGGCGGCTGCCCAGAGACGGTGTCTGGAGAGTTGCACTGGGGAAGGGAAGGCTTCAGTGGACTAAACCGTTATTCAGTCTGAGCTCTTCTGCAGCGGTTTGAGGAAGCACAGCTCAAGTAGCCTGTCACGGAGGAACCGAACATGTTCATAAAAGGGCTGGAGACATTCCAGTCTTGTGTTTTGACCTTGCTTAATTCCAAGAGGTGGCAGGGATTGCAGTAAAATGAGTCTGAGCTTTGTCATGATTCTTGTCTTCATCAGGGGTGGGGTGTCCAGCCTGCGGGGCTGGGCATGAACGAATAGGGTGCGTGTGAATGGAAGCATATTTCCAAACAGGCTGCACGATCTAGTGGATTAACTAGGATGGAGGATGAACATCACTTTATGTCAGGTGTTGCCCTGGGGGCGAGGCCTGGGGAGCTAGGCTGAGTGCGTGCATATCGGTGAGGCTCAGGACTGCCCTTGTGTGTATCTGAGGCTGCTCACAGAGAAAGAGATGAAAGCTGACATGTGTCTTTTAGAGCTGGCCGCTGCTGTCAGGTTTGGTTTCTGGAGCTGAGAACAGGTGCCTCAGACTTCAAAGTAGAACCCAGCGTCTCTCTGTGACCTTCCCTTGAGGGTCTGGTTTGGAGAAGAATCTCAAACTTTTTTCGCTTGTCCTGCACCACTGTGTTGGAATGTGGGTGCCTTAGGCACTTGTTGTTGTGTTCTTGGCCTTGGGGGCTTTGGCCGTAAGTCAGAGAGAAAGCATTTTGTTCTGACATTTCCTTGTATGTTTCCTCCCCAAGCAGGGCAATGGGGGAATATGGTTAGGGAAATGTGCTTTAAGGCTTTAGTTCATGTTAAAAAATATTTGCTAGGCACTTACCACATACATGCAGAAATATACCAGCAGCTGACATAGGTATTAGAGATGGATATTAATTAACCAACAATTAATTAATTAGACAAATACCTATTAGACACCTACTCTGGCCAGGCACTGCAACAAGCACTGGGGATGCAGCAGTTAAAAAAAAAGGTCAGACACTTCCCTGGCGGTCCAGTGGTTTAGACTCTGTGCTCCCAGTGCAGGGGCACAGGTTCAATCCCTGTTCAGGGAACTAAGATCCTGCATGCTGCAGGGTGAAGCTCCCCCCCACGCCCCCCTCCCAAAAAAGTCAAATTCTTGCTCTCACGTAGCTTACAGTATAGTGGGAGGCTCAAAATAAACAAAATAAATAGGTTAAGTAATGAAAGTAAGTAATGGTAGGAAAACTGTGGACCCTCTGCCAGACTGCATGGAGCCCAAATCCTGGCTCTACCACATAGGTGCTGTGTGATGTTGGACAAGCTGCTTAATTTCTCTGTGCCTCAGTTTCCTCATCTGTGAAATGGGGTCGATAGGGGACCCACCCTGCACTGCTGCTCTGAGGGTTCAATGAGACAGCGGGTGTAATGCTCTGAGAACAGGCCCAGCATAATGCAAGCCCTTAGAAGGGCTATTACAGTGTCAGTGCCAGATGGTGTCAGAGAAAATTTTCTAGAGAAAATGAAACTGAAGGGGCAGGGGAGGGGGGAAGCATTAGGGCACCTAGGGAAGAGTTTGCAGGTAGAAGAGGCTGGCAGGGTGAAAGGCCTTGCTCAGAAGGAGCCAGGCATATTCAAAACGAGAACCAAAACCCAACAAGAGGCCAATGAGGCTGCAGTGAGCAAAGGGTGAAAACCAGGGGGTGGTGGAGAGAACCACATAGGGCCTAGTAGGTCACTGTAAAGGTAAGTATCTGGAAAGATCTCTTGACCTCAATAGGGTGTTTGCTTTCTTGGCAAAAGTGACTGCCTAGAGGCGATTATTGGTAACAACTGTGAATTTTTATATTCAGATTCCTGGGGACATAATTAAACGTTTGTCCTCTGTATGTTTTGTACTTGGTCTCCTTGTCTGTGATGGATGGGATAAGTCCTGGAGTTTCCTATCTAGTCTGCTCTTTTTCTATGAACAAACAGTAATTTAACATCAATAAGGGGAAAAAATGAAAGTTTAAAAAAAGACCCATGATTCTGCCAGCTTAGCAAAATAACTGCTTTGATTTTTACCACATCTCACACCAGGAGATTTTTTTAAAAAATGGGGACCGTAATATCTCCTAGCATGGTTGCTGATGATGGATAAATACAGTTTGAGTATGAACGGCAGTAGATGCTGGCAACGAGCCCCTCCTCTGAATCCACATCTGCAGAGGCTGGGCCTCGTGTGGAAAGGTGAGCACACATCAGATCCACGGCTGGGATTCAGGAAGAGATGCGTGTGTTTGACAGGGGAAGACGGTCCAGCCGCAGCCCAGTTGCTAGGAGGGAGGACAAGCCACCTGAGGGGGAAAATGTCACCATAAGGTAAAAGGCAATCAAGAATCCCCATTTTACAAAGGGACAAAGGGAGATTGTGAGTGTGACCCCCAGATGCCTACTCCTTACAACCTGGTTGAGGTCACCTCTGCCCACGTGTCACTGAGAAAGGGGCTGCTGGGTGCCAGCAGGAGCTAATCAGAAGGACAGAGGCCTGGGAAGTATAGGAGGCATATATGGTGTGGTGTCCACGTGGCTTTGATCCCCACAGAGCCCCAGAAGCCACCTCCGCAGACCTGGGAAAGACCCGCTTGTACTGGTCCACCCACTCTGGTGACCCCGAAATCCTCAGGTGCAGGGAGTCAACTCTGCAAGGCACCGGAAGCCTGTGCAAGCCAGGAGGTTTGTTTGCTTGAGACTTGGGGATTCAGATTGAACAATTATTAGAATTAAACCACACAATATGTGCCCGGTACACAAAAGATGCTCAATAAAATTGAAGCCATTCTTTCCATGTTCTGCTTCTTCTATTTTAAATTAAACAAAAGTCAGTGCCATTGCCAAAATACTCATTGGATATGAGAGGAAAGTCACAGCCACAGGTATTTATTGTGCACTAGCTGAGCTCCCCTAGGGGGCAGGGATAGACATTTAATTAGATCGATATACAATTTGTGGGAACAATTGCACGCGTCCCCTTGTGAATACAATGAAAGGCTAGGCTAAGTGACAAAAGGGGACTTACGCACAGAGAGCTATGGTCCAATGGAGAGGAAGAGATCACATGATCGTAGAATCACATGACGAAGGTAAGCTTCACAGGATGATATGATCACGCGATCAGGATAGACTTCAGGGAGGAGGTGCCATTTACATCATGACTCTAAAGATGGGAGTAAAATTTAAATGGATGGGAAGAGAAGGGAGCACATTCCAGGTGAAGGCACCAATAGACCCAATGGAAGGTGTAGAACCACTCAGGAGACTGCAGTGGTCCGGGGAACTGGAGCATGGGTGAGATGAAAGGGAGGAAATCCTGGGAGGTCCCACTGGAAGGAAGGGAGGGGTTTGAACTTAATTGAGTGGTGACTCAATTAAATCATGAAATTAAGCCATGAAAGTTCTTTGAGAAGCGGAAGTTAGTTAGATAAATGCAGATCCACCCCAGAAAAAAATAAACATCAAGCAGAAATGGATGTCTTGCATAGACTAGGGAGGCATGAAAGACAGGAAAAGCTATTTAGAGGCTGCTTATGAATGGGATGCTAATTAACATTTGTGGGTCACCTGCTCTATGCCAGGTGCCCTTATGGGGAGTGTGTGACTTTATCTTTGTTGATAGATTAAGCAAGTTACTTGAGGCCACACAGCTGGCAAAGGGCACTGCTGGGATCACAGGTGGTGCCAGCCTCCTTTATAGAGGCTGTGAGAACATCCACTCTGTGCTGCTCTTGGTAGAAGAAACGGTGGTGGGATTCAGGGGCAACCGTGGAGATGGCAGGTGGAGAAAGCATTGGAGAAATCTTGTGAGGTCAAAGCTTCATGACTTGGCCAACAGTTGCCTAAAGGAGGATGGGAGAAATCCAAGAGAACTCCAAGGTTTTGGTTATGGGTAATTGGGAAATGGCTGACTCAATAATAAAAACGCAGAAGTCAGGAAAAAACTGATTGGAGGGGAAGATACTGAAAATGTGGAGTTTAAGGGACTGGATTCTTAACTCTGGGAGCACACTGGAATCCACTGAGTTGTTAAAAGAATTTAGACTCCTGGACCCCACCCAGACAGGCTAAATTAGAGTTCTGGGGGTGGAGCCAGGGTACTGGTAGCTTGTAAAAGCTGCAGGTGATTCCAATGTGCAGTCAGAAGAAACCCTCTCGGGACTTCCCTGATGGTCCAGCCGTTGAGACTCCGAGCTCCCAATGCAGGGGACCTGGGTTTGATCCCTGGTCAGGGGATTAGATCCTGCGTGCTGCAACTAAGACGCGGCGCAGCCAAATACATAAATAAACAAAACATTTTAAAAAAAAAAAGAAGAAGAAACCCTCTCCACACAGGGAGAAAACCCAGGCACTGATGCTCCAAAGAAATTTAAGAGCTAGAGAGAAATATCTGGGAGATGGTTGCATAGAGGTAAGAGTTGAAGTCAGGAGACTGAACAAGAACATTAAGGGAGAGTAAACAAGAAGGAAGAGGTGGGCTTCCCTGGTGGTGCAGTGGTTGAGGGTCCGCCTGCCGACGCAGGGGACACGGGTTCGTGCCCCGGTACGGGAGGATCCCACACGCCGCGGAGCGGCTGGGCCCGTGAGCCATGGCCGCTGAGCCTGCGCGTCCGGAGCCTGTGCTCCGCAACGGGAGAGGCCACA
>NW_006774127.1:1675511-1688020 GCF_000442215.2 Lipotes vexillifer
GGGAGAATCCCACATGCCGCAGAGCAGCTGGGCCCGTGAGCCATGGCCGCTGAGCCTGCGCATCCGGAGCCTGTGCTCCTCAACAGGAGAGGCCACAACAGTGAGAGGCCCGCGCAGCACAAAAAAAAAAAAAAAAAAAAAAAAAAAGAAAAAAGAGGGGCCAGCCATTGTCTCCAAGGAAATTGGTGCAAACAGTATTTTGCACATATAATTGTGGGGAAATGGCTTAAAACCTGTGCTATGTTCACAAAAGGAATAAAGGAAGAAGTGAAGGATTGAGATTTAGGAAATCTGGATTTTACTCACAGTGGATACTAACCAGTGGTGTTATCTTAACCATCCATTCGTTCACAAACAATTATAGAGCAGCTGTATGTGCCAGGCGTTATCCCAGGGAGTGGGGATATGGCAGTGAACAAAACGAGACAAAAATCCTTGCCCTCCCTGACCTTACATCTTAGTTAAAGGGATTAGACCAGAGTAACTCTCAGATTCCTTCTTGCCTGTCAAGGATGGGGCATTGCAAATTTTCAGCGTGCCCAGAAATAGTGACAACAAGGAGACTAGGGATGAGAGCAACTCTATAGATATCTTCACCTTGCTCTGAGCCCCGGAAGGTGATCTGAGTGGGCTGCATCCATGGGTCTTTTGTCCTTTGGCTCCTGGGTGGCTTGCACCAAAGGGAGTGAGGGCACTGCTAGAAGTTCAGAGGGTGGAGGGAGAGGGAGGTTCAGGCATTTTTTCCTTCAGTTCTCTCCCTGCCAAGTCTCCATGGAGTTGCTGTTTCCCTGTACGGAAGGCCACCACACCTAGCTGGTGACTCTTGTCACTTCCTTTCAGGGATCTTGTCACTACTTTCCCCACTTGCCTATTTAGGGGTTAGAATGACATAACACTGTCCCTTGCCGGTTTCCATAAACTCTGCCTACGTCTTTGCAAACAGACCCTTTTGCTAAACTCTTCTATTGCACCAGTTTGAGTATGCCATTTGTTTCCTATGGGGCCCCTGAAAGACCTGTATCAAAAATTACTCCAAACCATAAGTCTAATTCTTAAACATTTTTGTGTAGTGGTCACATCACTTGAATAAGTGAAAACTCACTGAAATGCTCCAGTGTCAGCTGACAAAGCAACCTCTTTCCTTTGTGGTCTTTTGCTGCATGCAGGATGGAGGGGACAGCTTGCACACCTCCAACCCATAAGTTTTTGGGATGCTGACTCTGAATATAATATGCTTTACTCTTGGGGTCCTTCCAGAAGGGCTTAGGTTCTGACCACACGTCTGGGCATAGACGTCTGTTTCATACTCCAGAAAGTATCTGTTCAGCATCTCCAGTTCCAGGCAACACAGACAATGAAAGATCAGGACAGACAGTGTCAAAGGAAGAGGGGCATGGACAGAGGCTGCACATTCTTAATAGCCTGAGGAACATGCGCCAGTCATGCTGAATTCAGTGCGGGGAGACTGGTTGCACACGGCCCTAGTGCCAGCCAGTGGGTGATCAAAGCCATTCCCTCTTCAGTTTCCTCGTCTTCAGAGATTTGAGAGGGTGACACTCAAACAACAGCCCACAGAGAACTCATTTGAAACAATGTCTTGGAGACTTTCTATTGAAGTCTTGAAGTTATAGTGTTGAAGAAACACCTACGCCAACATATGTTCTTGTTGCCATGACATCAGCTACCCCCTCACAAGCATCCCAAATGTGCTGGGAAGTGCCGCGTGTCACAGGCTGTAGAAGTCAGCTGCCTCTAACACAGGCTAGGGATAAAGCCACTGAATAAAAGGTGAGTGAGACTCCAGTTTTCTTTTTCTCCTTTTTCAAGTGCAGGGCAGGAGAAGCTGATGAAATGGATGATTGACTCATCCTGGTTTGTGCAGGACTTTCTTGGTTTTAGCAGTGAAAGTCCAGCTTCCCAGGAATCCCCTCAGTCCCTGGGAAACCAGAATGATTGTTTAATCACCCAGGAGATGTGATGTCAGCTGGAGGACTGTGTATTGATTTCTCTTAAATATCCAAAGATTTGAACACTGATTTGCTTTCTTTATGGTGATGTATGACTAGACCCACACTATTTCTTCGTATATTTTCACAATGCAGTAGGACGTGGAGATCCATATTTTCTAGGAGAAAATTAGACCTTTTAGTCTTGGGTTCAGAGAGCTCCGTGACAAGAAAGTAATTTATCTTTCTATGCAAAATTTAATAAAACACTCTTTAAGAAGATTGGTAAAACTCGGGGCTTTCCTGGTGGCGCAGTGGTTGAGAGTCCACGTGCCGATGCAGGGAACATGGGTTTGTGCCCTGGTCTGGGAAGATCCCACATGCCGCGGAGCGGCTGGGCCCGTGAGCCATGGCCGCCGAGCCTGCGCGTCCGGAGCCTGTGCTCCGCAACGGGAGAGGCCACGACAGTGAGAGGCCCGCGTACTGCAAACAATAAATAAATAAATAAATAAATAAATAAATAAATAAAATAAAATAAAATTTTTCCCCCTTCTTTCTGCTCACTTCTAGAGTTACGCTTTCAGGGTACTTTGGCTTGACTTTCCCTGTGGGGAAAAATCCAAGGAAAAAATATGTCCTAGAGCAGGATGGTGGTGGTGATGAGTAAGAACACTTAAGTGAGAAGTGAGGGAAGTTCCTCCTTAATTGCAGAAAAGAAGCCCTTTTGGTCTCATCTCTGTGCATCTCAACTGTGGCTACATCAGAAGCATTTGGTGCCTGAGCCCTGTCCTGGGACTTTGGTGTAATTGGTCTGGGGGCTCCAGAGCAACTCCCCAGCAGTAGTCCATGAACTGTCTAATTGAAAACCTCTGCTCTAGCAACGTTGGATGCTTGTAGATTCCAAGTGTACCATCTCGTTCCATGTCTTTCTGTCTTTGCCTATGTTACTTACACCTGTTCATTTCAACTCAACTTCCCCTTGGAAGTCTTCCCTGATCCCCTTGGCAAGGGCCTCTCCTTTGCCATTATAGCACTGTCTACTTTGTATTGAATGGATCTAGATATGTGTCTATATCCATATAGTGCATATTTATCCTTTACAAATACTTTGCCCGGTAGCCTCCATTTCCCCTTTCTACTTGGGCAGAGTCCTCCACTGTATACATTTGATGAAGCCTCTGGGACAGATATTCACTACATTGGACTTGGGATTTCTAATATTGGGATACTAACAAAAATCATAGCGAGAGTTCAGAATTCACTCAGTGGTGCTGGCAGTGGCAATGACCATCACAACTAGTGGCCAAACCTGACTGCTTCTCAACATGACTCTGGCAGTCGTGGCCTCTGTTAGTTCCAGCGAAAATGTCCAGCTAGTCTGGTGATTCTTTGAGCTACCCAGTAACCTTCTTTAAAAATACCTTTGTTGTTGTTGTGGTTGAAAATAGCTAGAGTGGTTTCTGTTGCTGGCAACCCAGAAGACTGACCAATATCCTACCCCACTAGAACCATCAACTTCTCAATAGTAAGGACCCTGTCTTCTTCATCGTTTATTCCTCCAGGGTCTTGTATATTATACGTTCACAATAAATGTGAAAACCAGATGAACACAGTTCAGTCTTATCTTCACAACCCCTAAGAAACCATTTGTGAGAACTTATATATATCAGATGTAGTGTTTTCCAATGATACATAATGCATCTTCCATTTTACAGTATGCTATTCGGTCACGCAGGCTCAATTAATTAGGCTGTCAGCATGATTTTTGTGGATGTAGTTACCTTTTTAAAGGTACTGAAGAAAAAGATCTTTGAAGTTTGTTGTCATCTATTCCCAGGCCAAGCCAACAGCGGCCAAGCCACTCTTCCTGGGTGAGACGTACTGAGTTAGATGAATACTATCAGAACTGAATGTACATCCTCTCTCTCTTCCCCTTTACTTCCTGTCTTGCTCTCTCCGTCTCACTTCTCCCTTTCCCTGTCCCTCCTCCTCCACTTGTTTGACGGATCCACTGTGGAGTCCCAGAATTCTGGCTCCCTGAAGACCCCCATATCCTGCTAGACTGTATACTCATTATAAGATGTGCCAAGCCTAGACATCCACCATAACATCAAGTCTTATTTTATGCCCATCAGACCCACAGTGCACATCGTTTCAATGAAAAACTCTTGGACCAGGAACAAGGGGAAGCAGGGAAAGTAAGTATATGACAATCACTCCCTGCTCTTAATTATATTTCTGTTTCCACCAGACAATTCCCATACATATTTCTCCCTTTCTCCCTCTCTCTCCACCGTCTTTCAGTTCCATTGCAGGTTGGGAAAATAGCAACTGGTTGGTAGCACAAAAGAACAAGGAGAAGGGGTGGGGTGGTGTAGAGAGAGGAGTGATGAAGATGGAAAGTGGCAAGAAAGAAATAAAGGCAAAGCATATCCACCAGGTTAAACTTTTTGGCGTTAAGGGAAAGGCCCAAAGTCTGCCAGATGCAATCAAAGAATAAGGGAGCAATGGAAGTATCTTCTCCCAGAGAGTTCACTGATGAGCCGTCAAACCATAATTTCCATACTCCACTTGATTTTCTCCTTATCTTCTTCCAGCTTTGAACAAGCGCTACCAACGACTTGGATACATTATTATGTGAGTAACCAGTGGCAACTTACCTTTTATTCCGAGCATCGATTTTCACCTAACACTGGGTAGAGATTTCTCAAACCCTCCTTCAGGTAAGTAGCTGGATTGCACTTGGGGGAAAAAAAGAATCCTATTCCTAAATCTTGATGTGAAAATGACAAATTAACAAGAGCTGATAGGCCATAAAATCATTTCATTCAACACTTCCCTTCACAGACAGAGAAACGAGGCACAAACCCTTTGAGTACTCAGCTCTTTGACGCAAGAGCCCAGAATAGAGACTTTTCTACTGAGTCATGATAAGAGCAGCGAGGGGGATAGAGTCAAAGAGGAAGAGAAGATGATTAGGTGGGGGAAGCTTGTGTGAATAATTCATTCTGTATTTGGGTTGTTCAGAACTTGAGGATGCATTTTGATAAATTATTCATGGTGGAAGAAGGTACAGAAAACATCCAATGACCTTTTTATTTTTTTGCGGTACGCGGGCCTCTCACCGCTGTGGCCTCTCCCGTTGAGGAGCACAGGCTCCGGACGCGCAGGCTCAGCGGCCGTGGCTCACGGGCCCAGCCGCTCCGCGGCATGTGGGATCCTCCCAGACCGGGGCACGAACCCGTGTCCCCTGCATCGGCAGGCGGACTCCCAACCACTGCGCCACCAGGGAAGCCCCCAATGACCTTTTTGAGAAGCACCATTTCCTGGGTCCAGTATAGTGTAATGAAATTAGTCCACCAAGTGCCTTTGAATAAATTTAGTGAGTATCTTCCATAGACATCCTGAAATACCCTAGATGATATAGACAGCATCCCCTCAAGGGACTCTTATGAATCCACTTGCATTATAATCCTGAAGAAATGTCTGTTTTTGGAAGTTAGGTGATGACCCCTCTCTGACAGGTCGGCTAGGTGAATGTGGAACACTGGGTTTCTGCAAATCACAAGGGCAAGAGGCTGTGCCTCTCAGGGCGAGAGGAACATTAATGCAAACGGTGACCAATGATGATCTGTACTATTCCAACACCTACTGTATACTTCCATATCATTAGTAGGAGTTTCCAAAAGGTTTGTTGAACAAAGAGTGAAGACTGAGTGAATTAATGAATGAAAGCTAGTGACTACCTTCATGATACAGAAGATAAATCACCCAGCATAGAAAGCAAGATTATCTGAAATACTAGACACACATTTCACCTGCTTTTTGCTCTAAGCCCCTTAATCTTGGAAGATTGTGGACTGTATTTGAGACTAAAAAAGGTCATCCTCAAGTTCTATCAGGTTAAAAGTGTGTCTGTAGCCCCTCTGCTACTTGGGTAAGGTTAAGAGTTTATCATGGGGCTATGTGTTAGGAACGCGGATTAAAATCTTGAAAATAAGTTATAAGTCTTAAAAAATAGAAATTTTTTTTTGTAAAAGAGTAAAAATGATTTAACTTGGGTAGCTGGAGGGAGCTTACTGTCTAAAATGGATGTGAATAATTTTTCTTTCTGACTTTTATGAAACTTCCCTTTTAGGCTGCCCTGAAGAATTCCAGAAGAGCACTTACAGATTTCTGCTTAAGTAGATGCCCAAGGATCTGGAAAAAAATGGAACAAAACCTTGGGGCCGAGTGAGTTATAGGTAACATATATTTAGAAATGAACAGACAAATGTCTATATATAAAATGATATCACTAAGCTAGCAGAGTTTCTTTCTTTCAAATGGAAAATAAGCAGCAGGGTGGTAGTGCCATTTCTGAAACTGAGCTACAGTTGTGTTTTATTGGTAGGTCTGCACATCAAATGAAAGTAGTAATTCAGCTAGTTTGCTTTGGTCTGTGTGCCTGCCCATCCCGCCTCTCTACCCCCATCCTCCTGACTCATTTCCCCAACCAAATCAATGAATTTGTGAATATGGAGTTGGAATTCAGCCAGGAATATCTGAAAATGCTGTCTCATATTGCCTGAATCTATAAGGAGGAAACTATTCAGATGATGGATGCTCCTTAGGGCAGAATATTAAATTGATCCTTTGGCAAGAAAGACCTTATGACACTTAATACAGCAATTCCCATAAATACTAATGTGATCATCAACCAGAAGCAAGACTTACCTCTTTCTCAAAACTAGACAATGAGTTCTGTATACATTTTTGTGTAGCTTTTATGCTTAAAATGTGTGTATCTTGACATGCTTAAAGCAACCATGACATAAATTACACTAGTGAAAGTGTATTGTCAAGCACACAATGTACTTGATGAAATGCTTCCATTATAAGACACTGTTTCTGAGCACTTACCTTTCAAGTAAAATATCTTCTAGACTGACTTTTTTTTTTCTTTTTCTTACCTAAGTGGAATTCTCTTTTCAGCAGAAAGTTTCATTGTATTGCCTCCTGTGACATGACTATATTTTAACAGCTTAAACTTGCAGAAGGTATATTCTAAATTATGCTTTCTTATTATGAACCTAAAACATTTGTAAAATTTTTCTCTCCCTGGGATGGCCTTTCTCACGGTCATCTGTTCAATCATTCAATAGATATTTATTAAGTGCTGCTTTGTGTCAGATCCAGTGTTCTAGGCACTGGGTGTTTACTGGTAACCAGACAAGGTCCCAGGTAAAGACAAACAAAAATCAGAGAGAGTAGTTCAGTTGGTGAATGAGGCATAGGGTAAGAGTGCCGGTTTAGATCGCGTGGTCAGGGCAGACCTCACCGGGGACATAACACCTCAACAGAGACCAGAAAAAAGTAAGAAGTGAGAAAGCAGATGTCTGAGGGGAGAAGGCTTGAGGAAGAGAGAAAATGTGCAAAAACCTTGAAGAGAGACATGATGGGTGTTTCTATATCAAATGTGCCTGGTCTCCTCTTTACCTCTTGAGAATGTCTTCTTTTAAAAATGACTGAATTAGGGCTTCCCTGGTGGCGCAGTGGCTGAGAGTCCGCCTGCCGATGCAGGGGACACGGGGTCGTGCCCCCGTCCGGGAAGATCCCACATGCCGCGGAGCTGCTGGGCCCGTGAGCCATGGCCGCTGAGCCTGCGCGTCCGGAGCCTGTGCTCCGCAACGGGAGAGGCCACAGCAGTGAGAGGCCCGCGTACCGCAAAAAAAAAAAAAAAAAAAAAAAAAACAGACTGAATTATTGGCCACGTGGAATTCAATTGCTTCCTGATTTTGAACTGAATGTCTGTTCCACTGAGCATTAATTTTGGTAAACATGGCCGTTTTAGGACCTGAGAAACAGATATTCCAGATTTGCAGAGAAAAGCAATAGATGAGGATGTTGGCCCTGGCTGGTCCTGGCAGAGCTGGTGACTGAAACAAACAGGTAAGTAATTAAAGCCTGTGTGACAACACGAGGAGGTTTTTGAAAATGTTTCATATGAAAATAATTAAAATAAAGCTTTCCTCCAATCATTGTCAATCATTGAAAGGTTTGGCTGTGAAAGTTTTTACTGGGTTTTGGGAAAGACAGTCCTTTCCCCAGACCCAATAATAGTAAATGTGATAGCTGTTCACTTTACCCCATGGATTTGTGTATGTGTTTGTGAACTAAACTGATACAATATCATAGCCTGCTTTTAACAGTCAGGATTTTACAAGCTTGTGACATCTCTCTGTGCAGATATGCCACAGGGAAAAATGTTTGATGGATTCAGATTATTTCTGTCCGTGAGACCAAGTACCTGAGGATGGGAGAGCTGGCCTCTGTGTGGCTGAATTGAACAGCTGGAGTTGTCAGATCCCATCCACCCTAAGTCTGGTTACACATGAAGCAGGTGAACTAATCTGACCACAGTCCTCCTGGGACAGTTACCTATGTCCTTTTCTCCATCATAGCCCTTCCTCCTTCCTCCTCCTTAAAGATCTGAGTTGCTGACTCACTTTCTCTTCTACTATTCTAGTCTTAATTCTTGGGGATTTCAAAGCCCCTGTTACAGTTCCTTAACTCTCATGTGCTTATGATGTCATTTTCCTCCTCTATCTCAGCCTTTCACTCCTTCTGTGTCATTCCATAACTACAAACTCTGCATCTCTCCCACATCCCACCATTGTAACTCTCCCAGGGAACCAAGTACCCTGATTCCCCAGCAACCCTGTTACTCCCAAGGGTCCTACCACGTTGCTGCCGTCCCTTACTTCTCTCACGTTCTAACTTTGATCCTTAATTTCCGGCCTCCATCATTAAAATCATTCCTTGGCCTATATCTTCAACTCCCGTGACCCTCTCTTGATTAGCAGCATTTCTTGGTCTCCTTGTACATTGCTGGAGAAAAACACACAGCAGTGTGGATTAGGGTCGCTCTAAACTCACATTTACCAACATCAAGTGGGCAGTGTATGCTGCTCGGCAATCATGGTGTTTCCCCAGGTCATCCACCTAGCTGCTCTCTGGGTGACAAATTCATCCTTTCTCCTCTTCTCAGACCCTCTAAATCTCAGCTGATGATCTTCTTCCTATCTTCCTGAAAAGACAGAAATAATCAGAAGAGAACTGCCATAAGCTCCCACCCTTACACCTACCCATCCACTTGTGTCTGTGCCCATGTAATCTTACTTCTCTCTCTCATTATGGATGAACCAACTGTTTTTGAATATCCCATCCACTGATGTCTACTCGAGGACATTGCTCCAGCAATTTTAAACCCTCTTTAATACATCAGCAAACGTCCCCAACCTACAGGATCACAACCATCGGCATACAGACATGCTCCTATTTCTCCTTTCCTAGGAAAAAAAAACCTTCTCTTGAACCAACTTCACCTTCCAGCTATTGTCCTATTTCTCTCCTGCCGTTTACAGCAGAACTTCTCAAAAGTGTTGTCTATGCTCACCATCCAACTTTCCCCCTCCAACTGAATGACTTTCATCCATGTTTTCATTTCTCTGAAGGCACCAAAAGTCATGCTACCAAGGTCATCACTGACACCAACATTGCCCAGTGCAATGGTCCTTTTCCGGTAGTTTTCTAACTTGACCTTCGGCATTTCACAGAGTTGACTTCTCTCTCCCCGTGAAACACTCTCTTCACTTGAAGTCCTGGACACCCCAGGACACCCTGTTTTTTTTTCCTTCTCAGGCTCCTTTTCCAGTTTTTCTTCATCTCTCATCTTCAAATACTGATGTTCCTGTAGGCACATCACAAGGTGTACAAGTGTTCCATTGCTACATGGGTTTCGTGGCTACTGTATTGAAAAGAACAAGTCTAGGGAATCATTATATGATTAGTGCCACGATTAAGTAGGCTTTGGGTCAAATTGCCTGGATTTGGATTTAGATCACTTCCGTCCACCCACATGTACATACGCATACTTAATAGCTGTTTGTTTAAGTCGATTGGAAGTAATATGAGGAACTGCTTTGTAGGATGCTTTTAAAATTAAAAGAAATAATTTAGCACATAAAAAAAAACTCAGTAGACATTTGCTATTATGGATATGGCCGAAATGGTGGGTTTTTCAATCTCTTAAAACTGGAGCATCCAAAAAGACCTAGTAAATCCTATACTTTGCCTACACTCGTATGCTACAATAATAAAACAATTGCCACACAAATCTTTTGTTGGAATTAACAAAATGACGAGTGCTGTTTTTGGTAAGAAGCACGTAGATGTGATTAAATATTATAAATGAATTGCCAATTATATGGAAAACCCCAAGTGCAAGTGTAGATAAACATGAATGCTACAACAGACCCTTCTACTGACCTGAAGGATCCTGAGTTCTCACCACTGTTCCCTGGATTGCAAGTGGAGGAACAAATGTTTCTTTCATGACCAGTTGCTCTGGGCTCTGGTGTATACTTGTTTATGAGTGAGCTAGCTAGAAGAACGTATTCCAAGGAATATTTTGCCAAATAGTAGTTCTGAGGCATATTACTAGGACATCCATAGTGACAGAAAATTCTGGATTAAGACTGCTTTTCTTTTCTTTTCTTTTTTTAATTAATTAATTAATTTTTTGGCTGTTCTGGGTCTTCATTACTGCACGCGGCCTTTCTCTAGTTGCAGCGAGTGGGGGCTACTCTTTGTTGCAGTGGCTTCTCTTGTTGTGGAGCACGGGCTCTAGGCGTGCGGGCTTCGGTAGTTGTGGCACGTGGGCTCAGTAGTTGTGGCTTGCGGGCTTAGTTGCTCCGCGGCATGTGGGATCTTCCCGGACCAGGGCTCGAACCCATGTCCCCTGCATTGGCAGGTGGATTCTTAACCACTGCGCCACCCAGGAAGTCCAACACTGCTTTTAAATGACAGAACTTCTCAAAGCCTCTTCCACTTTCGCCTGAAAATGAATCTTCACGAAGAGGTCTCGTCTACAGGGCTGCTGCAACCTATTTGACTATGGAAGACTTCAACTTTTTAAAAAGAAATATCTTTGTGTTATGCTTCTCAGAACACTTTTTGGAAAAATCCTGGCGTAGAGAATACCAATGTTTGTCATTCCACCTGTTTTGCTTTACCGTTTTATCTTTGGGGCTTAGCCTAGTAAATGACACATAATAGGTGTTTAATAAATATTTGTTAAAGGAATGAAATGTAAGCAGTGTTTTCTAGCCTTTGAAGCCATGTGTCAAGCAATAGATGATTCACAGATATTCACGGTACGATCACTGTTCTTGGATAGTCACTGATATGAGCAGCTCCTTAGGTGCCAAACCTAAGCTAATCACTATAAAGTAATCACTGCAGAGAGATACAGTATTTAAAGGCAGGAAAAAAGAGACTTTAATAATCAATTTGTGTTTTAAAACAAACTTCCTGGAACTTACGCATGATTATTATCACTTTAAGTGGCTTTGAGAAAACAGTATACTTCAGTCCTCAGAGAAGGTTCAGATTACATGGCCATGAGGCGTATCGTATCATTCATTCATTCAGCAAATTTGCACCTGCTCTGTAACAGGCACTATTCCAGGCATTGGTAATCCAGGAGTGAACAAAGCCGGGGAGGTCTGCGTTCTCTAGTGGAGGAAAGGGGAGCATGAATAAAAAAATATGTAAAAGTGAATTAACTGCAGTCTGAAATAAATGCTGTTAAGGCGGCAACAAAGAAATGAAGGGGAAGAGAGCCAGGGGTCAGGAATCTGTCCAGGTACCAGAGAAAACACAAGGACAGGGATAGAGCCCAGGCAGGACATACCATCAGAGATGAAGGAAAAGTCTGAGCATAGCAACTCCAGTGTGGAGGCCCCTGGAGAGCCACGGAGTGATAGGATTAGAGTGGGGCATGCTGGGACTGCCACGGGGAGATGGCTAGAGCCTGGGAGCAGGCTGAGACGAGGTGTGGCCAAGCAGGAACAGCAGCTTCAGGCAGAGATAAAGGATGTGCAACAAGAGGAGGTGCTTTATAAATGAGCCAAAGATGGCCTCTGTTTATTAACCCCTAGATGGTTCATTTCCTCACTACTGTGAAAACCTGTCATCTCAAATGTCTGTGCCAAACTCCATTTTTTACACATCCAATTGTTTCAAATATAGCCCAAATAAGGTGTTTTTTGTTTGTTTGTTTGTTTTGCCTTTTAGAGCCTGCCTTGTTTGCATAACCCGTGAAACTCCCCAATGTCTTCTAGAGACACGGAAGATAAACTGGGACTATAAGGACCCCAAGTTGGTGCTGCTGCCCTTGGAGGCTCTCTGACCCAGAGATCCCCTGTTGGGCTGCAGAGTGACGTCAGTTAGATGTGTAAGGCCCCTCTCTGATTCCCCCACCCCCACCCCGGGAGTTCCCTTGCCCTCCTTTTCTGGATGGTGGTCCCTCTGCTGAAGCCTCTGGATAGTTTCATGCTCTGAGGGACTGCCCCAGGAGTAAGCTTGTCAAAGGGGAACCCAAATAAAGCTTGTGTGTGCTACTGCCACCTTGTGGTCATATTTTTCTCCTTGATCAACCTCTATGGGTGAGAAAGCCCAGCACAGCAGGTCTGATCTTGGATGAGGAGGGGGAGCGGGGAAGGGAAGCGGGGCAGGGGG
>NW_006774127.1:1688172-1705306 GCF_000442215.2 Lipotes vexillifer
AGGGAAGGGGGGAGGGGAGGGGGAGGGGGAGTCCTACTGGGGGCCACAGAATCAAGACAGACAGAGGGACCCTGAACCAGAGAAATAAAGGAGCTTGTTCACACTCACACAGAGTATTTGTAGAGAGGCTGGAGAATCTCTATTTCTGAAAATCATTTTCCAGTTCTAATTCTTTGGATAAACCTGGTGGTTACATAAAAATCTATGATTCAGGTATACTTCAGAAATGAAACCTTTCCTATATCATTGAGTACTTTAATTGTTGCCCTCGTTGGAAAAGGTAGTCACTCTTCCTGTCACCAATCTCAGACAAGCAAGTGTGAAATGTGTGATTACGGCTACATTAAACTGTTCATTTATTGTAAACTTTGGGTCATTCTTGTGTTTTATATGATATACCCGTTCACACTTCCAAACTAATGGCCTGAGAATAGTTAACTCTTTCTGGAACAAGAGGTAAACTGTCTACATAACGACATTGCAAAATGCAGAGCAACTTCCACAAAATTGGTTCTTCTGGATAGTTTCTTTGGGAAAGAGACTTGGCTATTAAGCCTAGATGCAGGACACACAGCTTTGCCCCAGTTATAAATGGGACCCTTCCATTTAGAGCCTCATAAATACACTTTAGCCGTTTCGAGAATTTCACTTGTGTCCTTCAGGCGCTTCTATACAACCCAACAGTGAACAGGGGACTAGAGCTAGACAAGGAGGAGTTTGCAGGAATCTTCCAGAAAAAGAAGCATTTGCTTTGCTTTTCCCAGGTTGTGGACTGCTGCACAGGTATGCAATGATTCTTTTTGTAAGACTCAGTTTTATTAAGGTACCGACTACTATCTCATTATGCCACCTGAGTAACAGAATTTATTAAGAGCTTTCAGCTAAAGTGACTGATGCTTCTTAGAGCCATCCAGGAGAGAGTTCTCCTCTGTCCAGAAAGTGGCATTCAGAATCCATGTAATCTATGCCCAACTGTATGTCTCCTGCAGCCCTCACATTTATAACTCATTACTTAACCTTTGCACCTCTTACATAGGATGTGGGGACTCTTCAGATGCAGAAAGACTCGGGTTAAAATCCTGGCTTCATTCACTTACCCAGCTGGGTGGCCTGGAGAAATTGACTTAATCTTTCTGAGTCTCAGCTTCCTCATCTGTAAAGTGTAGGCAGTAATGTCTGTTTGAAGGGCATCTTGTAAGGACTGCATGCGTTAAGAATTGCTGCATCTTTCCTATCTCGCTGGGGCTGCATGGCTACTTGAAAAACAGTCTCATCAGCCACTGCTTCTTTCCTTTCTTTTGAAATCAGCCTTGAGAGTACTCTTCCCAGTACACCTCTATACCCCTATTAATTCCTCAGCTTGTTGTAGTGCCTCTGCTAAGGATGAGTGCTTCATCCTCCCAAAACCATTTTTGCCAAGGTTATTGCTACAAACTAAATATTTTCATATCCCCAAATTCACCAACCGCCAATTGGACGATATTAGGAAGTGGGATCTTTGGGAGGTAAGTAGGTTTAGATGAGGTCACGAGGATACAGCCCCTCTGATGGGATTAGTGCCCTTACAAGAAGAGACCAGAGAGCTAGTAGCTCTTTCTCTCTGTCTCTCATTCTCCCTCTCTGCCCACCATATAAGGATACAGCATCTGTTAACCAGGAAGAAGGTGTTCACCAAGAGCTTGACTGCACTGGAACGAATCCTGCTCCTGAACTTCCAGCTTTCAGTCCAGAACTAAGAGAAATAAATATTTATTGTTTAAGCCATCCAGCCTATGGTAATTTTGTCATAGCAATCTGGATGGACTGTGTCAGTTGCAGTTGACCTCATTTTCCAATTCGATAGTCTGTTTGGGGCTTCATCCTATTGATACACGTCATTAGACCCTACTGATCAACCCCTAAAACTCTCCCCTACATATCAACCAGGACACTGCTCTCCAGGTCTTACATCACTCTCTGATCATCCTTCTTAGCCTCTCAGCAGCTCCTTTTCCTTTACCTTCTCTTTAAACTGATGATGGGTTCCACCATCATCTACTCCTTTTCTTGTTCTGTTCTGCCAATGAGGTGATATTATCTTCTGTCATCATTTCAGCTGTTACCCATATGCTCCTGATTCCAGATCTATATTTACCGCCCTAACTCCTACCTTACACTTATATTTCCAACTGGAGATATTTGTCATTTCTCCCTGGATACCCTTCAAGCATCTTATATCTACCAATAAGAATCGAACTTATTATGCCCCGAATCCACCAAAAGAATGAATTAAATAAACGGAACAAAATAAAGACTCACCACTAGATATACCCCCTGATGTTTTCCTCTTGATGTATCTCTTCAGGACATAGTATAGCCCAGGCTAGGAATTTATGAGACATCTTTGGCTTCTATCTCTTCCCAGCTTCCAAATACAACCACCAACCACTCAGCAAAGCCTATGTGTCCTCAGATGTGTCTCCGCCTCTCCCTCTTGTCCATACACATGTTGCCTTGGTTCATCTCTTGGCAGCCTCATTGGACAGGACTTCCAGCTTGGCCCAGCCTCCCTATTCCGGTCCACTGCATATATGTCCTGTGATGCCTTCCTAGAACTCAAGTCACGTCACATCATATTCTTGCTTACGGGACAAGCCCTAATGTCTCAGCAGGACACAGCTGTCTTCATACTCAGGTGTCAGAACTTCATATTCAGTCTTTCTCCCAGCACCCTCTTCCTTTTGTATATAGATTCCAGGCACACTGAATCTAGTAATTCCTTAGAACATAGACTTCTATTTCTTCACGACCTTTGTTATGGACTGAGTTGTGTCTCCTCAAAAGTCATATGTTGAATCCCTAACCCTCAGTAGCTTTGTATTTGTAGATAGAATCTTTAAAGGGGCAATGAAGTTAACATGACGGGTTAGGGTTTGGCTCTAATCCAGTAGGACTGATGTCCTTATAAAAAGAGGAAGAGACACCAGGGATGCACACACTGAGGAAGGCCCATGTGAGGACACAGAAGAAGACAGCCATCTACAAACCAAGGAGAGAGGCCTCAGGAGAAACCAACATTGTGGACACCTTGACCTTGGGCTTCTAATCTCCAGAACTATGAGTCAATACATTTCTGTTGTTTAAGCCACTGAGTCTGTGGTCTTTCTGTTTGTTTGTTTTTTTTTTCTTTTTGCGGTACGCAGGCCTCTCACTGTTGTGGCCTCTCCCATTGCAGAGCACAGGCTTCGGATGTGCAGGCTCAGCGGCCATGGCTCATGGGCCCAGCCGCTCCGCGGCATGTGGGATCTTCCCGGACCGGGGCACGAACCCGTGTCCCCTGCATTGGCAGGCGGACTCCCAACCACTGTGCCACCAGGGAAGCCCGAGTCTGGTCTTTTGTTACGGCAGCCCTAGCAAACGAATATAGTCTTTTTACCTGAGATATCTTTTACCTTAGCTTTACCTGTAGTATACTTTCCTTATCCCTCTACATGAGAAAGTCCTATTTATTTTCCAAGACCCAGTTCAAATGGTACCTCAATGATTATTTTCCTGATTCCCTCAGGAATAAATGATCCATCTGCTTGCTCCCACAGAACTTTGCCACTGCATCTACTCCGAAATTTATGTTTTCACCATCTTCAGAGTCCAGCTTCTTGAAGGCAGCGTCTTCTCTTCTTTCAAACGTGCTAATCCAGAGGTCATGGTGTGCTATATTTAGGTGGCAGGTGTGTTTAGCACACCCTCCCCGGCATTGTCCTCTTACAAATTGAGGTAATATCTTAAAGCCAGGAAATTTCACATAAAAATTCTCTGGAAGACTAGGAGAGTATGGCAGCTTCCCCATCTAGATGTTATGTTACATACCTGAACCCATAGATGTGAGCTTGGGACCCTTCTCTGTCATCTGTGCCTTCCTGTTTTCCATACAAGTGCATCTCGAGAACTGCTGTGATGACGACCTCCTTGTCATTGATGGTGTTCATCTGCTCACCCTCCACCAGACGTCAGGAATTCCTCACAGTAATAATGCTTGAGTAAAAACCTGTTTTTTTTTGTTTTTAATGGATAAGGGGTTGGAGTTTGGGTAGGGTTCTGGAACTGAGGCAGCTCTGCCACTTTGGAATGTTGTTGAGAGTCTCCGATCAGTCAGCCCTGTTTAAGAGTTCATGCAGACTGAGATCAGACAGGGCTCTCTGCTTACTTCCCCAAATATGCCAGCATGTTTCCAAGTCAGCGGCTTTCTCTTCACTTTTACAGCTACCTACTACCTTTATCTAATGTAATGTCACCCCCAAAATAGCAAAAAGCCCAGTCTATATTTATATATATATATATATATACACACACACACACACACACACACACACACATATACACACACAAATGTACTACCGTGCATCACATATACAGTTAATTTATCATACATATTTATATGATTTATAATTTATTGTATTATAATTATATACAATATATATTTATAATATATAACATAGTTACATGATGTATAATACTTTATGCACATAATATATACTTTCTTTTTATATATGAGTATATATACGTATGTATGTATATGTGTGTTTGTGTATATATATATATATATGCATTATATATATATACACATATATGACAGACAGACTAGGTATTGGTATGTCTATGATCCAGCTACATCAGTTGGTTGTTTCAGAATTACAAGACACTGGCTGATTCAATTTTCTCATATTACTTTTAAAAAATACCAATTCATGTTTTTTGTAGACTACTTTGTAAACAAAGTAAGCTAAAAGAACAAAACTACTCATAATAGATAATCACCGTGGACATCTTGATGAGAGTACCATATTTTATATAACTATAAACTCATTGATTATGAGATATACCACTAAGAAAGATAAAAACCCAAGATGGAGAATTTAATAAGATAATAGATACCCCCTGAATAAACCTGGGACCCAAAATGTACACATACACTACACAGAAAGGAACAGAAAGGAACTTTTATTCTTAACTTAGTGCTGGAGGAAGGAAAAAAATTCTCCCTTGAGAATTTGAAACACAAGTTGTTACCTCTACACAGGTTTGTGGTCTGAATTCACAGCTCCTGTGTGGTCCAAAACTCCTAAAGAATTTAATTTAATTTAATTTAAAAACTGGCAGGAGCAGTTCCAAATACTCTCTGAAAGAAATCAGTCTCTTTACTCCAAACTGGCAGCAGCTGTAAGACACAATCAATTTTAAGATGCAACCAGTTTGTGAAAAAAGAATGCGTAATGGAATGCATGATGAAATAGTTTACTTTGACTATATATTTATGAATTTTTTTCTTAAAAAATAAGATTATATCCTGCATGCTTTTCTATACAGTAGTTTAGGGCATGAATTTTAGAGCCAGGCAAACCTGTGTTCAAACCATAGCCTTTCTAGTTACTGGCTCTGTCAGTACTTGACCTAAGTACTAAACTTAAGCAAGTAACTTAACCTAAGTAATAAAGTACTCACACAGAGTACTCACCCAACTCTAGGTTCGGTTTCCTTATGTGAAACTAGATCACAATAAGATGTATACCCCAGAGGCTGGTTAGAGGGGTTAAAATGAGATAAGCATATCCGTTAGTGCATGGTAGATACTCGTGACATTTAAGAAAATCATCATTATTCTGATTTCTCACTGGGTAATGGGTCCCAAACATCTTTCCACACCATACATGCAGAAGTATAGTTTCATATTTGAGAGCTGCCTGATAAGTTGAGAAGGATGATAGGATGTTTCTCTTGTTCAACATTAGATTGTTTCCAATTTTCTATGTATAATCAAAGCCAGAACAGAAATCCTTATACACATATTTTGCCATATTGTTACTTAGGAAAAATTTCTAGAAGAATGCTACTCACTTAAAGAAACACACACACTTCACTTCTTTAGAGCAGTTTTAGGTTCACAGCAAAATTGAGAGAAAGGTACAGAGATCTCCCATCTCTCTCCTGCCTCCCCCCAACACACAGAGCCTCCCCCGTATCAATCCTTTACCGGAGTGGTGCATTTGTTACAACTGATGAGCCTACAGTGACACGTCATAATCACCTAGAATCCATAGTTTACATTAAGGTTCACTCTTGGTGTCGTACATTCTATGGCTTTGGACAAAGACATAATGACATGTATTATACATTATAATATGTTATAGTATTATGGTATTTACACATACATTATTTTTGTATAATCATGGTGCATTATAGCATCATACAGAGTAGTTTCACTGCCCTAAAATTCCTCTGTGCTCCACCTATTCTTCCCTCCCTCCCTTTTCAGACTGGCTTCTTCACTTAGTAACATGCACTTAAGTTTCTTCCATGTGTTTTCATGGCTCGATAGCTCATTTATCTTTAGCAATGAGTATTACTCCACTGTCTGGATGTACCGCGGTTTAATTGTCCATTCACCTACTGAAGGACATTTTGGTTGCCTCCAAGTTTAGACAATTATGAATGAAGCTGCTATAAACATCTGTTAGCAGGTTTTTGTGTGGACAAAAGCTTCCAACTCCTTTGGGGAAATACCAAGGAGCATGATTGCTAGATCATACGGTAAGGGTATGTTTAGTTTTGCAAGGAATCTCCAAACTGTCTTCCAAAGTGGCTGTACCATTTTGTATTCTTACCAGCAATGCATGAGAGTTCTGTTTCTCCACATTCTCGTCAACATTTCGTGTTGTTAAGTGTTTTGGAGTTTGGCCATCCTAAGAGGTGTCTCATTGTTTTAACTGCTCACTTTTAGAAAGCGCTATTTATAATTACCTTTGAAGGCAGATATTTGCCTGCTCTGCTTTTAAAACTGCTTCTTACTTCCTTCTGATACAACCATAGACTCCTCAGTTTGGTGCTTTATTTGACTTCTTAACAGACTTTCTCTCCAGCTTCTTGTAGGCTACGTTCACTATTTTCAAACTGTTACGGCAGGTGGGACTCTGTGTTCAATGCTTCCTTTCATTTGCAGATCTTTGTTTTTAACCCTCCTGGTTTTAATTTGCTAGTTCCTGGCATCCTTCTCTACTATAGATAGAAAATTGATTCTGGTCCCACCCAGTGAGCTTCTTCCTTGCAGCTGGAGATCCTTTAATAAAATAATCATAATGGAGCTATGTAACCTTCAGAGGTTGTTCGGAGACGAGAGTCAGTTTTTACTGAGTCCAGGTCATGAATCGTGAGTGAAGTTTTGTAAGATACCCTGACGTTCATATTTTACCATAACCGAGAAGCAAGCTATGTTGTAGCAACAACTACAGGATCCAATTACGATTTGTGAGGCCACCATTTTCCTTCAACTTGCTGAAGCTGCCAAATGTCAAAACAAAAGCTAATTTTACAATTAAAATAATAAGTTATGTGGCGAATAAAACTAATTCCACTGGCAGTCTCATTCAGTATATCACAGTTTTGTTGAAATGGCAGAACTCTAAATATAGGCAACAATTGCCAAAAGAATGGCGGAACCAAGCTAACAAAATTTCAAGCATCCAAAGCTAATGCAAGTAACAATGCACCAAATGATACAGAGCATAAAGTAACTCCGAGTAGATGTCTGTTGTTAATGAATGGATGCTGTAACAGTACAAGGAAAAAAACAGTACTGCTGCAGGAGAGACAAACAACAGCAAAACAGTCCTGCTGTCTCTTCTTATTCAATGGAATAAGAAGAGACAACACTGTGTTTTAAATACTGTGACAGGCAGTTCAGTTGGGTGAAGCCAGTCGAAACAGTCCTAACAACAGAAACTTTAAACATTGCTTAGAGACATTTGCTGTGACATAGGGTAAGTGGGTGTATTCGTTTTTTTATGTTGGCATAACAAATTACGGAAAACTTAGTGGTTTTAAAACAACATCCATTTGTTAATTCACAGTTTGTTAATTCAGAGAACTCCGGGGGCTCTGTAGGCTCTGGGGGAAGAATCTACTTCCAAGCTCATTCAGGTGCTGGCAGAATCAAGTTCCTTACAGGTGTAGGACTGAGGTCCCCACTTCCTTGCTGACTTTCCAACCCGTTTATGTGGCCTCCTCCATCTTCAGCCAGCAATGGCATGTAGAGTCCTTATGCTTTAAATCTCCCTGATTTCTCCTCCTGTCTTCTTCTCCTGCCTCCCTTTAATGCCAGAAGCAGGAGAAATTTCTCTGCTTCTAAGGGCTAATGTGACTAGAGTAGGACAATCCAGATAATCTACCTATTTAAGGTTAATTGTGCCTTACAACATGACAAAACCACTGTAGCTGTACCTCATCACATTCATTAGTTCTGGGAATTAGGGTATGGAATCTTGGGGTCCCTTCCCAGAAATTCTGCCTACTACAGTGGCGTGCTGAAAGCACACAGAAATCCTCAGAATTATGGACACAGAAATTAGAAAATACTATAAAAACACATTTGTGGAGATGTGTTGTTGAGATATTTTGAAGGGTCATTCTGATTATAAAATAGCTTCAGTTCAAACTTCTACATTATTTTAGCATTTTTAAGGTTTTATTTTCCCTCCCTGAGTAATTAGTCACTGGACTTTTTAAACTATATATATATATATTTTGTTTGTTTGTTTGTTTGTTTTTGTTTTTTTGCGGTACGCGGGCCTCTCACTGTTGCGGCCTCTCCCGTTGCGGAGCACAGGCTCCGGACGCGCAGGCTCAGCGGCCATGGCTCACGGGCCCAGCCGCTCTGCGGCATGTGGGGTTTTCCCAGACTGAAGCACGGACCCGTGTCCCCTGCATCGGCAGGCAGACTCTCAACCACTGCGCCACCAGGGAAGCCCAGCAATATATTTTTTTATATGAAGATGAGCATAACTCAGAAAAATGACTAGGCTTTTAATGAATACAAATTTTGTATGTAATAAAAACTTGGAAATAATTTGCATATATGCAGTAATTATTTTAATAATCTATGCTTATGCTTATGCTATGTTTTTACTGCTTTTGTTTGGGGTTAACATCTCCTTATGAGGTAGCATGGTCTACTAGAATTTTCTTCTATGTAGGCTTTTGTAGAGGTCATAATTTGATCTGAGGAATATCTGAATCCATGTAATGTTATGGCTAAGGCTACTTATATAACTATGGGATTTTATTATTTACCTTTTCTAAGGTAACTGTGGAAAACGTCAAGCAATGCAAGCTTGTCTTGCACCTGCCTTTATCTCTTAATAATAAGTACTCTTTTCTTTATTTTTTCGTATCTTCTCCTGACATATTATATATTTATTTCTTTACTGTATATCTTTCTCATGCCCTTCAACTAGAATGTGAGTCCATGAGTGCACTATGTTATTGCTCCTCTATGTTATTGCTTTTATAATCCATGTGCCTGAACAGTTCCTGACATATAGTAGGTGCCCAATAATATTTGTTGCATGAATGAATAAACACATGAAAATTAGGTGGGATATCAATTTTCCTAGATATAGTTCAAGCATATGGAGCTATTTACCTTCATTTTATTAGAAGCTATTGTAAGGAAAAGTGAGATGTTTCAGATGATTTAAATGTCAAAGTTTGACTCTTGGTGACAAAAATAAGAATCGCCTCTTTGGAATACTTCAGGGAAAGATCAGGGAATTGTGACTTGAGTTAACCTGTTGGTGCAGACAAGGTGTGTGTCACCCAGATACCAAGACTCATTACCTGTGCCATTTTTAGTGGCCCAGAGACACAGTTCAGCATCAAGATTAAGAGGACTCTGGAATCAGTCTAGAGTCAAATCTCAGTACTGCTTCTTAGAGAGGTATACACTCAGGGAAATTTCATAACATTTTTGTGCCTTGAATTCTTCATCTATCAAAAGGGGATGATGATAATATCTTCCACAAAGGGCCGTTGAGAGGATTAAATGTGTTGGCACATGTAAAGTTGTTAGACAAGTGCCTGGCATGGAGCAAGAAATATGTGTTACCTATTTTTGATGTTATTAACTTCTGTTTTACTGACTCTTGACCCTCTTGTTATGATGGAGTATCCAAGTTCCCTGTGGAACTGACCCAAAGTATTTCTTAGTGTTCTGAGAAATACTTGTTTACCTAGAAGCAAGTCTTGTCAATATCTGATCATCTATGGTGTACTTCTTTTGCTCTGATCCTCTCTCTGCTACACAGGTACCTTATCTTAGCTCAGGCAACTATAACAAAATATCACAGACTAGGTGGCTTAAACAATAGACATTTATTTCTCACAGTTTTGTAGGCTGTGAAGTCCAAGATCAAGGTGCCAGTTGATTTGGTTCCTGGTGAGGATCTTCTTTCTGACTTACAGACACTTGTCTTCTCACTGTGCCTCACATGGCAGAAAGAGAGCTTGATTTCTCTCCTCCCCTTCTTAAAATGTCACTAATGTCATTGTTAGAGCGCCACCCTCATGACCTCATCTAAACCATTAACTTCCAAAGGCCGGATCTCCAGATATATTCACACTGGCGGGTAAGACTTCAACATATACATTTAAAGGAAGACATAATTCAGTCCATAGCATACCCCGATGTCAGTGGGATGTAGTGCTGCTTCTGCTGGTACCTGGGCTCCTCCTGGTTAGGGCTGGTACTTGAGTACTGTTGTTATCTCTGCTGCAAACAGTCAAATCGGCCAGGCCCTGTTGTCCAGCCAAGAAGTACAGTGTAAGGTCTGTGTCTAGATTCATTTTTTTGCATGTGAATGTCTAGTTGTTCCAGCACCACTTGTTGAAAAGATTGTCTTTGCTCCACTGTACTGCCTTTGCTCCTTTGTCTAAGATCAGTTGGGTTTGTGTGAGTATATTTATGTGAGTCATTTTCTGGACTCTCTATTTTGTTTCATTGATCTATTTGTCTATTCTTTAACAAGTAAGACACTCTCTTGACTACTGTAGCTTTATAAATATGTCTTGAAGTCAAGTAGTGTCAGTCTTCCACCTTCCTTCTTCAATATCAAGTTGGCTCTTCTGGGTCTTTTCCCTCTTCATATAAGTTTTAGAATTGATTTTTCAATATCTACATAATAACTTGCTAGGATTTTGACTGGAATTGCAATGAATCTATAGATCAAGCTAGGAAGAACTGGTATCTTGAAAATATTGAGGCTTCTGATTCATGAACATGAAATATTTCTCCATTTATTTAGTGCTTTTTTAAATCTTTCATCAGAGATTTGTAGTTCTCCTCATATAGATCTTGTACATATTTGTTAGATTTATAGTTAAGTGTTTCATGTTGGGGAGTGCTCATGTAAATGGGAATTTAAAATTTCAAACTCTACTGTTCATTTTTAAAAAATGCCTTTATTGGAGTATAATTGCTTTACAATGGTGTGTTCGTTTAAGCTTTATAACAAATGCCTGCTCATTTCTGATAAATATGAAAGCAGTTGACTTTTGTATATCTTGCAACTTTGCTATAATTGCCTATTAGTACCAGGACACTTTTTTGGGTCGATTCTTTCAGATTTTCTACATAGATGATCATGTCATTTGCAAGCAAAGACAGTTTTGTTCCTTCCTTCCCAGTCTTCTGTATACATTTTATTTCCTTCTCTTTTCTTATTGCATAGCTAGTACTTCCAGTATGATGTTGAAAAGCAGTGGTAAGAGAGGACATCCTTGTCTTACTCCTAATCTTAGCAGGAAAGCTTCGCATTCTCACCATTAAGAATGAGGTTTGCTGATAGTTTTTTTTTTTTTTTTTTTTATTATGAATGGGTATTGGGTTTTGTCAATATGCTTTAGTTGCGTGGCATAAGGTGGTTCTGTAGTCCTATGGTTAGGTCTGAGTCTTTTAGTGAGCCTGTGTCCCTGGACTATGAATTTCACAAGTTCTAGTTTTTTCTCCCCACTAGGTGGGAAAGGATGGCTAAAGGTAGCTGGAGTTGGGTATTTCCCTTCCTCGATGTGGAAGTCTAGAACTGTTCTAGTTGGGAACAGTTCCATCCCCTCAGGCAGCTCTGGTTAACTAGTTTCTCCTGAGGGAAGGTCTTGTTAAGAAGAACAGAATGCTCTGGAGTAATTAAAACTGGTTACTTTCCCCCTCCCCCTGCCAGAAGCACAAGGGGACTTTTCTCCACTATTCATGGTGAGAACCTGGTAGATCTCCTGGAGGTAAAACTCAACAAAAGTGTGCCAGCCAGACTGTATCGGCCTGGAGTTTTTAACTCTGAGGCTTGTCTAAACTGAGCCTCCAGCAATTCATCGATTACAGTTCAGATTTTCCTACCCCAGCACAGGTCCCAGAAGTGGTTTCTGCTCATGGGTTTCTGTTCCAGTAAATTGTCATTCTCTCTTTCTGCCTGTCTGTCTCTCCAACTTGGGGGGCAGTAGTTTGCCCTGTGACCTCACTTCTCTGACAGATCTAAGAAGAGTTGTTGATTTTTCAGTTGTTCAACTTTTTACTTGTTAAAAGTACAGACACTGGCAACTTCTAAGGTCCTTACGTGCTGTACCAGAAACCCAAAGTCCTCCAAATTTATATTTAGAAAATTTGATAATGATATTTCGATATTACTGGTTTCCTCTATAATTTTATTTATTTTATGATTAAAAAAATAACTATTACTCTGAGTGTATAGATTTCATGAAAATGCCAAAGGGCAAAAATGTTAAAAAATCCCCAATCTAAATAAAAAAATTATGTTGGATTCCATTTTGCTCTGCAGTGGGGTCTTCAAGTTTGCTAGAGATTTTGTTGAGTTTTAGGGCAATGGGAGATAATGATTTAAAGCAGCTTCTCAAAATAAATTAATCCTGTGGCAACAGACACTTGCTAAGTCCTTCTGTGCATAGAACTCATGCTCCACCTGTGCTGGGGTCCAGCTAGGAGCTGCTGTAGCCTGGCCATGGCTCCTCTCGGATAACAATTGGAACATTAGTGAGAATGGGAAGGGAAATCAGTGGATGGATCAAAATACGATAAAATCTGGTAAAGAAAATAATGTGCTCTCAAGGCCTGGTTTGTAAACCATTCAACAATAGCTTCTGAATAGAGAAGAGAACAGAACCCTGGATCTTCCTGCAGAAGCCACTGTGATTATAATGCAGATGCTCACTTGATGTTGTCTCAGATCCACTGTGTTGGTTTCAAGTAGTTTAAGAAAACTCATTGCCAGATAGGCTTTTGGTTATGTTTCTGGCCAGTCTTTCTTTCCCAACAGCTGTTCCCAGCTTAATGAAGAAATGAGTATCTCAGTGTTGACTAGGATCTGGAGAGAGGCACGAGGTGGAAAATGGAAAACTCCAGACAGGTGTGCTCAGCTTCTGAAAGCCAAGGATACTCTCTGTTTCCCACAATGCCTCCTGCTCCTCTTGGCAAACCTGGTGGCATGCTACAGGGGCATTACTCCATGCAGGCTGCTGGCGGATCCCAAGGATAATGATGCTTTCCAGAAAGACCAGAACAAATTAAGTGTCCAGCAGAGAAGAATGTGGCCTGAGCCCATTTTTCAAAGTGAAAATTGAAGCTGTACTTTTGGAGGATACAGACACGGATCACTGGAAGAAGTTTAGTTTAAAGGGGAAAAAAGTGATTAAAAAGGCACAGTTCGTTTTTTTGTCTTGCTTCAGCTCTTGTATTTCTGAAAAAACTAATACAAGAAAACAATCTAAGGAAATGGCTTAGTGTTTACCCACCTCCAGCTACTTAAGTTATAGAACAGTGAGGCTTGTAGCCTTTGCCAAAAAGAAGCCAGTAAAGAATTGATTTCTTTATTCAAATTATTTGCTTATTAAAATAGTTGGAGGGAGAAGAATTTGAGAGGGTTTTTTTTTGTTTTGTTTTTTAATGGACAATGTAAATAATCTTCAATGATCTTTCAGCACTTCCTTCCCATTTACCAAAGAGAAATTGCTCATTTAGGAGTTCATGGCAAACAAAGTCAACAATTGCCAAATTGTTCTCAGATCTTCTAGTGAATTCTCACTCTGTGATGAAAAGAATGTTCCCTAAAGGAGCCTGCATATGCTAAAGAGGGGGAAGAGGAAGGCTGAGGCCCGGATATGTACGTGATTAAAACACTATGCTTGGGATTCAGGTTCATATTTCAGGTGTGTGGCTTAAGCATCTGTGTTAAGGAGGGAAAGGCCAGGCAGTTGCTGTAAACACAGAGTAACACTGGTTCATCACTCCCCTCCCCAAGTCAAAAAGTGTGGCTGATAAAAAAGAATGAAATAAGGCCACTTGCAGCAACATGGATGGACCTAGAGATTTTCATCTTAAGTGAAGTAAGTCAGACAGAGAAAGACAAACACCATATGATATCACTTATATGTGGAATCTAAAATATGACACAAATGAGCTTATCTACAAAACAGACTCACAGACGTAGAGAACAGACTTGTGGTTGCCAAGGGGGAGGGGAGGAGGGACGGACTGAGAGTTTGGGGTTAGCAGATGCAAATGATTATATATCGACTGGATAAACAACAGGGTCCTACTGTATAGCACAGGGAACTACATTCAATATCCTGTGATAAACCATAATGGAAAAGAATATGAAAAAGAATGTATATATACGTATAACTGAATCACTTTGCTGGACAGCAGAAATTAACACAACATTGTAAATCAACTATACTTCAATAAACTAAAGTTTTTAAAAAAGCGTGTCTGATTACGAGACAATGAAGAGAAAGACAGGGAAGTTCAGAGGTCACTAGCTTTGCTTCCATCTCACCTGCACAGGGGTATTCTAGCTAGTGATACCAGTTTGGGGAAAAGACCGTTTAAAATTAGTTGTTTATAGAGGACATTTATTTTCAAGATGTTTGGAACAGTAGGAGGACCATATAAAATATAGAATATATACAATAAATCTGGCAGATTGTTTTAAAAAATGGAGCCCTCATAAAGAGAGAGTATTACCTACACTGTGGAAATAACACATATTTCAAATTGATTTCATCAGGACTTTTTTACCTGGTGTCCATGTGCCACAGCATTCAGGGAGGCTGCAGACATGAAAGGGAAAAATTACCTTTCTGATTTTTCTACTCTCTAACTGAAACTGAGCTTTTACTTTAATTATGAATATAGATTTCATTAGACTGTCAAAGGGATGAGTGGCACAAAAAACGGTTAAAATTTCTGGATTTGTAGTATCTTTACTAATAATGAGAAAATAAGAAATTCCCATGTTTGAACCAAAGTATCAGTGTACTAAACTAGTATATATATATATATATATATATATATATATATATATATATAAAATATATATGTATATTTACTAGTTGAATATATACATATATAAATTTAGTAAGAAATAGTTTAAATATAAGGATACTGATAATATTACTCACCACACCCTAAATATTTTTCATCTTAGTCTCTACAACTGATAATTTTCAATTTAATTCTATTTGCTTATTGAGTATCTACTATAAAGCAGATTTATACAAGGCTCTGGGGGCTACAATGGTTGCAAAATCTTCCAGGATTTTGGAGGACTCTGGCAGGTAATGATGACTATGATATAAAAAAATGGTGTGATAATTTTTTAAAATTGAAAGATAAAAAGCAGTGATTCAATAACTTACTTCTGTATGTATTGGCAGGGAGGTTAGGTCCTCCTAGTATTCACATATGCCCTCTTCCATTCCTCTGTGGACCCAGTTTTTGAGCATCCACCTTGTACAAGGCATGGGGGTTTAGCGTTTTAATAGGTAGTTGGAGACAGCCAAACCCCTCACCCACAAAAAACTAACATACTCTTCCTGGTGATCTCATGCAACCCTAACCAGGTAAGGTATTTCTACCTCCTTAACTTCCTCATCCAATTCTCCAGGTCCCTTGAACCTATGGACAGAAGACTGCAGAAGATTGTAACATATTCATTCTTTTGGGCTACAAATAAAAGCTTGTTCCCCAACAGTGGTGGTCCAGAAGTATCAGCTGTGTCTTCAACATAGGCTGCTTTAGAATAATCAAGACCTTATCAGGTTTGGGTAAAGTCGACTCATTTGACTTGTGCTCCTTATTCAAGAAGAGATAATTAATGGGAAGGTATTGGACATTTCAGTTGAAATGCTGAGTCTCCTGATTTGCTGCTGAGACAGCTACTTTATTTTTTTTAACATCCTTATTGGAGTATAATTGCTTTACAATGTTGTGTTAGTTTCTGCTGTACAACAAAGTGAATCAGCTTTATGTATACATATATCCCCATATCCCCTCCCTCTTGAGCCTCCCTCCCACCCTCCCTATCCCACCCCTCTAGGTTGTCACAGAGCAACGAGCTGATCTCCCTGTGCTATGCAGCTGTTTCCTACTAGCTATCCACTTTACATTTGGCAGTGTGTATATGTCAGTGCTACTCTCTCACTTCATCCCAGCTTTCCCTTCCCCCACTGTGTCCTCAGGTCCGTTCTCTACATCTGCGTCTTTATTCCTGCCCCGTCACTAGGTTCATCAGTAGCGTATTTTTAGATTCCATATATATGCGTTAGCATCTGGTATTTGTTTTTCTCTTTCTGACTTACTTTACTCTGTATGACAGACTCTAGGTCCATCCACCTCACTACAAATAACTCAATTTCATTCCTTTTTATGGCTGAGTAATATTCCATTGTATATATATGCCACATCTTCTTTATCCATTCATCTGTCGTTGGACACTTAGATTGCTTCCATGTCCTGGCTATTGTAAATAGAGCTGCAATGAACATTTTGGTACATGACTCTTTTTGAATTATGGTTTTCTCAGTGTATATGCCCGGTAGTGGGAGTGCTGGGTCATATGGTAGGTCTATTTTTAGTTTTTGAAGGAACCTCCATTCCATACTGTTTTCCATAGTGGCTGTATCAGTTTACATTCCCACCAATAGTGCAGGAGGGTTCCCTTTTCTCCAGACCCTTTCCAGCATTTGTTTCTAGATTTTTTGATAACGGCCATTCTGACTGGTGTGAGGTGATACCTCATTGTGGTTTTGATTTGCATTTCTCTAATGACTAATGATGTTGAGCATTCTTTCATGTGTTTGTTGGCCATCTGTATGTCTTCTTTGGAGAAATGTCTATTTAGGTCTTCTGCCCATTTTTGGATTGGATTGTTTGTTCTTTTGATATTGAGCTGCATGAGCTGCTTGTATATTTTGGAGATTAATCCTCTGTCACTTGCTTTGTTTGCAAATATTTTCTCCCATTCTGAGAGTTGCCTTTTTGTCT
>NW_006774127.1:1705316-1714917 GCF_000442215.2 Lipotes vexillifer
ATATATATATATATATAAAATATATATGTATATTTACTAGTTGAATATATACATATATAAATTTAGTAAGAAATAGTTTAAATATAAGGATACTGATAATATTACTCACCACACCCTAAATATTTTTCATCTTAGTCTCTACAACTGATAATTTTCAATTTAATTCTATTTGCTTATTGAGTATCTACTATAAAGCAGATTTATACAAGGCTCTGGGGGCTACAATGGTTGCAAAATCTTCCAGGATTTTGGAGGACTCTGGCAGGTAATGATGACTATGATATAAAAAAATGGTGTGATAATTTTTTAAAATTGAAAGATAAAAAGCAGTGATTCAATAACTTACTTCTGTATGTATTGGCAGGGAGGTTAGGTCCTCCTAGTATTCACATATGCCCTCTTCCATTCCTCTGTGGACCCAGTTTTTGAGCATCCACCTTGTACAAGGCATGGGGGTTTAGCGTTTTAATAGGTAGTTGGAGACAGCCAAACCCCTCACCCACAAAAAACTAACATACTCTTCCTGGTGATCTCATGCAACCCTAACCAGGTAAGGTATTTCTACCTCCTTAACTTCCTCATCCAATTCTCCAGGTCCCTTGAACCTATGGACAGAAGACTGCAGAAGATTGTAACATATTCATTCTTTTGGGCTACAAATAAAAGCTTGTTCCCCAACAGTGGTGGTCCAGAAGTATCAGCTGTGTCTTCAACATAGGCTGCTTTAGAATAATCAAGACCTTATCAGGTTTGGGTAAAGTCGACTCATTTGACTTGTGCTCCTTATTCAAGAAGAGATAATTAATGGGAAGGTATTGGACATTTCAGTTGAAATGCTGAGTCTCCTGATTTGCTGCTGAGACAGCTACTTTATTTTTTTTAACATCCTTATTGGAGTATAATTGCTTTACAATGTTGTGTTAGTTTCTGCTGTACAACAAAGTGAATCAGCTTTATGTATACATATATCCCCATATCCCCTCCCTCTTGAGCCTCCCTCCCACCCTCCCTATCCCACCCCTCTAGGTTGTCACAGAGCAACGAGCTGATCTCCCTGTGCTATGCAGCTGTTTCCTACTAGCTATCCACTTTACATTTGGCAGTGTGTATATGTCAGTGCTACTCTCTCACTTCATCCCAGCTTTCCCTTCCCCCACTGTGTCCTCAGGTCCGTTCTCTACATCTGCGTCTTTATTCCTGCCCCGTCACTAGGTTCATCAGTAGCGTATTTTTAGATTCCATATATATGCGTTAGCATCTGGTATTTGTTTTTCTCTTTCTGACTTACTTTACTCTGTATGACAGACTCTAGGTCCATCCACCTCACTACAAATAACTCAATTTCATTCCTTTTTATGGCTGAGTAATATTCCATTGTATATATATGCCACATCTTCTTTATCCATTCATCTGTCGTTGGACACTTAGATTGCTTCCATGTCCTGGCTATTGTAAATAGAGCTGCAATGAACATTTTGGTACATGACTCTTTTTGAATTATGGTTTTCTCAGTGTATATGCCCGGTAGTGGGAGTGCTGGGTCATATGGTAGGTCTATTTTTAGTTTTTGAAGGAACCTCCATTCCATACTGTTTTCCATAGTGGCTGTATCAGTTTACATTCCCACCAATAGTGCAGGAGGGTTCCCTTTTCTCCAGACCCTTTCCAGCATTTGTTTCTAGATTTTTTGATAACGGCCATTCTGACTGGTGTGAGGTGATACCTCATTGTGGTTTTGATTTGCATTTCTCTAATGACTAATGATGTTGAGCATTCTTTCATGTGTTTGTTGGCCATCTGTATGTCTTCTTTGGAGAAATGTCTATTTAGGTCTTCTGCCCATTTTTGGATTGGATTGTTTGTTCTTTTGATATTGAGCTGCATGAGCTGCTTGTATATTTTGGAGATTAATCCTCTGTCACTTGCTTTGTTTGCAAATATTTTCTCCCATTCTGAGAGTTGCCTTTTTGTCTTGTTTATGGTTTCCTTTGCTGTGCAAAAGCTTTTAAGTTTCATTAGGTCTTATTTGTTTATTTTTATTTCCATTACTCTAGGAGGTGGGTCAAAAAGGATCTTGCTGTGATTTATGTCAGAGAGTGTTCTGCCTATGTTTTCCTCTAAGAGTTTTTTATAGTGTCTGACCTTCCATTTAGGTCTGTAATCCATTTTGAGTTTATTTTTGTGTATGGTGTTAGGGAGCGTTCTAATTTCATTCTTTTACATGTAGCTGTCCAGTTTTCCCAGCACCATTTATTGAAGAGGCAGTGAGACAACTACTTTAATTTTCAAAAGAGATTGTAAAAATTGACTCTTTTAAATACCAATTCAACTATAACAATATTTTAAGAATAATCAGCTTAGACAATAGAACACTAAGATCACATACCACTTAAAGCTTACGTAAACCAAGAAAATTTCATGTTATGTTTGTTAGCAAGTGGAATATATTTTAAAAAATACTAATATATTTGTTATTTAGCATCCCTTGCCCAGGTAAGGATGTACATCTCTGCCCAATCTATAAGGAGGGTCTCCAAGCCCTGGTAATCACATTCTCTCTGACACTAAGAGATGGAACCAGTGAAAGTAGGGTTCTCACGGCCATAGAGTTTCAGGGTGTGCTGATTGTTAGGCTACTAGCTCTGCACTAGTCATGTGATCTTGGGCAAGCTAATCTTGCTCCAACCCCGGTTTCCTCATCTGCAAGATAGACATAATAATAATAGCATCTACTTCACAGGGTTACTAAAGGGATCAAATGAGATAATTCAGGTAAAATGCTTAGCAAAATGTCTTGCACACCAAACACTTTTATCACTTTTATTATTATCATATTGTTATTATGCACTCCAAAATTCATTGGCATATACTGTACTATCTTCCCAGTCTCTTGCCCATATATGAATTTTATTTTCTCCAGCCCATCGTTGCATTAGTCATTCAGTCCAAGGATGAGGTATACTTCCTCCTAACAAGGTGCTATTTACCACCTGGATACTTGAACTCATTTCCTCACAGCCCTTCTTCCTTGATTTTCAATTTCTTATTCCATTTGCCTTTTTTTGCTTCAGTCTATAAACATGGGCAAACCCATTTGTTGGGTGCTGGTTTCAGCCCATTGATAACCAGTGTTGTGGCCGGACCAGTCCTTGTGGTTCTTACTATGATTGCAAGATGCCCTTAGCAATAACCATCGGGGAACTTTGAAAAAGAAAAGTTTATTACTTTGTCCTGGTAATTACATGGCACACTTGGGGCCAGAGCATACTGGAGGACTAACCTTCATGATATCTTTTCTAGGATGCTAGATCAAGTAAACAATGAAATAAATGAATACGTAAAAATGCTCTCTCTCTTTCCTACCCCAGAGAAAGTAGCCATCAGTTAAATATGAACATCTTTAGCTTAGAAATATTAACATAAGTACATGTCATTAGTTTGCTTATCATAAATGAGCTTTAGTTATTACATAAGTCAGTAGATGAATTCATAAATGCATGGATATAGTAGAGAGATAAATGGTCTGGGAAGCAAGAGCCCTGAGTTCTAGTCAACTGTGTAAATCAGCTCTGTGCTCTTAGTGAACACATTCTCTTAATTTGTTAATTAATTTTAATTAATTTCTTAATTTCTCCTTACTAATACCTCTTTCTTAATTTTACCATCTATCAATATAGAGATAATAGCATTTGCTTTGTTTACATGATGGAGTTGTTAAGAGGTTCAGATGAGGCAATATAGTCTGACCTATTTAATGTCAAATTGTCCATAATTGTATAGTGCTGTTGTTAATACAGACGCACTTGTTATTCCCAAATAATTTATAATCTAATAATTTACAGCTGATTGGGTAGTTATTTCCATTACTATGATGAAATCATACCAAGACCCGCCACTATCTTATGATTATATTTGCCTGTTTATACGAACATTTCCAAGGTAATTTAAATCCATTCTTTGCATGTCAGATATAACTAGGGATATAGATTTATTTCTTAGCTGAAACCTTTGTTATTCTTATTTAACTATAAATAAATACCTTGAACACCCTATTATGTTTTTCAAGTAAAATTAAATTTAAACTTAATTTACGGTTTTAAATGGCTATTTTTTATCTTGCTTTTTCCTCAAATTTCAGTTGAAGTTCACTTGGGGAGTGTGGTAGATGTGGCTCTTTCTTAGCCAATTTCCCTTCTTTCTTCTTCCTTGCTAACAGAATCCCAATTTTGTTCAGAAAACTGTCAGCGATGGTTTATTGGCCCCTTCCTCTGGAGATGAATCACGACTGTTCTAAGCCAGTCATAGCAACGCCATTTCTCTCTGTCAGTTTAGGGGTTGGCTTGTGACCCAGATCTGATTTATGAAACCTGAGAAGTCTGTTGTTGAAGGAATGAAGGAAGTTCTGGGAAGGGTTTTCTTCCCAGGTAAAAAGAAGTAGACATGGGGCTTCCCTGGTGGCGCAGGGGTTGAGAGTCCGCCTGCCGATGCAGGGGACGCGGGTTCGTGCCCCGATCCGGGAAGATCCCACGTGCCGCGGGGCGGCTGGGCCCGTGAGCCATGGCCGCTGAGCCTGCGCGTCCAGAGCCTGTGCTCCGCAACGGGAGAGGCCACAGCAGTGAGAGGCCCGCGTACCGCAAAAGAAACCAAAAAAAAAAAAAAAGAAGTAGACATGTAAGAAGGAAACTTCTTCCTCCTTCCTTCTCACTTTGGCAAAACTATTGTTGTGAGAGGATGTGGCACTGTGGCAGCTGTCTTGAAACCCTGGAAGAAAAGTCAAGAGACCTACAGGAAAGCTGATATTGGTAAGCTACCGAATTCACCAGCTCTGGAACTACTTACCATTAAGAAAGTAGAAAGGCAGGCCACGTAATGGGAGAAGGTGTTTTCAACAAAATATATAGAGAATTTTTTAAAATCAATAAAAAAAAGGATGAAAAATAGGTAGAAGACTTGAATAGGCATTTTGCAAATAACATACACAAATTGCCTATAAATATATGAAATAGTGATGAAGTACCATTGTTCTTCAGAAAAATGCAAATTAAAACGCAAGATGCCACCGTTTAACCACAAGAATGGATACATGAAAAAGACTCACAAACCAAAGATATGGAGAAACTAAAATCCTCATAGACTGCCGTTGGAAAGGTAAAGTGGTACAACCACTCTGGAAAACTCTAACAATATCTACTAAAACTGAACTTATGCATACCTCTTGAACCAGCTGTCCCACTCCTGGGTATCACCCAACAGAAATGCGGAATGTGTTTACCAAGAATAGAGCAGCACTCTTTGTAATAAAACCCAAAAATGGAAACAGCCTAAGTGCTCATTAGCAGTAGAATAGATACATGAATTGTGGTATATTCATGTAATAGGATACTAAAGAACAATGTGAATATATAAACTATTGTTACACACAGCAACATGGATGCAAATTTCATAAACACAATTTTGAACAAAGGAAGCCAAGGCATGTCATATGATTCCATTTATATAGAGTTTAAAGCCCAGCAAAACTAATCTCTGTTGTTAGAAGTTACAGCAGTGACTGGAAGGGGGACCAAAAGGGTTTTTCTGCTGCTGGCAATGCTCTATTTCTTCATATAGGTTTTGATTCCGTTATGTTGACTTTACATATGAAAACTGAGTTATGTGTTAATATCTCTATACTTTTCTGGGTGTATGTTTGTGTCAATAAAAAGATTTAAAAATAATTGAAAGGGAAGAAAAATAAGGTAAGAAGAAATATTAGCATTAAAAAAGGAATGGAAAATAGGTGAGGAGTATAAAGAGAAACCAGTACAGAAGGGCAGTGCTTTGCCAAGGGCACCTGTAATCCCCAGCAAGGCTGTGCGAGGGCTCTGTAGATTAAAGGCTTCCAGGGTCTTCGATTTCTTCTAAAAAGTTAGAATTCACTGTCTGGAGCTATTCATCTGCCAGAAGTGGTCAGGTCTTGCTATTCTGGTTCTTGGATGATTTCATAGTTATGAGTCCATTTCTATCTCTTGGTTAAGTACCTGCTTTGAGATGCATAAGTTTAATTTGTAATACGTAGAATAACTTGCTAACAAAGTCAGTATATTCACCTAATATAGAATACTGCTTTGGATATGGCATATATAATCAATTTGGAATTTAGGTAAAGACTTCATTAACTAAGAATTTTTCTTTTTTTGTGTGTGTGTTGCAAGACCTTGACTGATTATTTGCTTCTCTTGGAATTTCTCTAACAGTCCTTGCTGTTGACCAATGAGTTATATTCTGCCTTAGACTGTTGGCAGGTTTTGGCTTTTCTTCCATGTAGGCTAGTCTTGGCTCCCTACCTCAACCATAAGCCATTTGAAGGTAGGATCCATGTCTTATAACCTTTAAAAAATTTCTCTAACCTTGGGCTTTCTTCCTAGTAAGTGCTGAGGTTTCATTGAATAATTGCTGGTCACTCTCATGCTTAGGTCATTTCAGATAAGGAAGGAGCGTGCTCATGGGCGATTGGCAGGGGATTTTTCTCGGCAACACTGAAGGATAGAATAGGCATTCTTCTGCTTATAGTCTTACAGAAACTCAAAGAAATGAACTAGGAAAATCATGACAATCTCTATCAGTTCTGTGGCCTGTGTATGTGATAAAAATAACAGGCAAGTTATTGTTTGGCCTACCCAATACCAAACAACCCATTTGACTTTTTTTTTTTTTTTTAAACAGAATTGACTAAATTACCCAATTGTTTTGTCTTCTTGAAGGCAGAGCCTGGGATTCTATTGATGAAACTTTATTTCACGCTCATGGGCTGAAACAGCTGTAGTTCACCGATTTGAAATGACTTAATGAGGTATTGATTTTGCTGCTCAACAGGCTCTAAAACAACTACCAAAATTGTGAAGTCGACATCGTAAGGGAAGAGGGAGAAAGAATGATGAATTTCTAATGAATGCACCAGAAGAGTTCCTGTTTATTTATTATTTGAATTGGGTGCTTTAGAATTAGAGACATGAATTATGTAACTGGAGCTGAAAAATATGAGCTCATTTTGCTCATTTGGAATTGGAACTGAATCACATGCACTTCAGGAAACATAAAAGTTTTAAAAAAACTAGCTCAGAGATGAATTATGGTGGTAAGTTATTTTTCAAGCCAGATTTTAGTTGTTCAAACTAGAAGAACTGGAGAAAATCTGAGTGGAAATAAGACTCTCGGGAGAGGAAAGAAAGGAACTGTTCCTTTATGCATGTTTCCTAAATACACCCTGGTGACTCTTAATGAGCTGTGTTTTGGCTCTGGAGTTGGATGGAGTTGTGCCATAAATTAGCGAGCTGAAGGGAATTTGAATGAGGGTACTGCACAGGCAGGTATACTGGAAACCTCTTCCCCATATTCCATTTGGCTAGATTCTGATTCCAGGGATAAACCGTTGGCATCCTGTGGGCTATCTCAAAAATATCCAACTTTGCAAAGTACTTTCTAGAATCAGTGGGTCAAACACTATGCTCATCCAGTAAATTTACATTGACCAGGCGCATTTCCCTAAGCCACTTCCCCACTGTCTTTCCAGTCGCCCCATCTCCTTTCGTTAAGAAAACGTGGCATTGATGATTTGTCTGAATGAAATAAATCTGGTGTTCCCGACAAACATAGAGTGCTTCTATTACAGGGCAGTTTAGAACTAGCAAGGGTGGCACAGTATACCACAAGAGGAAATGGTCCTGAAACAGAGGAGGCTACTGGGTCATAAGGAAGAATTTCCAGTGGATGGCATATGGAGAGGCCTCCTGGGTTAAGATAATCATTGGGAAGAAAACAAGCAGCCTCCTACCATGAGGGAGGAGTCCTCTTAGGGCCCTTCAGCTCTCAAATCTTTCCCAAATTTAAATTTGACTTGCTTTCTTGATTTCAAGCAGTTCCTTTAAAGCAGTGGTTCTCAACCTGGGGCGAGGGTGATTTTGCTTCTCAGGGGACATTAGGTGGTATCTAGAGACATTTTGGTTGTCACAGCTGGGGAGGGCGAGAAGAGGCCAGGGATGCTGCTAAATATGCTAGAATGCACGTGACTGCCACCGCCCACCCCATCCCCCCACCCTAACAAAGATGGATTTGGCCCCAAATATGGAGTGACAAGGTTGAGAAACCCTGGAAGGAATGACAAATTTGTGTGGTCATGGAAGAAGGAAGAACTAATAAAAAAATTAGAAAGACCTTAAGCCATGCTGACTAAAGTAAGAAAAGACATGACCAGGTGATGTAATGCTCTTGTAGGTATATGGATTTCCATGACAGAGGTGTCTGGACTGTGTGGCTTAGAATCACTTTGGCTACTTGCCCAGAACCTCGGGGCTGTCACAGATTTTCGTATAATGATATGTTTACAGAAAATATGTAGTGAGAGTTACATAAAACAGCAGTGGGTGTTTTTTGTTTGTTTGTTTGTTTTTTAAATGTATCTCTTCCATTGTTAGATAATGATCATTTTTTGAGCTTCTTTTGGGCTTTGGAACTGTGTTCAGTATATTTTTTCAAGCTATTTGCATTTGGGTTTTTTTTGTTTCCAAAGAGTAACCTACATCAGCTATTCTCATGAAGATAGTTTAATTGTTCCAGAAACAGAAGGAACTTCTTTCAGGTCCTTTGCTTTTCCATATGTAGAGCAATTTAGTACAGAGGAGGTACAATTTTGGGATGGAAAGACTTTCAGGGATTCTGCACAAGGAAAAATAGGCCTCATGCTCTTGAAATATTAACAATCCTAAGGAGCTTAAAGGGATTTACATGTCACAACCTGAAACAACCTTATTCTAGGTCTGTTTCCTGGAGTCTAAAATGAGAAGTTCGTTCTGATGAGCGTGAAAGTTGCTTTGTACCTGAGAGTCTAGGATTCTGTCCTTCTCTGCCAGCCAGTTAGAGGTGAGGGAGTTGGGTCATGCGCTCATCTGAGTAGGCTGCAGGATTTGTAACCGTTTATTTCAGGGGGTTCAGGAAGTTGGTAAAATTGGATGCCAAGCTTTTTGAATATGTGCATTTTCCTAGGGTGACATTTCATATCTATATGATAATTTAATAGTCTGTGCTTTTAAAACAGTTAAGATCTACCGCAACAGGGTGTGATGCTAATAATTTCAGGATGACAAGCTCCTACTCTCTGATGTACTTGTGGGGAGGAAGGTGACCTCCACGTCTTACTCTTCCGCCATCTTGAAGCTCCTCAAGCTTCTACTCTCTATGGCTATTAGTAGAGGAGACTCTATCCTGTAACCCTACACCTCACAACTGACCCTGGGGAACTACACAGAAATATGTGCTGTTAGTCACAGAGGTTCTAGGGAAAACAGCGCATGTGGGTCAGCAGCCCCATTTCTTCTACTCAACATGGTGGTCTCAGATGAAGAAGAGTTGTGATGAAACTTCATCAATCAGAGCTACATGTGGACTTTTGGAAGAGACCAATAAACGACATTCATCTTTGTCTCCACATTTTATAGCCAGGAGAGAGACAGGCCAGAGAATACAGACAGATGGGGAGTAAAAAGGAAGTTGGCTTTCTTCTTGATTAAGTTGGTGGGGAAACATGGCTTTAAATGTGGGCCAAATAGACATCATAATACTCCTG
>NW_006774127.1:1714927-1727728 GCF_000442215.2 Lipotes vexillifer
CTGAATTCAGAAAACTTATTCCAGCTGTTCCTGGCCCAGCTCAGATAACAGGTGAGCTCTGTTCCTTTAGCTGAAGAGAAGGTCTGATCTGCAGAAGGCCATGTCTCTCTAAAGGGACTGAATCTGGCACTGCTCAGCTCTGTCTCCTGACCTCAGCAGTCTGATACATCTCTCCTGCCAATAGGAGCAATGAATGAAAGGAAGAGAATAGTTTTCCCCAATAACTTTCACCTCTGGGGTATTAGATGCACATTATCCGCTCTCTTTAGAACATCACAAGTTAGCAATAATTCCCTGCACTGCGCCTGCCCCCCCCCCCCCCCCCCTCCCCCCGCCAATTTAAGTGTATCTCTGCATCAACTGCAGATCGAAATACAATATCGGTGGGGAGATACCTTGAGTGACTTATTTCCAAAAATGAAAGTAAGAGTCCTTCAGGGCCATGTAAATCAGGAAAAGAATTGATCAGAGGTTTCTGAGAGCCTCTGCCCATAGTGAGGTGGATCTCTTTTGCCAATACCTCTTAAGGCCAACTGATGAGAGTTAAACATTGTGGAGCGGAGCTAAAATGTGCTGGGAGGGCGTTTCACTTCTGTTTTCCTTATCTCACTTTACCTTCCTTGACTCTTCAAAAAGTTTTCTGACTTTCTAGCAAACATTTTATAAACTTTAAACACTCTCAGATTGTCATTCTTCTCAAACAATAGCAGTAGTTACCTTTGGGGAAGGTGGAAGACCCAGGCTTTTAGGGGGAAGACCTAACAGGATCTTCTCAAGGTGCTTTAATTAGGGTTCTTATTTGTATGGTGACCTAAAGTCCCGATTTGTCTGATGGATCTCAGTTTATACCTGATGTCCTGGTATAACAATTAAATGCACTTCCATTCAGCCTCAAGAGTGTCTTGGTTCAGGTAATAAATTATATGGTCATTCAACTTTTTCTTTAATGTTAGTATTTTTTCATCTTAAAACAGGAATGGATTTATTGTTACTTGTGTAATTAAAATTAGTTTTATGGAAGGCTATGACATGATTTCTGCTTCAAGGAGAACCAACTGATTATTATAATATTAAAGCAAGCATTGATATGGTGCTTTTCAACCCACAGAACACTTTAACAAGTCTATTTAAAGGGTTGAATGGGGAGGGGTTCAATATTTTGAGTAGATGAATGAATAGGTAGAGCTCGAGTAATAGGTATGGCAGGCATCAATAAATTAGTTACACACAAATTGTCAACATAATCTTATGCTTGTGTACATTTGTTCCTACCTAACCTGATGACTTTATTGTGTGAAATCTCCTTCTTGACTTTTTCTTGGTGGCCAATGATACTTGAAATTGTGCTGGTCTTTCAAAAATGTAGGCATTCCCCACAACTGCTAATTCATACTTTCCTTAACCTCTAAGTCAATCTCTTTATTTCCAGCTGCCATCAAGGTGCTAATTATCACAGGCATTATTGTATAAAGTGAAATAAAACTGGTAAGTGGGTGAACATCACTGGTCTCAAAACAAACTCTTGTGGGGCATTGCTTCCCAGTTTCTCCTATCTGACATGGAGTCATTGAAATCCTCTTTGTATTTGACCCTCCAGCCTGATCTTCCCTTGTATGTTGTGAAACTCATCCAGTCTCTCCCCCATTTATTAGTGGCTGTGTCACACAGAAGAGAAGGAAGAGCCTAGATAAATCAAGATGGATTGCCTCTCTCTTTTCCTTCCCTCAGGCTTCTCTGTCAAGGGGGAGGGTGGGTGTGGTGGGATTGGCAGTACCTAGATTCACACTGGTGGTTGTTTCAGGACTGATAGCCAATCCGTAGGCCCCTTCTATGTTGGTACTGCTTGTTAAAATAGGAAAATCTTTCTAAACCAGTTGATAAATAACCACTGTTTCAAAGGCTCCCTTTAAGTTGTCTTGTCCCCAGTTTTCCTGACTTTCCCCTCAGGTACCCCTGGACGTCTCCAGAGCCAGTAAATAAGGGACAACACCTGGCATAGCAAGGGGCTACTGGGACCTTGCTCTAACCCGTTCTGATTAGCTGGTGCCTATGCTTATATAGGTTGTTGAATACTACCCTGGGTTGTTTTCCTGTATCTCCTCTTTAAGGTGCTGAAACATGAATTTGGCATAACTTATCACAATTTAAAAAATAGAAATCAAACTAGTAGTCTGGAGTTAAGCTTAAATCTTTCCTGAGTTTGTGTGTGTGTGTGTGTGTGTGTGTGTGTGTGTGATGTGTGTGCAAGTGCATGCATAGCAATGACCCTGACCCATTTTCTATCTCTCAGGGTGACTACAGTTAACATTACTATTCAACAATTTGGCCAACTCTTCTGTTTTCATAGAAGAGACTCTTTAGAGGTCTTCTCTTTAAACAATATATGGGACTTTCTTCTAGTACCTGGCAGATTGTCATCAGTTTTTGGATAACTTTGGTAATGGAGAGATCACTATCCATCTTCCCCTCTGAAGTAATTCACGCAGGACCACCTGCCCTCATTTCTCAGAAACGTCTCAATCACAAAGAGCCATATCTGATAGTCAGCAATTGGCTTAGTCTCTCTCTACATAAAAATGTTTCTCCGGATCATCTTCTCTTAGCCATTCTCTCCATGTGCATATTCAAGCATGCGTCACAGCATTTCAGAAATATCATAAACCTGAAGAGACCATATGGTCCCGAGTCCTGCCTTTTGGATGAGAAATATGTTTTGTACATATTTAGGTAATCAGTCATCAGGTAATCAGTCATTTCTAGCAAAGGAATGAATGAATGAATGGATGAATGAATGAAGAAATGACGGACCCCAGGCAGAAAATTCTTTTTAGCCTTTATAGAAAATTCCACAAGCATAGAAATTTCATGACTTCTGATTGGCCTATTTCAGTATTTTATCGTAGCAAAGATCAAGAGTCTCCCCTTATACCCAAAAGAAATCTCTCTACCTTTCATTTAAGCTAATTTCTTCTTCAGTGCTCCGGGTGGATGTCCTTCCTCTGCCTCCACTCCCAGATCATTGTTGGTGTTGACAGGGCAGCGGCAGAAGAAAGAAAGGTCAGACATGTGTTATAGGAGTCTGGTGTTATAGAGAACTCTATTTATTACCAAATTTATATCCCCACATAGTAAAGGACAGCATTTTCCTTTATCATTCTAGATATCTGATTATATTAAAAAGCTTTAAAAATGCTATTCATTTTGTTACAGCAAATGAGGCCAACTCTTTTTGTAAACCAGGTCATATTTCAGCTTTGGATATTCAGAGAGATGAAAAAGGCTGACACTGTAAACAAGTAGGGGAAAGTGTTGTTTTTTTATTTTCTTCAACTTTTCTAGAAAAGCTATCTGTTATAGTCTATGCTCAAATCTAAAAGTTAGAATTATGTATTTTGTCTTTTGAGATTGATCTTCTAACTCTTAATTTGGCAAATTAAGATACCTTCACTGACCTTCCCAGAGTATAATCAGGAAAGCACAGAAAGAAGTTTTATCATGAGACTCCTAGCTCTAGGGCTTTTAGTTCTGGTCATGTATCAATGGATTCTTTAATGACAAAACCCATGATTTTACTTGACTTTTAGTTTCTATGATTTTTTTGTTTGTTTGTTTTGGCCCTGCCGTGCGGCATGTGGGATCTTAATTCCTTGACCAGGGATCGAAGCCATGTCCCCTGCAGTGGAACTGCAGAGTCTTAACCCCTGGACCACCAGAGAAGTCCTAGTTCCTATGATTTTGAAAGAGACTTTAAAGACTCGATAGATTAACCCTCTGTTTTGCAGAAGAGGAAATTGTTGCTCATGCATTGACCATTAACAAAGGACTGAGCATTGAGGAGCAGTATTGATCAGTATTGAACAGTGGTATTGGTCTCTTTAGATATATCTGGATCAGATCTATCTCCTGCCACCCCACAGTCATGGCCTCCATCAGTTAGGAATAACCCTCCCGCACTGTTGGTGGGAATGTAAGTTGATGCAGCCACTGTGGAAAACAGTATGGAGATTCCTCAGAAAACTAAAAATAGAATTACCATATGACCAAGCAATCCGACTACTGGGCATATATCCAGACAAAACTATAATTCAAAAAGATGTGTGCACCCCTATGTTCGTAGCAGCACTATTCACAATAGCTAAGACATGGAAAGAACTTAAATGTCCATTGATGGATGAATGGATAAAGAAGATGTGGTACCAAAAAAAAAAAAAAAAGAAATAATGGCATTTGCAGCAACATGGGTAGACCTAGAGATGATCACACTAAGTGAAATAAGTCAGAAAGAGAAAGACAAATACGTATTGGCCTTTATTCTGAGGATCACTCTTGCAGCAATATGGCTAAGAGAATGGAAGGAAACAAAACTAGACTAAAGGAGTTACAAGACGATTGACATAATCCAGGTAGGGGAAGGTGGTGATCAGAACCAGAGAGGTGGCAGAGGAGATGGAGTGAAAAGGATGGATTTGAGTAACATTTAGGAAGTAGAAAGATTAGGCATGAATGAGAAGAACAATTTAAATGAATGATCACATACGCATGAGAACAATTCAAGGGTGACTTCTAGAGTTGCGGATTCTGGATTCAGTCAGCTACAAATCTAAAGGCCAGTGTAATTTTCCATCCCTCTGTTTCTCTTCCTTTATTTAAGGCCCTATTATATATTCAGTTAGTCAGCTAGCCAAGCATCTCTTGCAGGTCTTCATGCCAAGGAGATCCCCTATGTCACAGGTGGGACTGTGTTCCAGTGACACCTGTTGTTAATAAAGTCTACATAGTTTTTAATTTTTATTGGAATATAGTTGATTTACAATGTTGTGTTAGTTTCAGGTGTACAGCAAAGTGAATCAGTTATACAAAGCCTACATAGTTTTTAATTTTTATTGGAATATAGTTGATTTACAATGTTGTGTTAGTTTCAGGTGTACAGCAAAGTGAATCAGTTATACAAAGCCTACATAGTTTTTAATTTTTATTGGAATATAGTTGATTTACAATGTTGTGTTAGTTTCAGGTGTACAGCAAAGTGAATCAGTTATACAAAGCCTACATAGTTTTTAATTTTTATTGGAATATAGTTGATTTACAATGTTGTGTTAGTTTCAGGTGTACAGCAAAGTGAATCAGTTATACAAAGCCTACATAGTTTTTAAGGTGAGCTGACCATCTTCTGAATTCTGTTCAACAGTGAATATTGCTGAACCTAACATCTGAGAATGATTATGTCAGAAGTCTCCATGGCTCTGTCTACATCATGTGACCAACTTATCATTAACTCACTCAACTCCTCTTCTCAAAGAGCAGGCTTGAAATTTTGTTTTCCTTTTCTGAAAAAACTGTTGTTGGAGGTTGAATTGCTCATTACCCTTTGCTTTCATATTGTGAAAACTCAATACATCTACTCCCCCACTGAGTCAGAAGGGGACAATTGAGATTAATATTTTATTATTTTAAATGCCTCCAAGATACTATCTGATTCATTCTCATAACAATTTTGGGAAGCAGGAAGGAAGCAGGTAAATGTGCATTTCACATAGTTTTTACTTGATGGTAAATTTAGTGCTGTTTGGTCAAAGATGAAACATGAAGAAATTATTCATGTGGACTCTACTTTTTTAAGATCATCGTTCTTGGTGACAGTTATGACTTGCTTCTGGCAGGAAGTTTGTTTGTTGTATTAATACGAGGAATGTTCTACTCATTGTATTTGAAGGTGACACCTCATAGTTGCACATGTGTTTTGAGATATTTTTCTAATGGAAAGGACAGATTTTCATTAAGCCATTGGCACTGTCTCTTGACACAGCGATGACTGACACACATTTCTGATGCCTGACTTGGGATGGGTATTACAACCATCACCACAAGCAGAGAAAAGCAAATTGTCTGCCTGAGGATTTGAACTGTTGCCACTGGTCTCATTAGTACGGTGTGCTAACCAACTAGGATAGACCCAGGCATGCAATTATAAAGCAGCATTAATCAATCCTGGTCTAGGGTCCTGCAATTTAACCTTTGAATATATCCATTAGCCTTGACACGTCTCCATGAAGAGTGTGGCCTTTCTCTAGAGGCATATACTGCAGAATGTTTTGCAGCTATCTTTCACTGAAATTTATTTTTCAAATTTAATAAAGATAGAAACATTATTGAATCTTGAAATAAAATTTAGTGTTTCTATAACACTAGGTATTTATTTTTGAATGGTGTTTATGAATATGTCATTCATCTGTGACAATTGCTTTCAATAACTTCTTTTTAATAGTAAAGGCATGCTTGAGCACATCTGAATTTATGCTTATTCACATGTGGGAGGGAATAATATTTTAGAATTCGATCACAAATGTCAGAAAGCTACTCAAAGTGGGAGCTTCATAGAAAGGTTAGAGAGTGGAAGGAGATCCATGAAGGCATTATTTTTGAAAAGCAAATTCTTTGCAGTCAACGTATTCTTGCAAACTACTTTGAAAATGAAACACTCAATTACATTGTAATATTAATGATTTAAAACCAGTGGAGGTTGTATGGATAAAAAGCTATTCAAGGAAGTGAAGATGCTATGGAAATGGATGTTATATTCTAAACTGTTAGTTTGCTTGGGCTGATATAACTAAATACTGTGGAATGGGTGGCTTACACAACAGACATATATTTCTCACATTTTTGGAGGCTGGGGAGTCCAAAATCAAGGTTGGACCTGTAGATTCAGTTCCTAGAGAGGATTTCTTCCTAGCTTGCAGATGGCTGGCTTCTTGCTGTGCCTTCACATGGTGGAGAAAGAAAATGCTCTGGTCTCTTTCTCTTCTTCTTTTTCTTCTTAAAATAAATTTATTTTTTTTGGCTTCATTGGGTCTTTGTTGCTGCATGTAGTCTTTCTCTAGCTGTGGCGTGCGAGCTTCTCATTGCGGTGGCTTCTCTTGTTGCGGAGCACGGGCTCTAGGCGTGTGGGCTGAATAGTCATGGCTCGTGGGCTCTAGAGCACAGGCTCAGTAGCTGTGGCGCACGGGCTTAGTTGCTCTGAAGATGTGGGGTCTTCTGGGACTAGGGCTTGAACCTGTGTCCCCTGCATTGGCAGGTGGATTCTTAACCACTGTGCCACCAGGGAAGTCCCTCTTTCTCTTCTTATGAGGACAATTATCCCAGCATGCGAGCTCCATCCTTATGACTTTATCTAAACCTAATTACTACCCTAAGGCCCCACCTACAAATACCATTACACTGGGGGTTAGGGCTTCAATATATGGGTTTTGAGAGGATGTAAACATTCAGTCCCTAATATAGCTGAAAGTAGCTTGTCTATTTTGACTGGCAAACCATTTCCTCCGTCTCCCTCATGTCCATGATTCAGTCAGACATCAGGTCCTGCTTATTCTACCATCCATCCAAATATTTTTCTGATTCAAACCTCATGGCAGAACCACTGTGCTGGTCCAGACCACCCCCCATTTCTAGTGTGGATCAAAGCAACAGGTCCCAACTTCGCCGGTCTCCAATTCTGCCTCTTTTTAATCCATTTCCCAAAATTGGTAACATTGCAAATGAGATGATGCCACTCTCCTGCTTCAGTTCTTTTCAAGGACTCCCATTGCTCTTATGATAAATTTCCCAATCCTTATAACTCCTTACAAGGACGACTTCTTAAGTGGGCGTTGTGTGGGCACTGGGCAGTGTGTGTGTGTGTGTGTGTGTGTGTGTGTGTGTGTGTGTGTGTGTGCACAAGTGTTTTGGGAGAGGCAGCCTCACACTAATGGAGGACCACAAATTTATATTTCTTGTTTTATCTCCAAATGAGATTATTTACATAATCATTGATGTTTACATATTTGTGTTGAAGCATTAAAATGCAAAGATTTAAAATACCTAATTTATATAACCGCTTTTTTTTTGTTTTTGGCGGTACGCGGGCCTCTCACTGTTGTGGCCTCTCCCGTTGCGGAGCACAGGCTCCGGAAGCGCAGGCTCAGCTGCCATGGCTCACGGGCCCAGCCGCTCCGCGGCATGTGGGATCCTCCCGCACTGGGGCACGAACCCGTGTCCCCTGCATCGGCAGGCGGACTCCCAACCACTGCGCCACCAGGGAAGCCCTATAACCGCTTTTTGACATTTCTTTATTTTCTTGATACACTGGTAAACTAAGGAAAAACAAATTGAATTGGCCTTGATTTCTCTCCACTTAGAGGCTCTGCCCACAAAGAACTGCCTTGCTCAAATTTTATTCCTCCAGGCTTATTTCCGTCTGCCCATTGCCCATCACTGCACACGCTAAGCTCTACTTTCATGAATGTTTTTCGCTTTCTTAACTGCTTGGTGCTCTGTCTCCTACATAGTCCAGGAGAGAATGAAGCATCCCAAAGGCACCGAATACATCCTTGTTCCATAGAAGCTCCATGGGAGCAGGGACGTTGGTCTTTTTGTTTAGTTCTTGGGGATATTCCCAAGCACCTGTGACAATGCCTGGCATGCACTAAGTGCTGTATATATATAAAACGGTTTCTTTTTTTTTAAAGACTACTTTTTAAAGAGCAGTTTTAGGTTCAGCAAAATTAAGAGAAAAGTACAGAGATTTCCCGTCTAGCCCTTGCCCCATTATCAACACCCTACACCAGAGTGGTAACAATTGTTACTGATGAACCTACCTTGGCACGTCATAATCACCCCAAACTCCATAGTTGGTATTAGGGTTCACTTCTGGTACTGTATCTTCTGTAGGTTTGGACAAAAGTGTAATGACATGTATCCATCCTTATAGTATCAGAAGAGTATTTTCACTGCCCTAAAAATCCTCAGTACTCCACCTATTCATCCTTCCCCAAACAACCTCCAAGCCCACCAGCACTTGGCAACCACTGATCTTTTTACTGTCTCCATAGTTTTGTCGTTTCCAGAACTTTACATAGTTGGAATCATACAGTATGTAGTGTTTTCAAACTGGCTCTTTCACTCAGCAACATACGTTTAAGTTTCATCCATATCTTTTCATGGCTTAAAGCTGATTTCTTTTTAGCCCTGAATAATATTCCACTGTCTGGATGTACCACAGTTTATGAATCCATTCAACTGTTGAAAGACATCTTGGCTACTTCCAAGTTTTGTCAATTATAAAGAAAGCTGCAACAAACATCTCTGTGCAGGTTTTTGTGTGGATATAAGTTTTCAACTCTTTTGGGTAAATATCAATGAACATGATTACTGGATCTTATGGTAAGAGTATATTTGTTTTACAAGAAACCACAAACTGTCTTCCAAAGTGACTGTACCATTTTGCATCCCTGCCAGCAAGGCATGAGAGTTCTTGTCGCTCCACATTCTTGCCAGCATTGGGTGTTGTCAGTGTTCTGAATTTTGAACATTCTAATAGATCAATAAATCTGGTAGATCTAATAGGTCAATAAGTGTTTAGGAATGAATCTCACCTACGTAATAGGAATAGTATGACGACAATGAAGGAGCTGAGAGCTTTGTTAAACGCTATAAATCTGCATTGTTCACATCAGGTATCAGAGTACAGGTGTTATCTTATTGTCATCCTGTTGTAAACATGGACATATCAAGGAACAGCCCATCATGTCTTTGTTCTACCCCTATGGCTCATCAGTGTTTTATCTTCAGAGAGCAGGAACTCATGCTTGTCAGTCACCAATTATTTTTTTAACAAATTTATTTTTCCTTTGTAATGAATTCACAGTAACTTGCTTCAGTGGGAAGGAAATAATTTAGGATAATTATTTTAAAAAATGGATTGTCTTTAACTCTGCCTAATGAAAACGTAGCTGTATTTTTGCCTAGATAATCCAAAAGACTGCTAACTCTAATTAGCTAAGAACACCAGTAGAGCTTCACGCTGAAATTTTTCTACCATAGCCCTGAGTTCATACATATGAAAAGCAGAAAGGCTAACCACATGGTTTTTAATGCATCAAAAAATTCAAGTAATAGTTAAATGTTTTCTGAGGTTCAGTTTTCTAAGATCTATGTCTATGCTCTATAAAATTAGGAAATAAATCTCAATGGTTTTCTCTAAAAGAGCATAAGATAGGCTTCAAATGAAGGTTGACCAAATTCTTAGATGTTAAGATCCTTTTATTATTGGATAAATGCTTAATGGGAATAACAATTTATAATAGCTACTCATAATTCCATCTCTGTTTTCAATTTACTGTTACTTTTACAAATATAAATATAACTTAATCCTCACACTATTTCTGTAAACCAAGTATAATTATTCCAGTTTTGTAGAAAAGGAGACCAGGCATCAGAATGGTTAAGTGGTTTTCCGGAAGACACACAGGACAAGGTAGTTGTGGAGTCCAATGTCCCTTGCCTAGTTCAGCCCCTTCCTCTGAGTGTGTCTTGGACTCCAGTTAATGACTCTCCAAAGAGCTGTCTAAATTCTTGTTGTTTAAATATTATTTTGCTGTATCTCATATTCCTGGAAATAAGTGGGCTGTCAGGGAAGAGTTCTTAAAGAGTGGTTTGTACTCAACTAATTTCATTTTCTATTTCCACTACTCAGCTTTCATTCAACATTCTCACTAGTCTTATGATTGACCTCCACATCAGCAAATCTGACGGTGTCTTTGTTTTTCTCTCTAGTGTTTGAAAGTGCTAACTCATCTTCTTTGGAAAAAATTTCCCTTCTCACTGGCACTGTCCAACCACACTTCTGTTAGTTTCAGAGCTTGTTCAGTGGTTCCACAGGCATTTCGAACTCCACATGTCTGAAACCAAACTCATTTTTCTGCTCTAACATTTTCCTTCCTGTGTTAGTGAACTTAATGATCAGTGCTACCATCACACTGGTTGCCTGTGATGGTTAATTTTATACTTCATTTTGGGTGTACTATTGTGCCCAGCTGTTTGGTCAAACACTAGTCATGATGTTGCTGGAAGGTATTTCAGCAACATCATGAAATAGCTTTAAGGAAAGCAGAGCATCCTTCATAACGCAGGTGGGCCTCATCCGATCAGTTGAAGATCTTAAGCGTAAAAACTGATGCTTCCCAGAGAAGAAGGAATTCTGACAGAGACCAACAGAAGGTAAGATTTCTTACCACAGCTGCCTTCCACATTTCTACCTGTGAGGTCTGGTGGAAGGGAAAGTGGTAAGAGTCCTTTCCTCTCTCTCTAAATTTAGATTAGCAGGAGAAAATATTTGTGGAGCTAGTTTCTTGCAATATAGCAACTCTGGTGTTTGTAAATGAATACTCTCCATTTTTATGGATTCTTTCCTCCCAGAGATGTTTGTCTTTTTCTATTGTGTCATTTGTCATAAGGAGGAAGAACCATAGGACAGAATGCCAGGCATAGGGCCTATAAGCTTGCTCTTTGAGCCAGTTGGTGAGTTAATGGCTCTCCCCAGACCAACATCTATATAGACAACCTTTGCCATGGGTCTTATATGTAAAAAACCAGATGGGGTTTTCATTCCATCTTGTTCTATGTCCTGAGAGCTTGGTTTTGTGTCTATTGAGAATATTTGTACTACTCTCTGCCATCTGGAAGGTGCATTTACCAGGGTGAATCTGGTGGCCAAACAGACTGGAATTCCGAGACACAAAGTCACAAGCAAAACACTCTTTGTCTGGCCGTGCCAGCACTCAGGAAAATTTGTCAAAAGGTGTTCCCGTCCATAAGGGACCTTTGTTGTCTCAACCTTTATTGCCTTGTTAGTGTTGGAAAAATCCCATTTCTGGAGTGCCTACCTGGTGTCACAGATTAGTGGGTCTGTCACTAGAGGCATCCTGTTTTCACAGGAAACTGGAGACACCATTTTCACTGCACCATTCTTACCACCTGCAACAATGAAAGGTACCTACCTTATTAGACTAACTCTGGGAATAAACTTTCTAGATCTCGTGACAGCTACCTATTCTCTTGTGAGATGCCTCTTGTGTCTTTAGCTAAGCCATAAAAAAGGCTTATTGGTTTGAGTAACTATTTGATTTGATTTTTTTTGTTGTTTGTTTTTTTTGCTACACGGCTTGTGGGATCTTAGTTCCCCCACCAGGAACTGAACCCATGCCCTCAGCAGTGATAACGCAGAGTCCTAACAACTGGACTTCCAGGGAATTCCCTGAGTCGCTACCTGAGATTAATATGAGATCCTACTTGTCAATAACCAGATGATGGATCCTTTAAATTGGATATATTTGAATGGAAATTTTTGAGAGCTCTCATAATTAATAAACAGCTGTCATATTGGTACTAATGAGAGAATCAAATTGAAAGGAAAAGAAAAGAATAGTGGCTAGCCTTAGGGAACCCTTATTCAGATGAAAAAACAGAAATTAGACTTAAAACAAAGATCCAATGTAAATTCCTCTTCTTAAAAAAAAAAAAAAAATCGCCCCATCTCCTCAGCAATTCCCCAGGCCCTCCTACAAATAATCAGGAAATTGATCAGCTGGAAGCCAGTATTTAAGGACTAATAAAAGCAACTGTCTTTGTCTTGCTAATCTCTACAAAATCAAAACTACACCTCTAAAAACAAGTCAATGCCCACTTACCTTTACCAATCCCAAAATGACACCTATTCCTCTCAGATGCTTGTAGATATTATAAAAAATCAGGATATTGGAGCAAAAGTATTCTGTACTTAAAAGGAAAAAAATTTAAATAATAATCAACCTAAGACTTATGATAGTAGACAAATATACTCCAAAACCCCTAGGAAAAAAATTTTCTTTGTCCCTTAAAGTTATGAATTTTATCATACCTTTGAAATATAAACACAGCCCACAGTCACCTGAGACTGAGCCTGGATTAACTCAATCACTAGAATCTGAAACTAAAAACAGAGGG
>NW_006774127.1:1727738-1780567 GCF_000442215.2 Lipotes vexillifer
GGGAAAGAGGGCTTTTAAAATACAAACTGCTAGAAGAAGTCTCTTGCCCAAACTCTAAATTGCAGTCTCCTTAAAAATTGCTTGTCAAGGGCAAATACAGATCTTAAAGATGTTCTTCACAAATAATAAAAACTTTAGCCATTGGAGTGAGTAATTGATTTATTCCAACAGTTATTTATAAACTGGTGAGTTTTCTGTTATACCTGATTCATGATTAAAGTTTTAAAATGAAAATTATGAGATTTCTGGTTGTGTCTATCTATATGTGTACATTATAGATATGGCATTTTTTACCTTCAAATGGTATTGCCAAAAGTAATTTGTAAAAGAGCTCTATTTAACTGGCTTATACACTTACACACAAAAATTCTCAAAACTATAATAAAAATACACCCAAATGTATTTCAGGTTCACGTGATCTAGGAAAATCTTTGGTAAATAAAAGCTCATTTTAAGCTTGTTGGTTTAATTAATACAGGTATGTCTTCAGAGTTACTAGCATTAAATATAATGCAGATAAACAAATTTTGTTCTACCTCTGTTTACTAGTCAGATGGGCTCACGTGGTCTCTGTTGCAAAGTTTGTCAGCAAAAAACAAACAAAACCCACAAAATTTAAGACAATGACTAACTACTTTAATGTCTCATTAAATTATCGTGAGTAGTCTAAGTATGATAGCTAAGAACAAATGTATTAAATCGATGTAAGTAAGAGTTTTTAGGTGAACTTTCAAACGATAATTGTTTTATGATATGTCTACTTAAATAGTTTCCTAAATCTCTTTGTTAATTTACACCCTTAGAGTTTCGCTAAATTAAATTAAATAATAGGAATTCATTGAATGTCTAGATCATTTCCAAATGATATAAAATACTGAAACGTTAAGTGCTAAACAACTCTAAGTTACCTACTTTTTGACCTTTTGTTACAGAGAGAATAAATATTTTGGGGTCTATTAGTAAATATGTATATCTTGTGCATTACTGAAAGAATGTACTATGAAGTAACATATGTTTCTAGAAATTATGAAATGTATTTATAAATTTGCCAACCCACAAAACAATAACACAGCTTGCAATTTTATTTATTTTCTCCCCTAAAATTAAGGTTTCTAAGGATTAAGAAATCTAATTAATATGTGTGGTTAAAGCTACTAGAAATAATAAGAAAAGTAAGATATGTTTTGGGGTTTGAAAAAAACGCATAAGGAATGGAGATTTTTGTTAAGGAAAAAGAAAGTGATTTTGTCCTAAAGCTCTTTCTTTTTTTTTTTTTTTTATTGGTGGTCTCTCCCGTTGCGGAGCACAGGCTCCGGACGCGCAGGCTCAGCGGCCATGGCTCACGGGCCCAGCCGCTCCGCGGCATGTGGGATCTTCCCGGACCGGGGCGCGAACCCGTGTGCCCTGCCTCGGCAGGCGGACTCTCAACCACTGCACCGCCAAGGAAGCCCAAGCTCTTTACTTCTAAATGGGAAAGAGAACAAGGGACAAACTAAAATAGGCATAGAGAGTTGTAGAAAATTTGTAAAAGAAATATTTGCAAAGGAATTTCATTGGAATAAATCTAATTATGTAAATGAGTTTTAATATCAAAAATAAGCTGGAACAAAATTAAAATTTGTTTTTTCTTTCCATTAAAAGGGCAAAGTTTTTAATTTAAAAAATTATTTATTTTTAATGAGTGCAGTTAATTTTATTTATTTGTTCTTTATTTGTTATGCTTTTTTTTTTTTTTTACTGAAGTATTGTTGATTTATATTTTATTAGTTTCAGGTATACAACGTAGTGATTCAAAATACTTGTAAGTTGTACTCCATTTAAAGTTATTATAAAATATTGGCTATATTCCCTGTGCTGTATGTCCTTCTAGGCTATTTATCTTATACGTATTATTTTTGTACCTTTTAATCCCTTACATCTATCTTGCCCCTCCCCTCTTCCCTCTCCCTACTAGTTACCACTAGTTTGTTCTCTATATCTGTGAGTCTGTTTCTGTTCTGTTATATTCATTTGTTTTATTTTTTTAGATTCCACATATAAGTGATAACAGACAGTATCTGTCTTTCTCTATTTGACTTATTTGACTAAGCATAACACCCTCCAGGCCCATCCATGGCACGATTGTTGTTGCACATGTTACGATTTCATTCTTTTTTATGGCTGAGCAGCCTTCCAGTGTGTGTGTATCACATCTTTTTTATCCATTCATCTGTTGATGAACACTTAGGTATGCTCTTAATGAGAAATTGTAAATAAAGATTTTTTTTTACCTTTAAAAAAGGTAAAGGTACCTTTTACCTTTTTTACCTTTTTTTACCGTTTTTACCTTTAATTTTTTTTCACCTTTAATCTGTCTAGAAAAACAAATATTCTATATTTTGTTTTCATCAGGTATTTAATTACATAGAAAAAAAAAAAAACCTTGAGTCTTTTCAATATTAAAAGAGGTAAGGCTTTTAACAACTGTTTAATTTTCTGTATTTGCCTGTGAAGTCTTTGATTAAATGGATACCTAAGTATTGGTTCACAATGATGTATGATCCTATTTGACCATGTGTTTTAAAACCTTTTTGATATTTTTGACAAACCCAAAATCAAATTCTAAATGAAATCTTATTGACCTAGTAATAACGTCAAAGATTTTCAGAGGGCCCCTGCAGTACCTCAAAAGATTTGTTTTCTCTCCTTATAAAAGAGAGCTATTTAATGAATTAAACTTATTTGGTATATTAAATTACATGTGAAGCATTGTCAAATTATGTTAAACCTTCTCAGGTTATATTGTATGAGTAAATGTTATTAATATAAGTATTCTAGAAATTATATGAAATTCCTAAAATTTGGATGTGTCTTAGTTGTTAGTCATAATTCTAGTTATTATCTTAAAATGTGTCACAGAGATAACCAAATTTTCTTGTCAAATCCATTATAATGAATCAGATCTTTAATAATGTACATTTTAAATCTTTTATCATTTACAGACTGTTGTTATTTTACTCAGATGCTTTTACAAAAGCTTCCTGCAAATGTGTTTTATTTTCAGAGAAATTTATGGGAAGGAATCTGACAAGTACTCTAGAATACAAATTTCTGGTAACTTTCAAATCATACCACTGAATTGGGTAAGAGTTTGCAGATCTGTAATTAAAAGAAAACTGATGGCTTCATAAAACTTCTAACAAAAGATCAAGCAGAACAAGAATTAATTAGCTGGGGCTAAATGAACTGAGGAAGATGATTAATTAATTTTTTGAAAGACAGTGCTGGTTTTTTAAAAATGTTTTGTTTCTCCAGATTTAAGGAATTTTTTTCCTCTTTTCCCTTAAGCTAAGTATACCTTAGAGCAATTTGGTAAATTATAGCTTTGTAATCAAAATTGAAACATTTATCTTTTTCTCCCTACCTGATCCCTTCAGAATTCAGAAACTATCAATGAGTGTTCTTATTTTCTTGGTAATAGAGTTATTTTCATAAGTTCAGTAAGAATCTAAATGGAAACACTGATTATATTACCAAAGCTTTGACTGGAATGTCATATTTGAGAGAGACACACATAGACTCAGATATGACCAGACAGCTTTAAGGTACTAAAAATGTTCCTGTACAGAATTGACTGTACAGAGCCAATAAAGTCCCTTGGAAAAAAGAAAGGAATTCACCCAAATCTATAGGTATTGCAGGCAAAGTCTGATGGCAAATATTTGGCTTGGCTTCTTAGCCTCAAGAAGCTATTAAAAGCTCAATCTGGAGATTCCTTATGACAAGTTTCAGCAAAACAGACTAAAAAGAGCCTATATGATCAAGCACTATTCTTGTTAAATCTATGTAAATAATCAGGCCAAGTTTATTGAAACTAGACTTATTTTGCCAACAAATTATTCTTAATTTGGCTATCTTTGGTAGAAATGAGGGACATTTTAGATAGAAAAACTATGTTTCAGTAGAAAATATAATAAATAATTGTTATTATATTAGGTATTCAATTTTAATATTATTAATTTTCCTTGAGGTTTAGTTATTTACCTAAAAACTAACCTGGACCATGAATTTTTCTAGTTTCCTCCAATCTCTGGCCACAACTCTCCAAACTAATATTTTCAATTTTCTCCTACCCTTTTGACCTGGAATTATTGAGAACTAAAACTGCCTTTTTTCCTGAAGCCCTGTAAACTGAAGCTGAACAACTTGACATAAACTTCAGAGAAATTGCCAGAGCAGTTCATATTTAAATGAGCTTCATGCCTGTCATTGTTTGAGCCACTCAGGAAGTTTACCTGAACATCTGATGACATCATCAGAAACATATCAAACTGCAAAAGATGCTTCACCTCTGACATCTAGAAATCTTCTTGACTGACTGCCCTTGTGCTCAGAAACTGGTTTATAATCTGCTCCAGTCATTAACCTTTGTTTTTCCTTATGTTTCCATAGACATGCCTCTTATTAAATACCTGATTGCTTGCATAAGGTAGGCCTGACTTTGGGAGCTGACCCGCATCACCACCTCCTGAAATGAGTTTAAATGAACTGACCTATTGTCAAGACTGGTTCAGTGAAATGAAACCATCTGCCAGCTCAACTTTTAATATGCAAAAACTTGCAAGGAAGTTTCAGAGGAGGTAACTGCTGGGGTCCATGTCAGGCTGTCCCCAGATATGCCTCAATGGCATATTGATTATTCTGAATTAAAGTTACTTAAGAAAGGACCAAGGCAAGAGGGACACTCTGACCCTCCTCTCTGTCTCTCTGAAAGCAGGAACTAAATCTCCTACGTGAAAGGTGCACCCCTGCATCTGGAGGTAGAAGGACACCCTTATAGCCAGAGATGGGGAACTTGAGGCCAAGAAGGCTATATAAACAAACCCTGTCACTTCTCTAATCTACTACTCCATGCCCAAACTATTTAGATTCTTCACTAATTAAGCACCCAAAGCCTAAGTTTCTTTGCCCTGTCAATCCTCATATATTTATTGCTTCTTTGCCTGAAAAGTATAAAAGCTGCCTGCTTTGGCTGCTTTGTAGGTCCCATTTCTATGAGACCTCTGTCCCCACAAATTTAAATGTGTTTCTTTTTCTTCTCTCAATCTGTCTTGGGTCAATTTTACTATTAGTCCAGCCACAAGAACTCAAGAGGCGTAGAGGGAGAAATTTCTCCTTCCGTGGCAGTGCTTACAGGAGAAAGCCTCCAAAAAAATCCCAATAGTATGAGAATCAGGAAGCTTCCAGGTTGGCGAGCACATCCATGTACTGGGAGGTTGACATACCTGACCTCCACCAGGACACAAGCTCCTTTGCTGGGGACCCTCCTAGAACGTGTCCTGTGCATCTCTTCATCCGGCTGCTCATTTTGTATCTTTTATCATATCCTTTAATAAACTGGTATATGTAAGTAAGTGTTTCCCTGAGTTCTGGGAGCTGTTCTAGCTAATAACAGCTAGATTAAATAACCTAATCCAAGGGGGTGGAGGTCATGGGAACCTATGATTTTTAACCAACTCAGACAGAAGTTGTAGGTAACCTGGGGAGCTACTGCTTGTGATTGGTATCTGAAGTGGGGGATGGTCACGTGTGACTGAGCCCTTAACCTTTGGGATTTGATGCTACCTCCAGGTAAATAGTGTCAGAATTGAGTTAAATTGTAGGACACCCAGCTGATGTCACAGAATTTTTTGATGGGGGAAAAGTCCCCACACATATGGTACCCAGAAGTATCAGAAGTGAAGTGCTCTGTATGGGTAGTAAAAGAGAAACCCAGGAGGGAGGCCTGGGTTTTTCCTGATTCATGTGGAAGACTACTGAGTTTTTCCCATAATACAAGATGTATATATGTATTAAGAGACAATCTATAGTACTGTTTTATACTTTTAAAATTATATGAGTAGCTACACATTCAAACCTGTGTAATGTATTTGAAACTCAACCTTGATGAGGGACATAGAACTATGTGATTCTTTTTACCATTTTCCAGATTCTTCAGTCTAATGTGGGCCAGGGAATATCTCCAGGTGGGTGAAATGTAGATTCCACAAGATCATATCTGTCTTGTTCACTACTGTATCCCCAGTCCAGAGCCTTTCCATCACAGATGCTCAGTTAGTGTCTGCTGGAAGGACCGAAGAGAGTGCCAGGACTAAAGGTATCTTCCAGACCAGCTCCAGGGCACTTTCCCATACCTGGTTCTATCAGCACCAAGAGAACTATTGATCCCCAGAACTGTGACACTAGCTCCTGGGTCAGAAAATTCTAATGCATGAAATCTCATCATTCTGGAAGTTTTCCTAAAAATTGGTTTTTGAATTTACGTTAAGAGAGTAGAACTGGTAATCAAGATTAAAAGTAGCTGTTGGATACACACACTTCCTTACTGCCATAAAAGAACATTATTAGTATTTGAGAAGAGCAAGTCTCCATATATTGCTGCTATTAAAACTTCAGCACAAAGCTCTTTCAGGATGTTTGAATGATCAGGGAATGACTTAATGAATGTTGAGCTGCAGGCTATTAACCCTAACTCTGACCTCTATTAGCTATGAATTAAGGCAGAGATGCAGACTGCTAGGAAGGGATCAGAGTAAATATGGAGAGTAATTAAGCTTTGTGGGTCCCGAGATTTTTGCATTTCCCATTGTAGTAACCTGTGTGATTGCCAAAGACAGTTGATCACTCTGAACCTTGAAAACAAAAAGATATTTTATTCTTTGATTCTGGATTTTCAGGCAGATTAAATGGTGTGCATTCTTCTTTCTCTGAAGACAGTAGGTGGGAAAAGAAAGAGCCTTCAGTAGAAGTAAAATTGATGGCAGAGGAAAGTAACCACCAAGTTTTGGACCATATAATACAATTGTCTGGGGAAATGGCTTAGTATTCACATTTTCACCGAAATAGATGTCAATAATTGGCCAAATGCAAACACAGAGGTTTTGAAGCACATTTCTTCTAATCAACAGGATATCAGATTAGGTAGTGTATTGTTCAACTCTAATACATCAAATGCAATGTTTTTTTTAATATTTATGAATCATCAGGAATTTTATTGGTCAACATATTTACTTTGCAAGATTTTCCATTTGTTTTTAATTTGTATCTTTTGAACAAAAGAAAAATCATATCTAAAGGTTATGATTTAAAGGCAAATTTTCCTGTTTTATGAATCAAATTGGGTCAAAATATATTTACTTTTTTAAAATTGGAGTTTTTAGTATAGGCCTTTAAAATTCTGGAGACTTGTAATCCTATTTATCATTAGAAAGAGAGAAAGGAAAGAAGGAAGAAAGGAAGGCAGGAAGGAATGAAGGTAGGAAGGAAGAAAGGAAGGAAGGGAAGAAATAGTTCTTTTTATAAAAGTAAATTCTTTTAAAGGGCAACATAGAGCCATGGTGGATACTCTAGGTCTCTGAACTGTCGATGTGAAAACTTATGTGAGGAGTTGATTATTAGTGATCATAGGAGTCCCTAACTAGGAAAAGGAGGGCTTGCAAACTGTTGGACAGTACACAGGATTTATGACAATACCTAACTCTTGGACTTAAGTTCCAATGTGCATCCCTTATAAAATTGAACCATAAGGGATCACAAGAGAGGCACAGTTCTTTGATAGAAATGTTTGGGGAATCCACCTCCTCTCTACTCCTATCAGGAAGTTGAAGGATTTGCCCCCAAATTTGTATCATCTGAGAATGGTTTTTAAAGAAACAAATGTGAAAAGGAATTGAATATTACGTATCTGTATTGTATGTATATGTGTATATGCATGCGCGTGCACGCACGCACACACACACACACAAATATTTTAAAACATGGGATGGAGGCTGAGTTAATAATGGTAATTCCAACCTTTTCAAAGACTGAAGATGTTTATTTTTCTTGAAAAAGTTGGAGCACTCTACTATGTTCAGCCCCATTAAATCAGGCAGGATAGTGGCCCCCTGAAGTTGTACACATTCTTATCTCTGGAGCCTATGAATATGTTACCTTATAGGAAAGAAGGGATTTTGCAGATGAAATTAAGGTAAGAGTCTTATGGCAGGTTATCCTGATTGATTATCAGGGTGGGCTGTGTAATCACAAGCTTCTTGAAAGATGGAAGGAGGCAGAAGAGAACGAGGAGAAGTGACAACAGAGTAGGGAGCAGAGTGCATAGACTGAAGAATCTATGCTGATGGCTTTGAAGATGTAGGAACGTGCCATAAGCCAAGGAATTCAGGCAGCGCCTAGAAACTAGAAAATGTGTGGATTCTTCCTTAGAGCCTTCAGAGGGAACAGAGTCCTGCCAATCCCTTTATATTAACCCAGTAAGATCCTCCAGAACTATATGATAATAAATTCGTATTGTTTGAAGCCACTGAGTTTGTGGTAATTTGTTATAGCAGCAGTAGGAAACTAATACACCAAAGCGTTTTATTTCCAGGTGAGCATCTCTAATTCTCCATCGCCCTGCGGCATTGGCCATGGAGATCATGTATTCCAGATGCTGCAACTACAGGATGGGTCTCTGTAAGCCTAACTCTCGGAGTCTCCACGTGGAACACAGTTATCACTCAGACGGGCAGCAGGCCCCGCTCGAGTGAGAATAAACCTTTGTTCTGATAAGACCCTGAGATTTTAGGATTGTTTGGTTCCACAGGCTAACCCAGTCTCTCTCCATTAGTACCCAGGCTCTGCCTGGTTCACTCAGGTCTTCACAAATTAGGTTGTATCAGCGACGTGCTGATAAATGGTAACAACCAGCTCTCAGTAAAAAGAAAAACACACACCCTGATTTGTAGAGTTGCTGATTTCTGTGGTATGAATATTCCCACCAGGGCTGATTTTAGGCTACTAATATGATGTCACTGACCATGGAGCCACAAAGCGATGTGCACAGTCAGCTCTGAGAGCCTGTGTGAGTCACACCTCTGGGCGACATCTTGACTGGATCTAAAAGATGGGCCAGAGTTTGCCACTTTTCTAACTTTGACAGCAGTATCTATCTCGAGGGAGCCTGAGAGAGGACACAGCCTGTCTGAGACAACATAAGTTGGAAAAGTTGCATTTGGTCATATTTTGTATTAAGACTTTCAAACCAAGAATTAGAAGGTTGCAACTGTCCATGGTAAAATAAATGGTAACACTTAAATTTTAAGATTCACTTAATATACTCACTCAAGGCAAATCATTTGACAAGCTATGCTGTGAGTTTTGGTTTTAAATAAGACTGTACGTCTTATTCTTGTGATAGAGCAAGTTACTGCCATATTCAAATAAATAAAAGTAAAACCAGAACATTTTGGATTTTTTTGTACAGACTAAATTAAATAAACTTTCTTACATTTGTTTTATAAGTCAAATACATTATTATTACCTGTGCAAATATTTAAGAGTATATAAATGCCAACCTGGGAGTACGGCTAAGTTAAATTATAATGTAAATAACTCATTTTTAACAAATGGTTCCTTTCATAGCCAAACAATATCACAAATTATATGTCCCTATAAAAATCATCTACTAAAATTATCTGGGAAAATGTTTCAAGTGTCATTTTTTAAGAAGATTCTTAATATCAAGGAAAAGGAGTTTTCTTTAAAGATAATTTAATGTATTTTTCTAAATTTCCTAATGAAATCTTGGAACTTTCAATCAATTCGATACTTAAGAAGTTAATATTCTATATTTACTTAAAGTTTTCTAAGGAATTAAAAGACTTCATATAAATGCCAGTGATAAAAGATAATTAAGTACTATAAGATAATTATGACTGCTGTATTGTTAAATATATTCATTTTAAAAATAAAACCTCGTGCTCAACAGAGGAGGGGAAAAGACCCAGAAGCTTAGGATGAAGGAGGAAAAAAGGGGTAAAGTTGTTTTGCAATAAAGCACAGGAAAGGAAACCCTGGCTACTTCACCAGAATGAGGGAGCCATGGGGCAGGCCTCCCCTCTGATCACTATGGAGCCCAGCATCAGCCTGTTCCAGAACCCTGACCTCACCTCTGCAATAAGCGGGTCCTGTCCACAGGACTCACAAGAAGACCTGATCCCTGTCTGTTGTCAGCACCAGGAAAGGAAAAGTTCTTTGCCTTCTGTGTGTTCTGCCCAAGTAGTAAAACTTGTTGCCCTCACTCTTGTGTGCAGGCTACTTTTCCAAAATTTGTTAACATTTATATCAATGGTAGACAATTGTAGAAATGATTCTCATTGGTGTAGCGATCATTAAATAGCTATTCTGGCTAAAAGCTTGGCCAAGACTGTGGTGATCCTCCTTCTTAAACTGCACCTTTGCTCTTGTCTCTATCGATTGGTCCGTCTCCTCTGAAGATCTTTCAGATGCTGCCCTTCTACACAATAAATCCTTCATGATTTGTACGTGTGTATGTGAGCATGCATGTTCACACATGTGCACACAGACATATAAAATGTATGCACACATGCACACTCAGACACACCCATGCACACACACACATATACAGACCCACGGGTGTGCATATACACACACATGCACACCCACGCACAGACACACAAGTTTTGGAGACTTGCAGGAAGTGCTTCAAATCACTGAATTATCTGGGGGCTCTCCAGACAGCTACTTGGCAATACTCTCCCCTTACTCTTGTACTTATGGCCTGGCACACACAAATAAGGGGGTGGGTGATGGAAATAACGCCATGATTTGAATGCTCTAGCTTTCAGTGTGGCTCGAACTACCACCAAAGTTATCCTGTACATTGGGTGCGCATTTGAGCAAAGCTGTGACAGCAAAGAGAGAAGCTTATCCTTCCCATTGGGGGCCTGAATATTCTGAGTATTCAGGTTGATTTTATTTATATGGAAGGAATGCTGTCCATAAGAATATATTCTAGTGATAGTATATCTATTCTTAGGATGACAGAAGTACACACGTGTAAAGGTGGCATGACTCATTTATTTCAAAGATAAGATCAGGGTTTTGGAATAGAGTGATCCAGCAGCTACCTAATGATTCAGACAGGGAGGAAAGCCCAGTGGGTTCCTCACTCTAACACTAACTTAGGAAGTTCAAAAATACTTTATTTCCAAATTTGGATTATTCTGTCTATTAGAGCAGTAAGGACACTTATTCCACAGATCAGGTTGTAGAGAAATGAAGCCCCTATAGACTCAAAAATGCTTTCAGTGTTCACATCATCTAGAATCAACAGGGGCAGCGAAACATTGCAGAGAAACTTCAAACCGTAAAGTAGCCAAGGTTTGGGCAGAAAATGGGCCTAAATGGCCAGGTGCTCTCACAAAATCTATAGCAAATGGAAAAGTGGGATGGGTTCCTTGAAAGCAGAGCCTGAGTCTATGACTCCTAGTGTCCAGATAGTTTACTTGGGAATGTGATTCCAGGGAGTAGGAATGCAGGATGTAGGGAATGAAACAGAGAAGAAAGCAAAGCCTACAGAGATGCATTATCGAGTTGGCCAATCCTCTGGGCAGCCAGTGCTCTATTCTGCTGGAACTTCTGATGCGCCTCATGAAAAATGCCTCAGAACTGACTACGTGAGGGACAAAAGTAGGAAGACTTTTTCCATTGACTCCACTCTACCATTTATTAAGGGTAGCTTTGTACCCCTTATACTTTTTAAGTATTACATGTGAAAATGTCAAATGTGTTCTCATGGACATTCCACGCTGCAGAGACAGAGAAGCCCGTGGCAGAAATCAAGATACATACACAGGTTCAAACAAGGTGGCTATCAGACTGACCTTGCATGAAGCTGGCAGAAACATGCACAGAACTGACAGCCAGAGTGGAGGCTGGAATAAGATAGTGCCAAGAGGATAGTGTACAAGTATCTGATACAGGCTATATTAGTAAGTTTTCAGTAGGTGTGCTACAGTAACAAATAGCCCCCAAATCACTTAAAAGAACAATAGCTTTTTCCTTGGGCTTCTAGACTGAAGGAACAGCCTCTACTTAGACATTCCATTCTTGTGGCAGAGGGAAAACAGCAAGAGTGGAATCATATGGCATTTAAGATGTTTTCTCTGATGTGATACGTATCACTTCTATTGATGTAGCACGGGCCAAAGCAAGCCATGTGGCCAAGTAGCACAGGGCAGAGGACTTACCTCCACAGGGAAGCACTAAAAGTCACATAGCAACAGGCGGGATTGTTTTAGTCTCTTTCAGGGAGAGCAGAGAATAAGCAGCAACAATAAGTAATCTAAAACTGGGTATCTCCCCATAAGAAATGTTTACAGGAAGGCCTATGAGATATCTTATTACTCCCCAATGGTCAACTAGATTATTAATGTAACTAATGTAATTATTGCAAAGCACTGAAAATATGCGATGAAGTATTTAATTCACAGGTACAAGAATCCTCACTCGCTGAACTTGGCGTAAATGATAAAGCAGTCTGAATTCACAACGAGATTCATCAGAGACATCACTTATCAATAACTACTAACGTTGCTATCATGAGCAGGTTCTCCCAGTCTCATCCACGTCTGTCACTATAAGAAGACATTGGCCACAACTTTTCAAAATATATAGTATTGCTAATTTCTCTTTTTCTTTTCGACACGGGACTGAAAATAGAAGCGTCTGACTGAGCTCTAGAAAGGTGGTGAATGTCCACAGGACTTCTTGGGAGCTTTGAGATGATTTGCTTCCAAATCTTAGACCTTCTGTTTTAACCACGGCTGGTGCATAAGTAAAATCCAACCTGAGTTTCAACTGGCCAACCACTGTTCAAATCTCCTGCCCATGGTTTCTGTCCTATATACTGAAGATGCTCAAGGAAATCTCAAAGGGAACTGCCTTCTATGTGGAGAAGAGATTTTCATGCTTAATTTGCATGCTGTCTTAGTCCAGTTGGGGTGCTATAACAAAATACCAAAGACTGAGTAGCTTATAGACAACAGAAATTTATTCTCACAGTTTTGGAAGCTGCAAGTTCAAGTTCAAGGTGGCACCAAGGTCACGTTCTGATGAGAGTCCTCTTCCTGGTTCACAGTGGGCACTTTCTCAACTGTGTCCTCACATGGTGGAAGGGGCTGGGATCTCTTTGGATCCTCTTTTATAATAGCACTAATTCTATTCATGAGGACTCCACCCTCATGACTGAATCAGTTTTCACAGGCCCACCTCCTAATACCACCAACTTGGGCGGGGGTTAGGAGTTCAACACATGCATTTTGGGGAGATACAGCCATTCAAACCATTGCACATGCTTATTTTCCATGAAGTTGAAAATTTCCGACCACCTGGTGGCTTTGGCTATCTCCCAACTGGATCAAAAGGGCACACACTTCCAAGGTAGATAAAGTATTATTTTTCCAGCTTTACTGATGTATAATTAGTTCACAAACACACACACACAATTAATGTAGACAATTTGTTGAGTTTGGGCATGTGTATACACTTGTGTTGCCATCACCACAATCTGGGAAATAAACATACTCATCATCTCTGAAGGGCAGATTCAATTTCAATCATCTCTTTTCTGCCCCAAACTGTTGTAACCATTTTCTCATTAAAAAGTGAGAGCTGAGAGCTTCAGTTCTTCTGACTAGTTATCTTACTATCAAAAATATACTGGGACAGCTGAGCTGCAGATGTGGAAATTCTAAATGGCATAACCACTTAAAAGAGACTGTTTAGTTGGAGGCTAAAAATCCTTTAGGAGAATAAAATGCTGATCTGTATGTAATAGCTGTAAAAATTGTCCTTTCACAGTGTGTCTGTAACAATGGAAACTAAACTTTAGGGATTATTATTATGTCCTATTGAATGTAGCCTTTAATTTCTAAAAAATCCTTTTTAATGCTAATTAGTCATAATTGGTGATAATACTTAATGTTTGTAATTTTAGAAGACATCTGAACAAGATTGTCTTTACGTTCCAGAAGAGCTTTGGAATTTAATTCCTCTACCTCAACGAATAAAGGTATACTGATGATTCCTTATCTTAAAATAATTTGAATAAATGGCCGATTACTGCCACATCACTGGAAAGAGACTTCAATATTGTGCTAAAGAGGTAGGATGAAATACGTAATGTAAGAAGAACCATAATTAAGGGATAAAATGGTCTTAGAGGTAACAAAGTGATATAGTAACATGAGATTGATAGCAGTAAGGGCTTATGGAAGACTGGGGGAAACTGGCTCCAACTGGGTCTGTTTTGGGGGGAGTTGAAAACATTTGTCCCCATCAAATGCCTCTCCCTTTATATGATCAGTGGGATCATGAAAGAACCCGGCATCTCCATGACACGTTTTGGTTTTGCTTGAATGTGACGTGTCTAAAGAATGATAAGGCTGAATTTTTCTTGTGATTTAAGGAAGTAGGGCAGAGCGATTGCCAAGGCCACTTCCACTTATGTTGAACAGAGCAGCATGTGGCTCCATGGATGCTCAGTCTGCTGAACTTAAGGGAATGTTTTTCTTTGTCCATACAGAAGTTCTGGCTCAGAGAGCAAAGATTTAATACCAAATTTTACACGAATTTCCATAAACCAAGGATAAATTATTGGACATATCAATTATAGTCAATTAAGAGATGGAGTAATGTCTCAAATAAAAGGAACCAGGGCTTTGGAGAAATGGCTTATTCTAGAACTGAGGCAGGACATATTCAAGATCAGAGCATCTGGTAACATCAGAAAGTAAAGAAGTGCCTGTTACCCAACCTTTCCCTCCAAAAAAATATCCATACAATGATAGGGTGTGTCAAAGGAGCACAGGAGCCAACTGAAAGAGCTCCCAGTGGCCCGAACAAGAAGAATTTGGGCAACAAAACAAACTAGTGTTGGATTATAACCCAAAGTATGAAAAAAGTATACATGAGCCCATACTGATATAAATAAATGATTAAGTTAACAAGTACAGGAGAAGAGACAAATCTCCTGTGCAGAAAAATTCCAAATAATTTACACAGATATTCCACCCTCAAGGTGGGAGAGCACAGCTTCCCATTTTGTAGCTGTGGGCTGCAAATAGTGATGGCATTCCAGTATGGAAAGGAAGAGGCAATAAAAGAGTCAGTTTACGGTGGAGAAGTTTGACAGACACTACTTTAGCCAGGTGACCAAGGTCAATATCAACAGTCATAAGTCATGTGGATGGTAAATACCCATGATATGATGTGACGAAAATGGCCATTTACCTTTGAGGTCTTCCTCCTGATAACCTATAACCCCAGTCTTATCATGAGAAAAACATCAGAGAATTTCCAGTAGGGAGCATTCTACAAAATGCCTGACCAATACTCAAAACTATCAAGGTCATCAAAAACAAAGAAAATCTGAGAACCAGCCACAGCCAGGAGGCGGCTAAGGAGACATGATGACTGAATGTAATGTGGTGCCCTGGGTGGGATCCTGGAACAGAAGGACATGAGGTGAAAGCTAAGGATGCTGAATCAACTTTAAGGAGAACATATCAATATTGGTTCATTGACTGCAGTTAAGTGTACCATGCTAATGTGAGATGTTAATGATAGGGAAATCTGGGTGTGGTGTGTATGAGAACCCTCTGTGCTGTCTTCTCAATTTGCCTATGAATCTAAAACTGTTCTAAAAACTAAAGCCTGTTTAAGAAGGCAGGGTTGGTGTTGGTTAAATTTCAAAATGGTTTCACGGCTGAGACTAGAGTGAGGCACATGAAGCAATAGTCTCAAGTGTAAAATGTGAGGGACACTGACGTAAATAGCATTTCTTTGAGATATTTTTGAGAAGCAAAATTAATGCAAAAACTCCACAATGAATCAAATATCGAAATTTTAAATAAAGACAGGACCAGTATCAGTGCCAGGTTGACCTATAGTGGGTCCTGAGGCCAAAGAAAAATCAGTCAATTGAATCAGATACTGATCATGTCTTCATTCAGATTTTGATATTTCGTCCATCATGGATTTTTTGCATTCATTTGACTTCTAAAGGATATTGCCATAAAGTATTATCTTTTTGAGTGCTGAGTTTTGGGAACTTCTTAATTTTGTGCTGGAAGATGACTGCCTCAATTGCCACACCCTGAAATAAGGGCTGAATGTCTGTCACCTCTCAGACCCCATCTCCTTCCTGTTTCTCCTTGTCTGTCTGCTCCAGTCACAGCTCCCTAGAACATTCTAGACGTCTCCTCCATTAGGATTTTGCACTGGAATCTCTTCCTCCTGAAATGCTTTTACCCCAGAAAAACACACAGCTTGGTTCCTCAGCTCCCTCAGTTCTTCACATAAACAGCACTTTCTCTGAAAGATCTATCAGGGCCACAGTATCTAACATAGGATCTGTTTTCCCTTTCCTGCAGTTTCCAAATTGCCTGTTCTGCTCTCTCTCTTTTTAAAAATCTCCATGACTCATCTGACTTCCTCTACTAGATTGTAATTTTCCTGAAGGGGCAGTTTTTTTGTTTTTATCTTGGTCAATGCCTGCTGCATAGTAGTTGCTCAGCAAATATTTGTCGAATGAATGAATGAATGAATGGTTTAACCACTCAAAGATCCACTGAAAGTCTTGAAAGGGTCACAGATTTCTTTGATTCAAATATACATAAACTGTAAAGTGCTTAAGAAGTAGAATAGACTCAGTCTGAAAGACTAATTGAAGTTAAGGAAAGTTTCTGCAAAATGATATTGAACATGGTCATTAATTTAATATACATTTATATTTTTAATTAATTTAATCTATTTAATTAAATAATTTAATTAATTTAATATATATTTATATATTAAATTTATATATCTCTATGTGTGTATGTGTGTGTATATATATATATATATATATATATATATATAAATAAAATATATGTATATATATGATCTGCATTTGTCCTGATCTTCTGCAGGAAAACAGCACCCGAACAGGATGCTCTCAAAACAACTTCATCTATGCTATAAAATTATCTATGCCAAAATCATCTATGCTATAAAATCCCAAGATATCTGAAACCTGAAAAAGTACGCTTAATTAATAGCAAGTGAGGAAAATATTGACTTATTTTGTGGCTGTTGGTACCTTTGATTTTGCAGAATTTACCCAGTATAGGCAAAATATCACATATCTTAGTCAGAAACTTGAAAGTCTCTGAGTCTGTTGATTCAAAAAAAAAAAAAAGAAAAAACCCCCAAAACCCTGAGATGTCCCACTGTCTTTGTTTTTTCCTCCAAAATGAAATATTTCAAAGAATTAGAAAAGTGTTAGGTTGTAATATAATGAACACTCAGATTCTCACCAATTTGTCAACTTGTGCTACTTTTCCATATTTGCTCAAATTTTCCTTGCCTTTTTTCCTAAGAAATAAAATCTGATGGATATGGTAGATTATATATGCCTCCTCATTCCCATGATCCTTCCTCCCTCTCCAGTTAAGTATCCTCCTAAAATTTGTTCTTTATCATTCCCGTGCATGTTTTTATACTATCATTAATATGTATGTAATCATAATTTATAGTTGCTTTGCATATTTTAAAAAACTTTATATAAATTGCATCCTACTGTATATATCCATTTGAAATATTTTTCTGTCATTAAAAATTATGTTTTTGAGATTCATCCATGTTGATACATGTGGCTTTGGCTACGATAGTATTACATTGTGTAAATATGCCTCTTCACCATTATAAACACTTCTGTACACGTTAGTCCTTGTCTGTATCTCCTTGTGTGTACAGCTGAGAATTCTCTGGGATTGCTGCCTGGGAGTAGGTCTATGTTTCTTCAACTTTACTAGAAATCAACTGATTATTCTCTGACGTAGTTATGCCAGTAATGAGCATTTTTCATTACATCATGGTATATTTTCTACGAACACTTTTTTTTACAAAAATGTTATCACCAAATCTAATCACTCACCTACAACTCTTGTTATTCTTTCTGAGTGACTTCTGACTCTATCCAGAAAGCCCACCCATACTCACAGGATAAACTTCTATGCCACTGAGCAGTTTCTAAAGGATTTGACATAGGTCTGAAAGCAATTTCGGGAAAGGAGCCCCTCAAATATTTTAAGTAATAGTATCATCGTTGAAATAAGTATGTATCTCCCACAGCTTACAACTCTGCAGAGCTGTTTCTCATGTTAATGTGTAAATGTATCATTTATTTAAAAATAAAGAAATATTAGTAGAGAAAAGCACAGAAAAAAGCTTGGAACAGTTAAGAGAGATGAATAATATTGTAAAATCAATTTAGTCAGCGTCACCTATGGATCCTTCTTTCTACCCCACAGATCATAACCCTGAAAGTGGAAAAACAGGATTCCTGTTGTTTAAATTAGAGCCCGGTTTATTGGGATCATTCCTTGGTGGGGGGGGGTTGTCAACACAAGGCACTCATCATTCTGGTCAGGCTGTATTGCCTCCACCTACCCTGTCCCCAACCCCCTCCTCTTGCCCATCCATCAATCTTTGAGGTGAGAACAGAGAGGGCAGAATAAAGAAAGCTCTGCACTGCTTTCTTTTGTAACTTTTATACTGCTTTACTTCAAGCAAAAGTAAATCTTTCCCCCTCCTCTTTCTAGCCTCCCCATTTCCCACTCTTGCTGTTTCCTGAGTATATCACCATTCCCTTCTTTTCATTTTTCCCTTCTGTCCTCAAAGTAAAAAATACCAGATATACGATGGCAGGTAGGAACATGCTAGGATGGCGAGAAAATGTCCACGCTCATGCTTGGATGGGGCTCGGGGGGGAGGACATAGGATTTTCCATCACCTCAAGGGCTGAAACATTCTTTGTTTCACTCCTTTTAAATCTTTCAGCCTTATTTTTCCCAAAGCCTTTCGGGTTAAGCAATGACTGATGCTCTCCAGGTCTCTCCTCCCACCTACAAGAGTACATTACATTTCCTTCTGTGCCTTTCTGCAGTGGGGAGAGAACCTGTTAGACAGCTGATAAAAAAAATTTTTTTCTAAATAATTTGCCCATAACATTAAAGTTCTATTAGTGAACAGGGTCATTTTGGGAAAAAGCATCACTTTAATTCAAAAGAACACAGTCCAGCTGTCAACTTACAACTGCTGCCTTTTCCCAATCTAGAAAGTGAAATTTAGGAGGTCATTTGGTAGAAAATGGCTTTGTCAATACACAGCTTAATGCCACTGCTATGCCTGTGTTCTACTCTCCTAAAGCACAAATGGACTTTGTAAAAATGCTTGGTTGGATAGAGGTTAGCATTTTTCAGAACCTTAATGGAATTCCTGAACTTGCCTTTCTGCAAGTAATAAGGTGACTTGACCTCAATAGAACAGCCATTTAGAAAAATACATGCAGTCCTCCTAGCTCTACAAACACTAATTGGGAGAAATGGGGTAAATTAAGGGATTCACCTTCATGTGTCCAGGTGGTTGAAACAATGTTGCTCACCTTTTATGTCACTCACATAAGGCACATCAGAGTAGGGAAATGGCTTTCAATAGCTCCTTGAATTTTTCTTCATATGGATAGTATAAGGGTCTGAGAAATTTTATACCCATGGACTTGAGATGAGGTTGGGCTAACTCAAAATATGTTTATTAATGCTAATGACATGCCTAGCAACATGGGTGACTCTCAGATAGAGTATAACTCTGAAATCCTAGTCCCTTTCCCCAGTAAGCTTACTATCAAGTGTGTTAGGTTCCTAGGGCTGTAGTAACAAGTTAGCACAAACTGGGTGGTTTAGAACAACAGAAGTTTATTCTTTCACAGCTCAGGAAGCCAGAGTCCAAAATCAAGATGTCGGGAGAATTGGGTCCTCCTGGAGGGAGAAACCATCCCATGCTTCTCTCCTAGCCTCTGATGGCTGCTGGCAATCTTTGGTGCACCTTAGATTATAGATGCATGACTCCACACTGCCTTCTTCTCTTTGTGTCCCTGCATCCCCTCTCCTTCTTATAAGGATACCAGTCTTTGAATTTAGGGCCTACCCAAAATCTAGGATGATTTGTTTTTCTGTTTCTGACTTACTTCACTCTGTATGACAGTCTCTAGATCCACCCATGTCTCAACAAATGACTCAATTTCGTTTCTTTTTATGGCTGAGTAATATTCCATTATATATATGTACCACATCTTCTTTATCCATTGATCTGTCGATGGACATTTAGGTTGCTTCCATGACCTGGCTATTGTAAACAGTGCTGCAATGAAAATTGGGGTGCACGTGTCTTTTTGAATTATGGTTTTCTCTGGGTATATGCCCAGTAGTGGGCTTGCTGGATCATATGGTAATTCTAGTTTTAGTTTTTTAAGGAGCCTCCATACTGTTCTCCATAGTGACTGTATCAACTTACATTGCCACCAACAGTGCAAGAGGGTTCCCTTTTCTCCACACCCTCTCCAGCATTTATTGTTTGTAGATTTTCTGATGATGCCCGTTCTAACTGGTGTGAGGTGATACCTCACTGTAGTTTTGATTTGCATTTCTCTAATAATTAGTGATGTTAAGCGGCTTTTCATGTGCTTCTTGGCCATCTGTGTGTCTTCTTTGGAGAAATGGCTATTTAGGTCTTCTGCACATTTTTGGATTGGGTTGTTTGTTTTTTTTAATATTGAGCTGCATGAGCTGTTTATATATTTTGGAGGTTAATCCTTTGTCCATTGATTCATTTGCAAATATTTTCTCCCATTCTGAGGGTTGTCTTTTGGTCTTAATTATGGTTTCCTTTGCTGTGCAAAAGCTTTTAAGTTTCATTAGGTCCCATTTTTCTATTTTTGTTTTTATTTCCATTACTCTAGGACATGGATCAAAAAAGATCTTGCTGTAATTTATGTCAAAGAGTGTTCTTCCTATGTTTTCCTCTAAGAGTTTTATAGTGCCTGGTCTTACATTTAGGTCTCGAATCCATTTTGAGTTTATCTTTGTGTATGGTGTTAGGGAGTGTTCTAATTTCATTTGTTTACATGTAGCTGTCCAGTTTTCCCAGCACCACTTATTGAAGAGACTGTATTTTCTCCATTGTATATCCTTGCCTCCTTTGTCATAGATTAGTTGACCATAGGTGCGTGGGTTTATCTCTGGGTTTTCTGTTTTGTTCTATGTTTCTGTTTTTGTGTCAGTACCATATTGTCTTGATTACTGCAGCTTTGTAGTATAGTCTGAAGTCAGGGAGTCTGATTCCTCCAGCTCCGTTTTTTTCCCTCAAGACTACTTTGGCTATTCAGGGTCTTTTGTGTCTCCATACAAATTTTAAGATTTTTTTGTTCTAGTTCTGTAAAAAATGCCACTGGTAATTTGACAGGGATTGCATTGAATCTGTAGATCGCTTTGGGTAGTATAGTCATTTTCACAGTATTGATTCTTCCAATCCAAGAACATGGTATATCTCTCCATATGTTGGTATCATCTTTAATTTCTTTCATCAGTGTCTTATAGTTTTCTGCATACAGGTCTTTGTTCTCCCTAGGTAGGTTTATTCCTAGGTATTTTATTCTTTTTGTTGCAGTGGTAAAAGGGAGTGTTTTCTTAATTCCATTTTCAGATTTTTCATCATTAGGGTATAGGAATGCAAGAGATTTCTGTGCATTAATTTTGTATCCTGCAAATTTACCAGATTCATTGATTAGCTCTAGTAGTTTTCTGGTGACATTTTTAGGATTATCGATGTATAGTATCAGGTCATCTGCAAACAGTGACAGTTTTACTTCTTCTTTTCCAATTTGTATTCCTTTTATTTCTTTTTCTTCTCTGCCATGCCTAGGACTTCCAAAACTATGTTGAATAATAGTGGTGAGAATGGACATCCTTGTCTTGTTCCTGATCTTAGAGGAAATGCTTTCAGTTTTTCACCACTGAGAATGATGTTTGCTTTGGATTTGTCATATATGGCCTTTATTATGTTGAGGTAGGTTCCCTCTATGCCTACTTCCTGGAGAGTTTTTATCTTAAATGGGTGCTGAATTTTGTCAAAAGCTTTTTCTGCATCTATTGAGATGATCATACGGTTTATATTCTTCAGTTTGTTAACATGGTGTATCACATTGATTGATTTGCATATATTAAAGAATCCTTGCATCCCTGGGATAAATCACACTTGATCATGGTGTATGACCCTCTTAATGTGTTGTTGGATTCTGTTTGCTAGTATTTTGTGGGGGATTTTTGCATCTATATTCATCAGTGATATTGGTCTGTAATTTTCGTTTTTAGTAGTATCTTTGTCTGGTTTTGGTATCAGCGTGTTGGTGGCCTCATAGAATGAGTTTGGAAGTGTTCCTTCCTCTGAAATTTTTTGGAAGAGTTTGAGAAACATGAGTGTTAGCTGTTTCCTAAATGCTTGATAGAATTTTCCTGTGAAGCCATCTGGTCCTGGACTTTTGTTTTTTGGAAGATTTTTAATCATAGTTTCAATTTCAGTGCTTGTGATTGGTCTGTTCATATTTTCTATTTCTTCCTGGTTCAGTCTTAGATGGTTATATCTTTCTAAGAATTTGTCCATTTCTTCCAGGTTGTCCATTTTTTTGGCATAGAGTTGCTTGTAGTAGTCTCTGAAGATGCTTTGTATTTCTGTGGTGTCTATTGTAACTTCTCCTCTTTCATTTCTAATTTTATTGATTTGAGTCCTCTCCCTCTTTTCCTTGAGGAGTCTGGCTAATGGTTTATCAATTTTGTTTATCTTCTCAAAGAACCAGCTTTTAGTTTTATTGATCTTTGCTATTGTTTTCTTTGTTTCTATTTAATTTATTTCTGCTCTGATCTTTATGATTTCTTTCCTTCGGCTAACTTTGGGTTTTGTTTGTTCTTCTTTCTCTAATTCCTTTAGGTGTAAGGTTGGATTGTTTATTTGAGATTTTTCTTGTTTCTTGAGGTAAGCTTGTATAGCTATAAACTTCCCTCTTAGAACTGCTTTTGCTGCATCCCGTACGTTTTGGATAGTAGTGTTTTCATTGTCATTTGTCTCTAGGTATTTTCTGATTTCCTCTTTGAGTTCTTCAAGTGACGTCTTGGTTATTTAGTAACGTATTGTTTAGGCTCCATGTGTTTGTGCATTTTACCTTTTTTTCCCTGTAACTCATTCCTAATCTCAGAGTGTTGTGGTCAGAAAAGATGCTTGACATGATTTCAATTTTCTTAAATTTACAGAGGCTTGATTTGTGACCCAAGATGTGATCTCTCCTGGAGAATGTTTCATATGCATTTGAGAAGAAAGTGTAATCTGCAGTTTTTGGATGGAATGTCCTTTAAATACCAATTAAATCTATCTGGTCTATTGTGTCATTTAAAGCTCCTGTTTCCATATTTATTTTGGATGATCTGTCCATTGGTGTAAGTGAGCTGTTAAAGTCCCCCGCTATTATTTTGTTACTGTCGATTTCCTCTTTTATAGCTGTTAGCAGTTGCCTTATGTATTGATGTGCTCCTATGTTGGGTGCATATATATTTATAATTGTTATATCTTCTTCTTGGATTGATCCCTTGATCATTGTGTAGTGTCCTTCCTTGTCTCTTGTAACATTCTTTATTTTCAAGTCTATTTTATCTGATATGAGTATTGCTACTCCAGCTGTCCTTTGATTTCCATTTGCAAGGAATATCTTTTTCCATCCCCTCACTTTCATTCTGTATGTGTCCCTAGGTCTGAAGCGGGTCTCTTGTAGACAGCATATATATAGGTCTTGCTTTTGTATCCATTCAGCGAGCCTGTGTCTTTTGGTTGGAGCATTTAATCCATTCAGGTTTGAGGCAGTTATCAATATGTATGTTCCTATGATCATTTTCTTAATTGTTTTCGGTTTGTTTTTGTAGGCCCTTTTCTTCTCTTGTGCTTCCCACTTAGAGATGTTCCTTTAGCATTTGTTGTAGAGCTGGTTTGGTGGTGCTGAATTCTCTTAGCTTTTGCTTGTCTGTAAAGCTTTTGATTTCTCCATCGAATCTGAATGAGATCCTTGCTGGGTAGAGTAATCTTGGTTGCAGGTTCTTCCCTTTCATCACTTTAAGTATATCATGCCACTTCTTTCTGGCTTGTAGAGTTTCTGCTGAGAAATCAGCTGTTAACCTTATGGGAGATCCCTTGTATGTAATTTGTCGTTTTCCCTTTCTGCTTTCAATAATATTTCTTTGTATGTAATTTTGGCAATTTAATTACTATGTGTCTTGGCGTGTTTCTCTTTGGGTTTATCCTGTAAGGGACTCTCTGCACTTCCTGGACTTGGGTGGCTATTTCCTTTCCCATGTTAGGGAAGTTTTCGACTATGATCTCTTCAAATATTTTCTCAGGTCCTTTCTCTCTCTCTTCTCCCTCTGGTACCCCTACAATGTGAATGTTGTTGCATATAATGTTGTCCCAGAGGTCTCTTAGGCTGTCTTCGTTTCTTTCCATTCTTTTTTCTTTATTCTGTTCCGTGGCAGTGAATTCCACCATTCTGTCTTCCAGGTCACTTATCCATTCTTCTGCCTCAGTTATTCTGCTATTGATTCCTTCTAGTGTAGTTTTCATTTCAGTTATAGTATTGTTCATCTCTGTTTGTTTGTTCTGTAATTCTTCTAGGTCTTTGTTAAACATTTCTTGCATCTTCTTGATCTTTGCCTCCATTCTTTTTCCGAGGTCCTGGATCATCTTCACTATCATTATTCTGAATTATTTTCCCGGAAGGTTGCCTATCTCCACTTCATTTAATTGTTTTTCTGGAGTTTTATCTTGTTCCTTCATCTGTTACATAGCCCTCTGCCTTTTCATCTTGTCTCTTTCTGTGAATGTGGTTTTTGTTCCACAGGCTGCAGGATTGTAGTTCTACTTGCTTCTGGGAACACTCTTCTAAAAGAGATTTAAGGAGCTTTTTCTTATAAGTTTTTCCATGTCTCTTCTCCAATGTCACCTTCTTGAACACCTTAGCTAAAATGGCCACCTCACACATTGATCTCTTTCTTTTAATCTTGGCTTATTTTGATTCATAGCACTTATTGTCACCTGAGATTACATGATATACTTATTTGTTTAATTGTTCATGTTCAGTATCTTCCTTCTGAATTTTAATTACGTGAACATATGGATGTAGTCTATTTTGTTTACTGATACACCCTTAGGACCTAGAATGAGACCTCAATGCTTGGAACATAATAGGTGCTCAGTAAGAATTTACTGAGTGAATAAATGAGTCTAAACATATTTTCAAATAACACTCCATTATTTCATATATTATCACTGTACAGTGTCACTTTATGTCAAATCATGTTTCACAAAACTGTAATTCTATAAGGCAAATGCTTGCTGTAATAAGGTTAGCAAATACAGTAGGCATTAGTCTTAGCTTCAAATCCAATCGAAGAATCTGAATTCCACTCTTTAGTCCTTTTAATTTGACAGTAGCCATGTTTTGGTACCCCAAAGAACAACTGACCTGTGATATTCGTTATGAAAAAATAATTACGGTAAAGTTTTTTGGCTTGCTATTTGATCTCATTCAAAAGGGAAAAACGGCACCCAAATGGGTACAGTGCCATCCAAGCAGGAAATAATTGTACCCAGATGGGTACAATGACATCCAAGCATGATAAATTGTACCCAAAGGGAAAAACTGTATCACAGGGGAAAAGTTACTTAATGCCAAGGAAGGGCAAACTGTGTGACTATTGCATTTAAGAGCTTGACGTGGTTGGAAATGAGAGGCAGAGACATAAATGGATAAGAATAGAATCACAACAGGTGGAGATTCTTTCATAAAAGCAGTCAAGTAGAAGATTATTAGGTAATAGGGAGCTATATGGGTTCTTGAGGGAGAGCAGTGACACGATGAGCACGGCATTTACAACACATGCCCCTGAAGGATATGTGCAGGAAGGACTAATAGACAGGGAATGAACTTGGAGATTCATGTTGGGACCTATATGGATCATGTAAAGGGGTCTGGATAATGGCAGTGTACTGAACTACCCTGGCTGAAGTGAAATTTTGGACATCTATATAGTGTGAGAGTATACCTTTTTCTAAAAAATTTATTTTATTGGAGTATAGTTGATTTACAGTGTTGTGTTAATTTCTGCTGTACAGCAAAGTGACTGTTATATATATATATATATATATATATATAATCTTTTTCATATTATTTTCCATTGTGGTTTATTACAGGATATTGAACATAGTTCCCTGCTCTATACAGTAGGACCTTGTTGTTTAACCTTGCTATATATAATAGTTTGCATCTGCTAATCCCAAACTCCCAATCCATCCCTCCCCCAAACCCTTCTCCTTGGCAATCTTTTGTTTTTTTGTTTGTTTAAGCCAGTGTGAAAGATAAATTCTTAGATTTTTCAAAGGAACTGATATAGCACTGTTCCTTCCTAACTACTTTGAGCAACTGGTAGAATTTCCAGGGTCAACAGGAGGAAAGTTAAGTAATTTATCGTGCTTGAATTTATTCTGAGGCAGAAAACACTGAGCAAGGGAGAGAAGTACATTAATAATTCGTCCTTTTGATCGAATAAGATCAAAACTGTCTTGTTTTGCAAAGAACACGAGAAACGGTCTCTTTATTGTAAGTTAAAATTCATGTTCTAGCTTTTATAGACAGAAATATTTCTGCATGAAATTATGTGATTGCCGAAAATTTGCTTTAAAATAATCCAGGAGTGGAATGGTAGTTGTGGTGATCATGGATAAACAATATTGCTAGACCTGAAAATTTATCATGCTTTTTTTCCCTCCACTTTTGCATATGTTTGAAAGTTCCCTAAACACTAAAAATGATAAACAACAATAACAAAAAATATTTAAGACTTAGATTGAGTTTTCATAATACCCCAAATAAGTGAAAGTAAATAAAATCTTTAAAATTAAACAAACAAGCAAACAAACATCCCCCAACTCCTCTTACCTCTGTGATACCACCAGAGGAGGTCAATCAATGTCTGAGCAGCCCAGGAGAAAGGAAGGAACTCCAGCATTAATTGAGGAGAAGTTGTAGGAGAAGGGGGCCTTAGAGCCTGCTCAACGTCTAAGCATCCCTCCTGCCCAGACGCAATTTTGGCGCCACCACTGGGTGGCCTCTGAATGCTCTCCACTGGATCCTGAAAACCTGATCTGGAGATTTATTTTTAGCCAAATCTCCAGTTTACCTCTGCATGCTGGCTTCTGATTTGCTCTGTCTCTTCCTCACCCAGTCTTTTTCTCTAGTGCGAACCTCCACATTTTCCTCTGAGGTTATTTCTGCCTTGAAAGTTTACCTCCTTTCTGTTAAGGCTCTGATCTACTCCTGGTTTGACAGAGGATTCCTCCGCGGACTTGGCCTCTATCACCTTCTCTAGCTGGCTTCTCTCCCATACTTGTTACCTAGAGTAGAAGGGGAATATTCACCCCAGGGCTCTTTGTCATTCACTCTGCGTTTCCAGCAGCCGGGACAGGAGTGAAGCCCTTTGGACACCAGTAGGTATGGGAGATTCTCAAAATACCTAGCAACTGGTGGGGCAAGGGCATCAATCAATACCTGATACCGGCCCAGAGCTGACTGTCAACACCTGGCCAGGTCTCACCACCACAGACCCCCTCAAAGTCAGCCCTGCTCCCGGAGCTCTCCAGATTTTCGAATAGTAAACCCCTCCTGGAAGTTGGAATTCCACAGACGAGCAGAAAACAACATTAACAACCATATCATTTATGGAAAGACAGAGATTGCACACTTTCCAGTAGCCTTACTCTCCTATGGAAGCTTGATATATTCTAATGGAACTTTTAAGAGATTTATGTGATTATAAAGGAAGTCCTGAAATTTCTTGGGCTTCCTTACCAATTTAAAGGAGATGACTTGAATTCCTACCTACCTTATTTTGTGACGATAGGCTTGCTAATGCAAGTATGATCAGACATGCATTAGGTTGTTGATCTACATTTGTTCAGGAGTGTACTTACATAATTATATAATAATACTTATATAGTTAAAAACTATTTAACAGATACAAACTACTGTACATAAAATAGATAAGCAACAAGGATTTACTGTATAGCACAGGGAACTATATTTAGTATCTTATAATAACCTATAATGGAATATAATCTGAATAAGATATAATGGAATCACTTTGCTGTACACCTGAAACTAACACAATATTGTAAATCAGCTATACTTCAATAAAAAAGTGATGCAACTGATACTTTTTAAACCCACACTGACAAGTTCCTTTCCACATGATCAATGCTCTTCTCACACGGATGCCAGAGAACACAATTCAATGGCTGAGCCATTTTCTGCAGCATCTCTTTGAGAATTGTTTCACATAGATCCTTTGGAACACTTGTGATCATAGTGGCAGGTTGTTTTCCTGTGAGGATAGATCCAATTTTTTTCAAACAACTCTATCAGTCAGGAGTTGCATTTGTCCTTAAGTGACTCAAATCCAAAATAGCAAACCTTAGACAAGATATTTTTCTCTCACTAAGAGTCTGAGCTTGCGTCATGACTCTGCTCTGCAGAGTCTCCAGGGGCCCAGTACCTTCTGTCTTGTTGATCTGTCATCACTATAATACTACCCTTTGGTTGTTTCAAGATGCCTCATCATCCAGGAAGGAAGGAGTAGGGGGGCAAGGTAGAGCACACCCCTTCCCTTTAAGAAAATAATCGCAAAGTTGCACACATTATCTACACTAATACACAGTTGGCCAGAACCTGGTCATTCGACCATGCCTACCTAGTTGTGTGGAAAGCAGAGAAATTTGTCCTTATTCTCTGTGCTCATGTATTACATACCAGCTAAATGTCAGGGGAGTTATTATTACAGGAAAAAGGGTGAACTACTATTGGGTGATGATGGGCAAACTTGGGTAATGTACATTTGGTAAAAAATAATGCCCCCCAAATTCTAGAATCACCATCTTCTAATCAGCTGACTCTTGTGTTCACACGTATGTGTGTGTATTTGCATGTGCGTGTGCATGTGTATTTGTGTATGTGTATGAGAGAGAGAGCTAAACTCTTGAAAGACTGATAAACTCTCCCAAAGAGGAGTTCAGAAGTTTTGGAGGGCATCATTGGACTAAATCTATAACCTCCCAGGGTAATGCCTCTGGTGAGGACATCAATAATTTGAGTTTTCATGCCTGCTGTGTTTGTACTTTATACAAATGCATGAGGATGAGCCTCATATTCTGTGTATTAGGAACATGAGATGATTGATTCCTGCATAACCAGATATGTGGTCTAACAAAGGACTCCTTAATTTCCTCATTAGAATAAGTAATCATGACTGTAAACAGCTATCAGTGTGATTACAGGGTTTAGTAATACCTGTGGATGATGCAAACCTGATTTTAGGTGTAATGGTCTCTCCCTCCCTCTCCCTCTCCTCTCGTCCTTTGCCTCGACTGCTGTTAAATGTTATCCTTTTAATCAGTCTTGATTGCTCTGCTTTGCTCCAAGAGTTGCTTAGAGACTCCTCAGAGGCACATTGTTTCATGCGAGACAGCTGTTCTTTCCTAGCTCAGACTGACTGGAGTTATATATAGTGATGATATTAATAAATTGTCTACATATACGCACACAGCACATGGGCACCCACTGATGAAAATTAGTGTTTTATGTGTGTGTAGTGCTTTCCTTTGATTGCATTTACAAACACCCAGCTTCACTCTCTCCCTCCAGCTGCTGCAATGTACCTCCTTAGCTCACAGAGGTGTCGGAAGTTGCCCCTTCCACCTCCAAGTCTCTCTTGTCATTTCCTAATTAACACATGTATTGTCTAAATTTCCCTTCCAGTTCCATTGGGATAGAAAACCATTCAGATCTCCTAGATCTTTAATTTTGCTTTTATTCTGTGAATATAAACTGATTTCTAGATAAATTCCACTTACAAAAATGCAGTATGTGTGAAATTGATATGTTTGTAAAATTCAACTGTATTTCCTCTTTCTATGAGGCAACAGTGACTGTAAAAGCTGAAGGGCCCCTTGGTTTAAAAATATTGATGACCATTGAGAAGAAAAGTGAAATTAGATCCTTATTAATGTGTTTGATAATATACTTCTTCTTTGTTTAAAATACCAGTTCAAGTTTCTTCACTGGTCATATAGAATTTAAAATAAACATATACTAAACATGGAGACCACCGATTTGAAATAACATACAGTACAGTATCATTTTAAAGCACCCTCCAGTGCATAATGTGTGTGTTTGTGGTATCAGCCTAATCAGGTCTCACACACACAGTGACAAATGTCCCCCCTCACTGCCAGATGGAACAACTCTAAAGGAGAAAATACAATTGCTCACCACACTGGCCTTTCAATAACAATCTGTTCTGAAGTCAACAGCTGTATTAAAGGGCGTGACATTTACACTATGGCAAGCATTCTTCAGGGTCTCTGGTTTTTATTTACTTTAGGTCTTCATATTAACGTTATTATTTCTCTTCCTACTTTTGCATATCTTTATGCTTATCTTTTCGTTGGCGGGGAAAATCCCATTATTTTTCCTTCATTTCTTTTTTTCATTTTGGACATCACAGCATCGTCTTTAGTGCAATTTACCTCAGAGTTCACCACAGCAGCATAAATGGGGGCTATAATTTCTCCATCTCCTGTTTTATTTCCATTGAGCCATGACCTTAGAGTAACCTAGATGGCCTTCCCCCAGAGAGGGAATGCTGGAGAAGGGCACATTGTGTCTGAGGCCAAAGATAACCCCACTGGCCATGTTGCATGTGGTACCCAAGGTCAGGAATTAAGGGGAAAGGGACCCCTCCCATTTAGAACCTTCTTGCCGGTCTTCTGGGCTGGCTTCCCTCTTTCTGCACATCCAGGACATGCCTTTCCTGATGGCCACTTTCTCTGGATGCAAATGTACTAAGCTGCGCTAGGTAAGGCTTCTTCTCTGGGCTCTAACTCTTCCTCTGTCGATTTTGATATGCTTGGTGGCATCTCGGAACTTACCTTTCAAGTGGGTGTAGTGTAATGGAAAGAACTTAAAGGTAGGCTGACTTGGGTTCTAATTTTGGTTTGTCTGTTGCTAACTGTGTGACCTTGAGCGGCTTACCTTCTCTTCTTAGGATATGCGCACAATGCACGAAGCCAGACGCTTGAAGGGTCAGCCTCCAACCGGAGGTTTATATTTCTCTGCTTTCTTGTCCTCCCGACATTCTGCCCCTTGTATGAGGGTCTGGTTAGATAAAATGAGAGAACCCACTTTGAAAATTGCCTGATAGAGTTCACATGGTGTTCAGTGGTGGAATGCACAGTCAGAAGTACATTTTGATCAGACAACCATTAGTGATGACAATAGTTAAGTTAAAAAAAAATACACACCCCAGCCCGGTGACCTTTGAAAGTGATTCAGATGAGGATCAAGTCCTTATGTGTATTTTATTCACTCTTATTTTCTACTTTTCAGTAATCCTGAATGATGTGAATTTCATGGTGTGAAATTAAACTTGACTCAAAATTATAACACTTTATTCAGACAATGAAATGGAAGCCTTTGGGCTTATCAGTTTCTGCCAAGCAGCTGATTCAGGGTCGTGCTGGCTGGTCTCTGTTTGTTCCCCTGGTTGTGTCCTTTAGCCTTCTCTATCCTGCTCTTGGTCCTGGAAGGCTGGTATCTGTGGGCTACATCCCCGGAGCTCCTTCACCCTTCCAGTTGGGGTTGGCTAAAGAGCCTCTGCAGGGGCTCAGAGGATAGAGGAGGGCAGGGGCGGGTATTCCCTCCTCCAATCCTCAGGAGCCTGTGTTTCTCAGTGGCTGATTCCCTCGGAAACTACAGCCAAGATCTCTGCCCTGAGGTTCCAAGTCTCACTGGGCTCCCGTGACTCTAATTCCCGTCCTTGCCCCTGCAGTCTTAGGATGGAAAAGACTTCCTCTCCTGTCACTCTCTCTTAACCCTAACCCATAACTCTGGGAGAAGTCCCTCCATTAGAGCCTCTGTGTTTGAATCATTCAGGGTGGATTCTCTTTCCTGCTGGGATCCTTATCTTAACTCTTAGTGCCTTCAATTTACCATAAGTCTAGATAGGAGATATCCAGATTCCTGGCTTCCTCTTCTCAGACCCTGCACCATGTTAGATCATAAAAAGCTTCACCTCTGGGCTCAATCTGATTGTTCCTCCTAGAAATGCCTTCAGTTAATTATAGTTTTGTATGTTCACTTCAATTTGGGGGTGAGGGTAGGGTTGAATGCTAAGTACAGGCATGAAAAACACTTTATGTTCTTTAAAATTGTTATCTAAGCAAATCTCTGAAGTCATTCAGATAAGCATCCACACAATAAACTTCTCCACCATGAAAAAAAACATTTTTATTTTTGGTCTCAATAACTGTGATTATTGAATATCTAATTTCTCTATAAACTTCCCAAAGCATTTTAGGCAGTAGTCAGGGTATAAATTATACACACATAAAATGACATTACTGTTATTTTTATTTTGTGATGAAATCAGAGGTCTTTTTTTTTTGGTACGCGGGTCTCCCACTGTTGTGGCCTCTCCCGTTGCGGAGCACAGGCTCCGGACACGCAGGCTCAGCGGCCATAGCTCACGGGCCCAGCTGCTCCACGGCATGTGGGATCTTCCCGGACCCGGGCACGAACCCGTGTTCCCTGCATCGGCAGGCGGACTCTCAACCACTGAGCCACCAGGGAAGCCCCAGAGGTGTTTTGGCAGGCAGGAAGAGAATGCCTTCTCTCTGGCTAATGGACCCTCCAGTTTTTAGTGTTAAGGAGATAGGGACTAAAATGATGAAATAGTAAGGAACGTTGAGGGACATAAATATCTATACAATACTGAACCCAACACAGTACGGAAAATGTTTCAGTATTAAAGAAATAAGAGGAAGAGGGAAAAGAAAGAGAAGGATGCTCAGGGTTTTTAAGAAAATTGAGAAGCAATGTATAAATGGACAAAAATATTTATATATGAGGGAAGGGCAGAATTTTACAAGATCTCCTAATTTAAGATGGCCTCCCAACCTTTTGACAAGCTAGATGAGAAAAAGTTTTTTTTAATTATCTAAGGCTTTATGGAGAAGCTGAATATGAACAAGAAAGTTTGATTAAGTAAAAAAGGACAACTTATTGGTAGCTGTTAAAAGAATAGAAATTATCCAAGAAATTAAAGTTTAGAGGGAAAAGGGTATATATATATATATGGTAAAAAAGATCAGAATGCCAGCATAAAGCCAAGTGGTTGAAACGATTACATTTCCGGTAATATAGGAATAAAAAAGAGAACCTCCAGAAAAAAGCACATATGTTAATGAATGAGACAAAATTTCATGACTTTTTTGTAAATGGCTTGAAGAAATCAAATTCAAGGTTTTATTTTTTTAACATCTGTCGTATATATACGAAAGGATATATGCTCTTGAGTATATTGCCACTAAAAAAGAGTTGTTACTATCTTAAAGAATCATCTGTGGGATCAGGAAGGAGTTACCCCAAGAGATCTCTCCACCAACTAAAAAGAAAAATATTTCAGTTAGTAAGCACTGAGAAACTGTAAACTTCTGTTTCGTGTTCAGTTATGTCCCCCCAGAACAATATGTTGAAGTCCTAACCCCTGGTACCTATGAATGTGACCTTATTTGGCAACAGGGTCTTTGCAGATGTAATTGAGTTAAGATGAGGTCATACAGTGGGCCTTAATCCAAAATGACAGGTGTCCTTGTAAAAAGAGGGACATTTGGACCCAGGCACAGACACACAGGGAGAGCGCCATGTGAGGACAGAGGAGAGTTTGGAGGGATGCCACTGCGAGCCAATGAATGACAAGGATTGCTGGCAACTATCAGAAGCAAGGAAGAGGCAAAGAAGGTTGCTACCCAGAGCCTCAGAACTGTGACAGGATAAATTTCTATTGCTTTAAGTACCCACGTTGTGACGCCTTGTTACAGCAGCCCTAGGAAATGAATACAACTTTCTTCTTTTTCTTGTCCTTCATGGCGGAGTACCGAAGGTGGGGTCTTGGGAGAGGTCCACCCAGGGTGCAGGGAATAAGGGGGGGCACGGTTTGTAGAGAACTTGTAAACAGTAATTACACTGGACTAAAATTTGTTCTGTTCTTTATCATCACTGTGCATCACCAATTCCAATCCATGTCAGTGATCATCAATTATGCCTCCCCACAGATGTGGTCCTGGTATCAGATCTAAACATTTGGTATCAGATCTAAACATTTGCTGCACTTCTCGTTGTTAAGATGAGCTTCAGATTAGCACACTTAAATACTGTCCTTGAACGACATATGTATTCTATGTGAAAGTTAATTTGGAGAATTCAGTTACACAGTCAGTCTGCACCACAGACAGGGGTCAGCCACTCACATTCCTTTTGGAGTAAAGCTTCAGAATTGCTCAAGCTCAAAGGATAGCCAAGACCTGGATAGCACTGTGGTTTCTGGAATTTCTTGTGAAATAGATTTTGATGAATCTCTACCAAAATTATTCTTGCCTTTAAGTCTTTTTCTAACTACTTATAGGGCTGTGGCTTAACATGAAAGACACTCTTCTAAAAGGAAATAAATATAAAGGGTGATTCAATCAACTGTGATTGGGAATAGATGGACAAATCTTATTATGCTGTGTTTGGAACATGGATAGGTGAAGATCAATGTTGATGAAGTCATTGACAAATGTGCAAAGTTAAGGTTTGAAAATAGAAACTGTTATGCTATTATTCATCACTGTGCTAAATCATTATGTAGGCATAAATCTTTTGCCCTTTTTAAAAATATATAGTTTTGGTAATAAAAAGTACTAATTCGTTATGGTGTTAGTTTCTTACCACAAACCAGATGGCTTAAAACAACAGAAATTTATTTTCTCACGTTTCTTGGGACCAGAAATCTGAAATCAAGCCAATGGCAGGGCTGATTGCTCTTGGGGGCTCTGAGAGCAAATCTCATGCCTCTCTCCTAGATTCTTGTGGCTGCTGGCAAGCCTTCCAAGGTCTGCCTCCGGCTTCTCACACCTTCCCCCTGTGTCTGTGTTTTTCTTTCTTCTTGTAAGGACACTTGTACTTGGATTTAGGGATCACCCAGTTAATCCAGAATGATCTCATCTTGAGATCCTTCACTTAATTACGTCTTCAAAGACCCTGGTATCTTTTAGGGAGACACAACTCAATCTAATAAAGTAACATTTTTCCTGTTGTGTACTGCAATACTTATTTTATTATTTTAAGTTTTTGGCATGATTTTACATGCAAAGCTTTATAAAGAAAAATTTCACTGTCTCTATTGCTATTCTGGCCATTATTTTTATTTATTTAATGATAAATGATACAATGATAATCTGACCTAAGTATGAGTTCACCAAGTACAGAGATTATTCAGAAGAGGATGCAAGAAGGGAAACTTACAATCACTTTTTAGTTGCTGTGCACGTCAGGGTGCAACTATAGAGACCAGGTGGGCCCTGGAGAGCTGGCAAGTGCTAAGCAGATCCTGGCTGCTCAAGGCAGAGGGATAGCAGGGTTGGGAAGGGTAGCTTTGGACAAATAGAAGATGACATGAGGGCATTGGGACTGGGAGAGAAGGAGCCAGCTACCCTGTGTTTATTCTTTCATGCATAAAGAAACAATGGAAAATGAAAGAATCAATGATATACACAATTAGTAAGCCATAGCATATCAGCTCTAAATGAGTCTTTAGAGAAGAACGCATCCAAACTGCCTCATTTTAAAGAGGAACTATAAGTCCATAGAGGTCTAATGTGTTATCTAAGAAGGCTCATTACATTTGTGTGGGAACCACTATTCCAATGGTGTGGGAAAAGCACTTGTTTAGTAAGTTGTCATCATCTGACCTGGGGACTTCTTTTAACTCTCTACTACATATTTATATGAAATTCAAGCAAATACCCCTCTGCAAGTATTGCCATTATAGTCTCAAATTTATTATAGGAAGATCAAAATAAAGTAAAAAAACATCAAAAACTGAGTCAAATGATACTTTACTCAGAAATACTCACCTTGTGTATATTTAGTCTCAGATATGTTAAATGGCAACCACTTAGAAATGCATTGCAGAATTCCTTTAATAAAATGTAAAATCCAGAGTTAATAGCTATATATATATTTTAATGACACACATTTATTGCCACACATAATTCATTGCATACATTAAGTATGAAATTTCCTGTGGGCAATAATAAATGGGATTTATAAGTCACAAGTTTGTGTGAAGTCTATTTCCTATTCTCTTGAGAACAGTTCCAAAAACCATCAAAAATTAGAAATAAAGTCTAAAACAATTGGAGACATTTCTTTGTGGAATAATCTTTGTTTTAGTTCATCCTACAAAATATATTTTAAAATGAAATTAGTTTATTTATATTCCTATCATAAAAATTATACAAAAATTAAAAGATGCAATTTTAAGGCTTTCTTCATTTTCATCATTGGAGTAATATACTCATTTGTTTAAGATTTTGAATAAATAATTTTCTTCTGTATTTTTTAAAATTAAAAACAAACTTTATTAGTACAAAATCAGTAAATGTAAATTGTAAAAAAGTTAAAAATAAAAATTAAGAAAATGAAGACACTATATTCCCAACACAAAAAGCACTTTAATAAACATGGCTTTATATTTTTACACATATGAATCTTTTACCACATGAAACAGTATGATATATAATGTGTAGGGAGTGATCTTCTTTTGTCAGTTAATATTTTTTATTTTTCCATGTAACTAAAACTATCCCATCTGGTATCCAAATCATATTAAATTGCCCCAATTATACCCAAAATGTCTTTATAGTTGGGTTTTCCAAGAAGAATCTAAATCAGTACTGTATATTGTAACTTGTTTTAAGTCTGTAATCTAGAAGAGCTGAGGGTAAAGCCATCAGGTTGCCTGTTTTTGTAAATAAAGTTTTATGGGAATACAGACACTCTCATGTATTTAAGTGCTGTCCATGGCTGTTTTCACTCTATAAAGACAGAATTTAGTAGTTGTGAAAGAGGCCATATGGGTCACAAAGTCTAAAATATTTATTATCTGGCCCTTTACAGAAAAAGATGTGCTCACCCCTGATATAGAAAAGTCTTCTTTTTCACGACACTAAATTGTGTCTGGATGTGTTATCCTCCAGAACGTCACACCCTCTGGATTTATCTGGCTGCTTCTTATAATATCTTAGTTTATTCTTCTTACTGGTTATTTTTGCCCATGCACTACAATAGTCTCAATTACCTTAGTGTCAGTATGACTGGGCTTTCATACACACTAAAAGGACACATGCAAACAAATGAATGTAGGGAATTCCCTGGTCCTGACAAATTTTTCTTAGTTTTTTTCTGAAATTCCTTTAACTTGGGATTAGTCTTTTTATTTTCTCAATAGAAAAAATGATTTCGAATGAAAATGCCTCGGGAGAAAGAAGAATGGAGGAGACAGCACAGACAAATAGATGGATTTTCAGGCAGGGGATGAGGGGAAGTAGGGAGGATAAAGCATAGTGGGAAACCCAATCATACAAGGGGTGAATTACAGATAAGGTCCAGGCAGGTGAGCAATAGAAGCAAGAAGCCCACGGGAAGGTTTTGGTTTTCTGAAAGAGTGGAGAGAAGAAAAACTATAAAGAAGGAAAAATGGGAATTCAATGACAAACCATGTCAGTTTCAGAATTTTGCCTGGAGCCAATTCTAAGCAGTAAATATTGAGTGGGTAAGATGGATTGCAAGCATTTCAAAACTCTTTCATGTTTCCGTCTTCCTAATGGGAGGCATTGCATAGTCATATAGATGAATAAGACACATGTACCACTTGCCTAGTTCAGATTATATTTCTATGACATTGTTAGCTATAAACTCCAAGTATCCTTTAATGGTCTAACTCTATCCTTTACCCTGCAGTATTCATTTTCAGCCAATGACTTACAACAGAATAATTGAACACTATCGTAAAGTTTACTACTACTCTAGCTTTCTAAGTACTGGGTAATTCTTTTGCGATCTTTGATTTTAGCATGCTGATTGACTCTAGCCCAAGACCAGCTGACTAAGCAAAGCCAAGTTCACTAAATTTCCTGCAGCAAAGGAGATCATCACCTTATCTTAAAAGGAGGAAGTTAAGGAAGGAGTTTTGTTTTTTTTTTTTTAATAAAGTTTTGAGGTTTAGGCCAAGTGCTTAAGATGGGTCTTTCAAACAGTGACTGACCCCAACCCTAAACCTAGCCCTCACCCTAAGACCCATGGCTTGAAAATACAGGTTTGGCGAACATAGCAATGCAAGGTTCTGATGAGCAAGCTGTTGGCACAAGGTGAGCAAATCATTCTGATGGGAGAGCTATTTGCCCAGACGAGCAAGTTGTTTGCCTTGATAAACTGGCTTGCAAGGATTTCCTGAAGCAAATGGTAAAGTTAATTATTAGTTTACAGTCTTATCTTCTGGAGCATGAATTACCTGGAACAATCGGGTCACATTAACATAGGTGGTCTCAGTTCTCAGTCTCAATGCCAAGTTACGTTGTTTGACTCAGGTGGTCTCAGGCTTCAAGAACTTCAAGTGAAGTGAAATTTTAAAAAACAAAGACATAAATCATTGCCTTAATTGTTTTAATGTATTAATCAGAGAGATTTGTTTTATTATACCAAAATTATGTTGGAAATTTTCCAATTTGCTTTCAATGATTAATTTATTATGATCATTCACTTTGAGTGACATGATTTGTTATTTATAAGAACAAATATTAAGGGTATGGTATTGATGATATGGGGCCTTTTCCCTTAGTGATAATTATAGCTACTTTAGACAACTTTTTTTAATTAAAAGAATATATCAAAACCAGCATGCTCATTGAGGGCTTCTGGACTCTTGTTCTAGTAAAATATGCAGGAGGAATCTATGTTTTTCAATAGATATTTAAAAACAATTTTGCCAATTAAAGTGGTTCTTAAGATACTTTATATAAAAAAGAGTCAGTTTTTCATTTATACTTTCCCTTACATTTATCAGATATTTATTGGGCATCTACCACTTGTAAGACGCTGTATAAATTCTCTAGCAATTTCAAATATGAATTTTTCCAGTGCCCTGACTTCCAGCAGCTGACAGTTTAATAAAATGGATAGCACAGCAAACCATGAGTGAGGTAGATTTTGTGGAAATTAAGAGGAGTCATATAAAGCACTTCCAAATGATAGTGTTAAAATATAATTTCTAAAAAAAGTTAAAATATGAGTCTCATGCCAATATAGAATGACATGAGTCAGAGTTTTATTAACTCGTTAATGAGGGAAGCACTAAAATGATAAAGCTGCTCCAAAGAGCATTTTGAGGGACTGGGTCTTTATTGGCACTTTGAGAAAAGAATGTTAGAATATGATGGGTAAGTTAGATAAAAAATTGGTAAAGGTCTAAAGGGCAGTAAAATCGTAACCTTGAGGATTGTGTTTTCTACCAGAATAAAATGTACAAGTAAACATAATTTCACAGAGTCTAAGCCCTTAATTAATAGTAAATAGCAAAGTCAAATGGGGCCTTTCCTGAGATAATTAAATAATCTTTATATGAGCCTATTTTATACATGACATTGAAAGTAGTGTTTTCATGCGGAAATTCCTCTATGACATTTCTTGGGGGATGTCATTCGAAATCCTGAATCCCAAGAAAAATCACCTGAGATAATAGAAAACAGGAAGAAGTATTCTAATTCTTCTACAAGAATTAAAGCTTAACAGTCAATGTAGAGGCATTATTGGATCAAAGGAATCCACTGACACCTACTTGAAAGCAAGAGCGATAAATGATCTTACACAATGAAGGTTACGGTCAATGTTACTAGGGACCAGGAAAGATTTAGACAATTTTTCTTAACAGACATAAGAAGAAGGATCAGGGGCTTCCCTGGTGGCGCAGTGGTTGAGAGTCCGCCTGCCGATGCAGGGGACAGGGGTTCGTGCCCCGGTCCGGGAAGATCCCACATGCCGTGGAGCGGCTCGGCCCGTGAGCCACGGCCGCTGAGCCTGCGCGTCCGGAGCCTGTGCTCCGCAGCAGGAGAGGCCACAACAGTGAGGGGCCCGCATACGGAAAAAAAAAAAAAAAAAAAAAAAAAGAAGGATCAGAAAACACTCTTAGAGAAAACTGTTGACAAGGTGTAATTTAAAGTTGCAAATGCAGATAGGGTGCGGGTAAGAAGAAAAGAAAGGCTTTCTAAGCAGACGGACCTCCGTGAACAGAAGGTGTGAGGAATCTATAAAACTTTTAAAAAAGGGAAATTAAGGTGGGACCATATGGTAGAAGGTCTTGAAATTCCGTGATAGGATTTGAGTTTTAATCAGTGAGCAGAGTGATTATATGATTACAAGTGGGTTTTGTGTGGGTAATTAAGGCTGCAGATTGTTGGGAATGGGATGAGTGAAGTTAGGCTGAAGGACTGATGAGGCTGGAGTCAGGCAGATGGGTTAGGGCGACGTGGGCACAGTTCAGGTTAGATGTAAATCTGGTCTTAGCTAGGTTATGGAAGTAGGGCGGAGAATAAGGGGAAAACAGGTATGCTATTTCGGTAGTAGATCCCAAAAGGCAGGGCAGATGCTTGGGTGTGTGTATGGGATGGGAAGGGACTGATAGGAAGGGAAAAAGAGTTAAAAAAATAACTGTGAAACTGGAATACTCATACAGGAAGCCTAGATTTTCTGCTTTGCCATGATAATAAGCTTGAATATTCATCAAAAGAAGGGTTTTCTATAAATTATTTCATTTGAAATAAATTTTGTTTCTGTGTCGAAGTTGCAGAAAAATGAAAAAAAATTCCAAAATATATTCTGTCTTTTGCACGAGAAGGTCATTTAGATAATAACCAGCATACAGTGAGGGCAATGGTCTTTGGAAATACGCCAGCCCAGATAGCAAGGGTCTGGAGAGAACCTCATCAGCTGAAAACTCAAACTTGGGTTCTTTTCAAGACAGTCTGTGTCTTGGTCAATATCTCTTGGCCATTGGCATTGTGAACTGGCAGTGAGGAAAGCAAGGGAAAGTGTTTTGGAGATAGAAGGGCTCAGGGGAAGGAATAATTTTCCCCAAACCTTGGACAGCATAAGAAGAAAGAGAACAGATCTATTATAAATCCATGAGAAAATGGAAAATTAAAATCAATACAAACTATTCACTCATCAATTCATTCAGCCCTATATAACTCTTATTCTGAGGATCTTGGATTAGCCCTCTGTTTTATGAAGTTTTCTGGTTCTGTACTAAAGAGAATCCTGACTCAGGACACTTTTGCTCCTTATTTTTCTAAGCTATAGGATGCTTAGAATGCTATACGTGTATATGTAATGGGATGTGTATATTTGGTATATGTGTGTGTGTGTGTGTGTGTGTGTATACAACACTTAGTTACCTGTGTTTCAGTATTCTATCTTACACAGAAATTATCTTGATATTCAAAGACTCTCCATTAACTAACTCATTTTAATTATTGTCTAAGGTGTAATGTTATCTAAGAACCTTAGAAATTCTGTTCAAGCTGATATACTACAAAACATAATTACTGTTCTAAAAATGTTAGACTCATGTTTCAATCTACTTGAACACATAAATTTATATTTTTACATTCCTACACATTATGTAGAATGTTAGTTTTCTGGTCAATAAACCAGTATAAGTCATTTAAGATATCAGGTGAACTAGTGTCGTCATGCTAAAACAAAGTGGAATTTCGTGCTTGTGCTGCATGCTTCACTGATAACCTCAGGGAAAAGACACATACTTGTTAGGTATTATTTGTGTTTTGTAAATCAAAATTATTAAAAACAAGTCTGACTTGTCCAAAGATTCACCTTAAATATGGGAACCTGAGTTCCTATTTAAAAGAAGGTTCTGGGAATTCCCTGGCAGTCCAATGGTTAGGACTTGGTGCTGTGACTGCCGGGCCCCCGGTGATCCCTGGTTGGGGAACTAAGATCCTGCAAGCTTTGCGGTGTGGACAAAAACATAAAAATTAAAAAAAAAGAGCTTCTGAGCCAGCAGTTTCTGATACAAGTTCATTTTGGTTTTTGTTTTACTTAAAAGGCTAGCATAATAAAATATTAGAAACTCTTTTTATTTTCTGGAAATTTTGGCAAATAATTGATTTATATAAGCACACATTTATTTCTGTAAAACAATCAGAAGAGAAGTTTTTTATCTTAAGAGGTGTTATAATCTAATTTAATAACCACCTCTGGAGACAGACTATTTGAGTGGTAAAGGTCTTTTCTGGTTACAGACACCCAGGTATCCAAAGAGCTTGTAGTTTCAGTCACAGATCTCACAGGTCAGAGAGAACACAGAAACACAAAGCCTCACCAGTCTAGCTCTCAAAAAGCTTATTCTCTCTGAATTGATTTGTGATCACATGAAAGCAAGAAAAGAGAAAAGACTAACCAACTGGAAACTGCCGCCCTTCACCAGCTCAATCAACACAACTCATTAAATGGGCAAACCATTAAACCAGGTTCCTAGTCATCATTCTAATAACAATGACAACAGCAATCGCAACAATAACTTACCAGCTATGTGCAAACACATAAGTGCACAGACACAAAGAGAGCTTGCAGTCTTCCACACAAACCAGAACCAGAACCAAATTTGGCCAAGATTTGAAAGGAAAAGGAAGGGCTTGGCATCAGGTTAAAGAAAAAAGAGAAGAAACAGTGAAGTTCCAGTACTGCTGGAAAATTACCCTGGAGGACTAGAAAAGACAAGTCCATGCGGAATACTTCTTGGAAAAACACTTTAATTGGTTCTGGCTCGGGAGTCCACTTGGACATGTTCAACCATCTCCGAAACAAAGTCTAATTTTTAGAAAGTTAAAAACATTGTCCTTGTTCAATTATAGAAGGAGCACATGTCAAAAATTGTATTCTTGATAGTTAATGAGGGAACCAGCAGGATCACAAGGCTGAGTCAAAGAAGAATTCGTGGAACAAAGATGTATGTAATCGGAAAGTCAGAGGAATGCAGAAACAAATTTTCTAATAGATAAAAAATTGGTTAGTGTCTTATGGGACCATACAAGTATAATAATTGGAGTTGTTATTTGTACCAGACTGAAATCTAAAAGTAGACTTCTAACTTCATAATGTCTATGCTTTGATCAAATAAACAGTGAAGTCTCACACAGGTGCATTTGCCTAAATAATTAATTATGACATGTGGGGACCTTGAAGGCCTTGAATAGACTTTGGATTTTACCCAAAGTGCAGTGTTTTCAGGATAGTGACGATGGTGGTCTGGCTTAGGGTATTGGCAAGGGAAACCGAGAATGCTCTGTGGATTCTAGATATATTTTAAGGAGGAAGGTATCCAGGATAATGATCAGATTACTGACATGAGCAACTGGGGGTATTTAGGTGTCATTTACTGAGATAGAACTGGAAGGGGAGCAGATGGAGGGGTGATGGGAAATTTAATTTGGGAAGCAGTAGGTGGGAGATGTTTGTGAAATAGCTAAGAGGTTATTTTAAGTAGACAGTTGGACATTTGGGTCTGGGGCTCAGAGGAGAGGTCAGGATAAGAGATAATTGACAATTTGGGGATGGGAAAGTGAGGGCATGGATGACCTCAAGGAGGGGAGACTCAGAGTGAGATATGTGCTCGGAATGGAGGCCCTGGCACTCCAAACTTGAGAGGTCAGGTAAGAGAGGAGGAGTCCACAAAGGAGACAAGATGAGGGTCCATTGAAATCGGAGAACCTGGGGAGTGAAGAGAAGAGAGTGGGTTTTGAGTGTTTATCAAAGAAAACTCTGAGACTTGGTCACTCTTATGGATTGGATTGTGTTTCCCCAAAAGCATATGTTGAAGTCCTAATCCCTAGTACCTCAGAATATGAGTGTATTTGGAAATAGGGTCTTTGCAGCTATAATTAGTTGAGATGAAGTCATACATGTGCTGAACATTCATGACTTGAGCTAGAGTGGCCTTGCTAAAGGGTGAGGCAGAGCCATACTGGAGTAGTTGGTGGAGTAAGCCATGGACACGTGGAGACAGCTTGCACAGAGCTATGATCCCCAGACTTCATGGGCTCATAGAAGCTCTAAGAAGTTTTGGAAAACTGTGTACCCCCAGCACAGTGGTACATGGACAATGTTCATCATAATTTTAAGTAATTTCAAACTATGTGTGTTTAAATATATATATGTTTCAGCATTCTTTTGGGTTCTGTATCCAATTTCAACGTGTGTGTGTGTGTGTGTGTGTGTGTGTGTGTGCATCCCACTGAAACTGAGTAGGACCCTGTGGGGGTCCTGTGCATGGAAGCCTTTCTGTCCCTCATTTCTTGTAGGAAACAGACTGCAACCTCCATGACTTTTCCTGAGTTCCAAAAGGCAGGTTCGAACAGTTGCTAATCCAGGAAGGGAAGGGATACAAAGAAAAGGGAGGGGAAGCCAAGAAACAATAGTGCAGCCTAGGGGCAGGGTCCTGGTTCCTCCTCAAGGGAGACACTGCAACAACGTCTTTAAACTCTTTATAGAATTAAAACCCAACAAATGGAAGATGTCAGCATTCTTCATACCAGAGAAGCTCATCAATATTACCTGAGACCAGATTAGAGGAGTGCAGGCCCTGCACACACCCTAATCTTATCAGCAACCCCACCCTTGAACCGTTGCCATAAAACTCCTTATCAAAACTCCCCTGGGTTGGGACACATAGTTTTTGAGGGCAGGAGCCTGCTGTGTTCCCCTTTGCCTGACAAAGCAATAAAGCTATTCTTTTCTACATCACCCAAAACTCTGTCTCTGAGATTTGATCTGGCACAAGTGCACAGGTGCTGAGCTTTCAGCATCACCACCAACAAGAAATTTTCGGACACCAGCAGGGTGTCCTACAATTCAACTCAATTCTGACACTCTTTATCTGGAGCTAGCATTAGATTCCACAGGTTGAGGGCTCAGTCCTACAGATGGCACCCCGCCTTCCCTTCTGACGCCAATCACAAGTCCAGGTTGTCACCTGTATTTCTGTGCTTTAGATTGGGGGTTCCAATGACCCAATCCCCCTCCCTGGGTTTGATTAATTTTGCTAGAGGGCCTCACAGAACTCAGAGAAACATTTTATTACTATATCACTGGTGTATTAGAAAAGGATATAATTCAGGAACATCTAGATGGAAGAGACACAGAGGCCAAGGTATGTGGGAAAGGGCTCGGAGCTTCTGTGCCCTTTGAGAGCACATCATTCTCCTCAAATCTCCATGTATTTGCTAACCTGGAAGCTTTCTGAACCCCATCCTTTTCAGTTTTATGGAGGCTTCATTACATGTTCATGATTGATTAAATCATTGGCTATTGGTGACTGAACTCAATTTCCACTTCCTCTCCCCTTCCTGGAAGTCAGGGGGTGGGACTACAGTTCCAACCCTCTAATCACAAGGTTCTTCTGAGTATTAGAGCCCATCCTTAGGGATAGTCCCAAAGCTACCTTATTAACATAATAAAAGACACCGCCATCACTCTTCTACAAATTCCAAGGGTTTTAGGAGCTCTGTGCCAGAAATGGAGATGAAGACAAAGGGTCTATATATACTCGTTATTATAAATCAAAATATCACAGGCATGTTGAAATCTTAAGATAAAACTATTGTATAGTCTTTTAAAATTTACTTAGGAAATCCACATGCAATCACAATTTGATATTCAGAAATTTTACTTAAAATATCCATGAAGGAGTTGGAAATTTTATGTCATTCTTTTTCCCTTATACTCTTATTTCCATTTGATTTCTTCTACAGAATTTTATCATATTATATCTTTATGCTTGGAAATCATTTTTTGAGCAATGTATGAAGCAAATTATAGACACTGAAATTAAATTTTTAAAAAGTCTCATAACTATAATCTTCTAAGTATTAAATATTTTTCTTCTGGGTTAAATATTTTTTACAATTAATATTTGCATACAATTAGTCAAGACAATAGGATGCATTATACAATTTGATAAATTATTGTTGAACATATATAAGTTACTAGAAATATGCCTGTTAAGGAGATAAATGGAGGTTTTTCTTCAATTAATTTAAGTATCCAAGGTTCGATATTATTTTTTTGTGAAAATGAGACAGAGTTCTGCATCAATACTTTTCCTGTTTTTTACTTTTATTAATATATTCCCTGAGAAACCTTTTCACAGAATTAAGTAGACAAGAGCAGAAGGACTTTGGTTCTAGCAGTGCCATTCATTTCTTTAAATGCCTTCTGAGGTTTATGGCAAAAATCAGAGAGTATATGTCAAAAATCACTTTAAATAGCCTATTGGTTGACAAAAGGATGTGGTTTTCCTACAGTTAGGTTGAAAGTAATAATTAGAAAAAGATCTTTTACCCAGTTGCTACAATTATTCACTTTCTCAACATCTATACCAACATTTTGAATTGCCCCTTTGTTAGGAATCAGAAGGGTAGGGTGGTTGATACCTGAAGGCAATGAAATTCATGAAGTTTAAGCTTCTTGACCCCTCAGACAAAACTATAATTTAAAAAGATACATGCACCTCTATGTTCATAGCAGCACTATTCACAATAGCCGAGGCAAGGAAACAACCTACATGTCCATCGACAGATGAATGGAAAAAGAAGATGTGGTAAATATATACAATGGAATACCTTTCAGCCATAAAAAAAGAATGATAATGCTATTTGCAGCAATGTGGATGCAACTAGAGATTATCATACTAAGTGAAGTCAGAAAGAGAAAGAAAAATACCGTATGATATCACTTATATGTGGAATCTAAAATATGACACAAATGAACCTATCTATGAAATTGAAACAGAATCAGGGACATAGAGAATAGACTGGTGGTTGCCAAGGGAGAGGGGGATGGGGGAGGGTTGGATTGGAAGTTTGGGGTTAGCAGATGCAAACTGGTATATATAGAATGGATAAATAACAAGGTCCTACTGTATAGCACAGGGAACTATATTCATTTCCTGTGATAAACCATAATGGAAAAGAATATGAAAAAGAGTGTATATGTATATATGAAAAATTGAGCCACTTTCCTGTACAGCAGTAATTAACACATTGTAATTCAACTATACTTCAATAAAAAAGAAATTATATATATAAAAAATGCACATGCTCTAGCAAATGCTGTGAGTTAAAGTCTCGCTACTTGAAGTGTGGTTCGTGGCTGGGCAACACCAGTGTCACCTGGTCATGCCCTGGGCATTGTCAAATATGTAGACCCTTGAGATAGCCTCATCCCCCAGAGGGTAGACAGCAGAAGCAAGAAAAACTAAAATCCTGCAGCCTGTGGATTCACAGAAAGATAGACAAGATGAAAAGGCAGAGGGCTATGTGCCAGATGAAGGAAAAAGATAAAACCCCAGAAAAACAACTAAATAAAGTGGAGATAGGCAACCTTCCAGAAAAAGAATTCAGAATAATGGTAATGAAGATGAAGATGATCCAGGGCCTCGGAAAAAGAATGGAGGCAAAGATCGAGAAGTTGCCAGAAATGTTTAACAAAGACCTAGAAGAATTAAAGAACAAACAAACAGAGATGAACAATACTATAACTGAAATGAAAACTACACTAGAAGGAATCAATAGCAGAATAACTGAGGCAGAAGAACGGATAAGTGAGCTGGAAGACAGAATAGTGGAATTTACTGCCGCAGAACAGAATAAAGAAAAAAGAATGAAAAGAAATGAAGACAGCCTAAAAGACTGCTGGGACAACATTAAACGCAACAACATTCGCATTATAGGGGTCCCAGAAGGAGAAGAGAGACGGAAAGAACCCGAGAAAATATTTGAAGAGATTATAGTCGAAAACTTCCCTAACATGGGAAAGGAAATAGCCACCCAAATGCAGAAAGCACAGCAAGTCCCACACAGGATAAACCCAAGGAGAAACACGCCGAGACACATAGTAATCAAATTGGCAAAAATTAAAGACAAAGAAAAATTATTGAAAGCAGCAAGGGAAAAATGACAAATAACAAACAAGGGAACTCCATAAGGTTAACAGCTGATTTCTCAGCAGAATCTCTACAAGCCAGAAGGGAGTGGCATGATATACTTAAAGTGATGAAAGGGAAGAACCTACAACCAAGATTACTCTACCCAGCAAGGATCTCATTCAGATTTGATGGAGAAATCAAAAGCTTTACAGACAAACAACAGCTAAGAGAATTCAGCACCACCAAACCAGCTCTACAACAAATGCTAAAGGAACATCTCTAAGTGGGAAGCACAAGAGAAGAAAAGGACCTACAAAAACAAACTGAAAACAATTAAGAAAATCATCATAGGAACATACATATTGATAACTACCTTAAACATGAATGGATTAAATGCTCCAACCAAAAGAAACAGGCTTGCTGAATGGATACAAAAACAAGACCCATATATATGCTGTCTACAAGAGACCCGCTTCAGACCTAGGGACACATACAGAATGAAAGTGAGGGGATGGAAAAAGATATTCCTTGCAAATGGAAATCAAAGGACAGCTGGAGTAGCAATACTCATATCAGATAAAATAGACTTGAAAATAAAGAATGTTACAAGAGACAAGGAAGGACACTACACAATGATCAAGGGATCAATCCAAGAAGAAGATATAACAATTATAAATATATATGCACCCAACATAGGAGCACATCAATACATAAGGCAACTGCTAACAGCTATAAAAGAGGAAATCGACAGTAACAAAATAATAGCGGGGGACTTTAACAGCTCACTTACACCAATGGACAGATCATCCAAAATAAATATGGAAACAGGAGCTTTAAATGACACAATAGACCAGATAGATTTAATTGGTATTTAAAGGACATTCCATCCAAAAACTGCAGATTACACTTTCTTCTCAAATGCATATGAAACATTCTCCAGGAGAGATCACATCTTGGGTCACAAATCAAGCCTCTGTAAATTTAAGAAAATTGAAATCATGTCAAGCATCTTTTCTGACCACAACACTCTGAGATTAGGAATGAGTTACAGGGAAAAAAAGGTAAAATGCACAAACACATGGAGCCTAAACAATACGTTACTAAATAACCAAGACGTCACTTGAAGAACTCAAAGAGGAAATCAGAAAATACCTAGAGACAAATGACAATGAAAACACTACTATCCAAAACGTACGGGATGCAGCAAAAGCAGTTCTAAGAGGGAAGTTTATAGCTATACAAGCTTACCTCAAGAAACAAGAAAAATCTCAAATAAACAATCCAACCTTACACCTAAAGGAATTAGAGAAAGAAGAACAAACAAAACCCAAAGTTAGCCGAAGGAAAGAAATCATAAAGATCAGAGCAGAAATAAATTAAATAGAAACAAAGAAAACAATAGCAAAGATCAATAAAACTAAAAGCTGGTTCTTTGAGAAGATAAACAAAATTGATAAACCATTAGCCAGACTCCTCAAGGAAAAGAGGGAGAGGACTCAAATCAATAAAATTAGAAATGAACAAGGAGAAGTTACAGAAGACATCGCAGAAATACAACGCATCCTAAGAGACTACTACAAGTAACTCTATGCCAATAAAATGGACAACCTGGAAGAAATGGACAAATTCTTAGAAAGGTATAACCTTCCAAGACTGAATAGGGAAGAAATAGAAAATATGACCAGACCAATCACAAGCGCGCTATTTCTTTTTTTTTAACATGTGCAAGTGGATTATCAGAAAAAGCCAGCACAATGGATGTTTTTCTTAATTTGCCTTTTTGGTTTTTCTTTGCATACAATATTTCTTTTGTTCTGAATACAAATGAATTTTTTTTTTTTTTAACATCTCAGCTCGGTGCTTTGTGTCCACCTAGATGAGTGGGATGTGGAGGGTGGGAGGGCGAAGCAAGAGGGAGGAGATATGGGGATATATGTTTATGTATAGCTGATTCACTTTGTTATACAGCAGAAATTAACACACCATTGTAAAGCAATTATACTCCAATACAGACGTTAAAAAAAATAGATATGTTGTTTTAACTGAAGTTTATAGAGAGAATTTGGCTTCATACAGATATGTTAGTTGGAAAGAAAAGGATAGAAAAAAAAAATGTAGACCCTCAGAGACCATCCAGACCTACTGAATCAAGATCAGCATTTTCACAATTTCCCAGAAATTCAGAGGTACTTTGAGGTTTGAGAAATGCTACTCTTGGGTATTCTGTGTTAGGAAGGTAAACCAAATTGAAATCAGTAAGCATTTCTGGTAGATTGTCTAAAGAGATCTCAGAAGAAAGGGACCTGGATTCCGGAGTCTCTAGTATTTGGTGTGTTTTCTTTGCTCATTTTAAATAAATATTCACTTTCAGACCAAATTTTATATTTGTAATTTTTTTTCTTGAAAGGGATTCCCAATGCTGTATAACCCCCAGGGCTTCCAAAACTTGTGTCTGTCCCTGGACAAGGACATGTGTTGAGAAGAGAGAACGGAGGGGAAGGTGCAGAAAAGAGAGTAAAGAGTGGGGAAAAGCAGCAAGGCTGAGTGTCAGTGAGCAGGGTCTACTTGAGGCCGGCACACCAGTTTAATGGGCTGTGTGATGTTTTTTTAGCATCTCCCGGTGACAGACAGAGAGCTTGTTGGTGGGGGCATTCTTCCTGTGTTGGAGGTTTACAGGATGCATGCAAGAGAGGGACGAGAAGGATGAGATTAAAGTCCCGTGACTCATTTTTATCCTCATGATACTCTTACGACATGGGAGGACATGTATATGATCAGCATTTTAGAGCTGAAGAAACCGAGACGTGGGTCAGATAATTTTCTAAAATGCCACACTGTTCCTGACCCCGTTCAACAACCCCCAAGCCCCCCGGATACGCTTAGCTTTGCCTGCTTCCTGGGACTTGGCCACCAGCTCAGTGGAGAGACCCACTGAGCCTCCATTCCTGGTGGGGTGGGTGCGCCAGGGGTGCTGGCCTTGGGCATGGCCTCCATGATGCCTCTGAAGGAAGAGCTGCCCCTGCGTCGAAGGTCAGCTTGGCTTAGCCATGGTCCTGCTTCCTCCCATCACCCCTGGGCTCAGATGAGGCGCTGTACTGTAGGCAATGCAATATGGCTGCTCCAGCAGTTGCCCAGCACAGCCAGGTCACGCCGCTCACGTGTGGGACAGTCAGTGTTGCTGTGGGTAAAGTGAGGGATAGGACACAAGTAGGAGCTGAAAAAATAAATTCCTCTCCTCTGGTGGATGGATCTGAGGCTCGGGGTTTCTACATGTCATATTTGGATGGCATCCTGTGCTGGGAACTAGCTGTCTCTGCAGTATATGTACCACCTTCAATTTGTTTCTCCCTTATTCCTACTGCCTTGTGGTGGGACCTCCCAAGGAAGCCGTAGCACACAGCTCTGCCTCAACTTCTGTTTCCAAAAGTGTCCTGGACCAGGACACTTACCTAGGAGGCAGCAGAGTTTGTAGCAAAAGTCCTCATTTTGAGTACTCTCTATGTGTCATGCACCAAGCTAAGTTCTAGGAAGGTAAAATAAACCAAGAAAATATGACCCCTTCCTTCGGGGGGTACAGATCCAGGTTTTCCCATCTCCTGGTGCTCTGTTCTTTCTAGACTACAGCATAGTGATTGCAATGGATGATTTGTTTCTAAAAACTGGATGGAATGTTTCACCAGATGCATCCTACTGCAGAAAGTGAACTCCTCCTGTCACACTTTTGTTTTCTGAGCGGATTTTATGTGAGAGTATAATATGCTCTTTCTGTGTATATGAAACAGAAAGAGAGCAGAAAACAATATACCTCACAAAAATAATTTACTTCAAATGGGCTTTTTTTTTTTTTTTAGAAAACACGCTCTTTGTTCACTCTTTTGAATCTGACACACCTTGTAGTAATTGAGGTTATTAGCCACTCTACAATGAATGGCCACTTATGCAGCCTTCTAATTCCCTTGTCTCCTATATGTGTCATTATTTATATTCCATTCATTCATTCATTCACAGAGAAAGCGTTGTAGCACTGAATTTAACAAAATAAAACATTGACTTCTGGTATAATCTTAGTCTCTGATGAAGAAGCAGCCTGCTTTGAACAATGAAGTTGGACACTTGGAGGATTCAAAGTTGGCACAGAATGGGTCATAGGGATCATCATATTACACAAGAAGAAACCGAGTCCCAGAGAGGGTAGAGGGATTCTCCAGCATCAGTGATAGAGCTGGGGCTCAAGCAGCATCACGCCCTTTTACCGTCGTGATGTTTGGGAACTCTTTTCTTTATCAGAAAAAACAATTTCTATTTAGGTATGGAAGTATTCATCCAGCTCCTGCAATCCCCTCTTAAGAGTGAACAACTGGGATGAAGCCTACTTCTTAAAGAAAAGGCCATAACCTTGGAGTTACACATTTATGAGGAAAGCATTCCTCTTTGCAATTGCCACACAAGAATTTGGGAACAGCTGTAGTATAAGCAACAGTGTAAAGTGTCTTCTCTCCCACTCCAATGGCAAAGCCAAGATTATGTTTGCTAAATTTTCTAGGTGATTTCCCCTGCTTTACATTTTGTCCGGATTAAAAATGTCCAGAATACCCCACATGCAATTTTGCAGAACTGATAATATTTAACACTGCTAACATCTTGGTAATCATTACTTTGAAAATGTGCACCTAAATGCTGGCCCTGAACAAGGGAAAATGTTTGCCTCATTAGGCTGTTTAGTGGATTTCAAAGTGATTGATCCACTGGGAAAGAGGTTATATGAAATTGTTCCACTTTTTTTTTTTAAGTGAATTTTTTGAAATTTGCTACATAAGAATAATAAAATGAACTCTAGTGAGATTAATTTAGTATAATGCTTTCTATAATTAAATATCAACTTAAGACCAGTGCTGCCAATATGAATAAGCAACTAAATTAAATGTGTTTTAACTAGGCTTTAATAGTCTACGAGGAAAATCTATGCTGGAACCAAGAACTCAGGTAGTATATCAATGAAACATCTCTCCTATGATATCAGACTATAAAATGGAAATCTTTGTTAAAACGTTGATAAAAATCTAACCACTTTGCCTTCTTACTTTTTAAACATATTCTTTCCCT
>NW_006774127.1:1780577-1798485 GCF_000442215.2 Lipotes vexillifer
TGCAATTTTAAATATTTGCTGTTTTAGTGAGAACATTCAGGGGAATATCTCCATAGTTAGTATGGAGTAGTTAAAAGAGCCCTACACTTTGATTTAAGGGTTCTAATTCCAATTCTATAATAAAACGGCTGCTTGACAGAACCACTTAATCTGTTTCAGTATCTGTCAAATGAGAGGTTTAGTCTACTCAACAATGTCTGTGTTCCCTGTCCTATTCAATGACTCAAGTGAGTATCAATTTGAACATTTAGCCCTTGCTGTGATTTTTACCTTCACATATTTGGAGATACTGGCTTAAGTTACTTTGAGAAATAATGTTGTACAAGGAATTAATTTTACAGATACTCATGTGTAACAATCAATAGTGGCCCTTGAATTACTGAAAGCCAATCAGATTTTAAACCATTCGGAAACTTCATATTCTCAAAATATGGTAATACATATCTTCCTAGGAGACATTTCTAAGTGAAAGGAAATATTGAATATCTATAATATTTTCCAATTAGTGAAGAAAGACATGTGGCCTCTTGTGGTTTACCACACTCAGGTGAAAAGCTTATGTGGATAAATTGTTCATTTGGAGTATACTTCATAGTACAGCTTTCTAAATTTGCATGCATTCAGTCAAAGATTTTGCAGTCAAAGAGCAAATATTTTCCAAGAGCAAATATCTTCCTGTCAAATAAAAGATGATACAAATATCACATTTGTCTATTGACCAACTCTGTGAGTTAGACTGAAGTCATATTTATATTCGAACTTCACAGTTATTTTAAAACCTGAGTTTCAGAGAGTTTAATCACCTCTGCCAATTTTACACGGCACTTCAGATGGATCAGAACCTAAGCCTTTTAGTCAGTTACTCTATTCATTACATCACAGGTTCTCTGAGTTGCCTAAAAGGAGAAAAATAATCATTTATGGAAGGTAAGAAGTGCCACCGTAAATGGATAAAGGGAGTTACAAAACAAAAGCAGACTGTTTGTCCAAGGGAACCAGGGGAATTTGGAACTATGCAAATAATTTCTCTCACATATAATTGCTCTTGTTTCTCTAGTCCTTATTAGAAATGGAAGTTAACTGTTGTAAAGACAGGTTGAAAAAGTAGCTTTTATAAGCAAAGTTAATGCTTGAATTAGGCAGTGGAAGCTAATAAAAGCTCAACTGTTGAGGGAAATGCTTTTCTGCTCCATACCTAGAATGTAGAGCAAGAGACAACGCATCAGTGAAGTGAAGATGCCAGTGGGGACAGTGGTCCTTGATGGAAAGCTCAAAGGGCAACTGAATAAAATCTGAATAAAAATAATTTGATTCAGGGCTTCCCTGGTGATGCAGTGGTTGAGAGTCCACCTGCCGATTCAGGGGACACGGGTTCGTGCCCTAGTCTGGGAAGATCCCACATGCCACGGAGTGGCTAGGCCTGTGAGCCATGGCCTCTGAGCCTGCGCTTCTGGAGCCTGTGGTCTGCAGCGAGAGAGGCCACAACAGCGAGAGGCCTGCATACCGCAAAAAAAAAAAAAAAAAAAAAAAAAATTGATTCAAACTTATGTAGATTAGAAAACAGAGAGTTACTAGATATTTAATTATGTATTCCAAGTCAGAAAAAATATCAATAACTGATTGCAGAACAAATATAGTCTGTTTGCCATATTAGAATTTTTCCAGATAAGAAGAAACAACTTATCTTTGTATGATTAAATGTTCATTAACACTCATTAACAAAAGGCACAGTTGAATCATCAGCGAACTGATTACTTGAAAAATAAATGCAAAGATTTCATTTCTTTGTTCCACTATTTTGCCTTTTGGGAAATTTCCTTGAGAATGTATTTTTTTTCAAATTGTTAATCTGTATTAAACTATAAGAAGTGTTAACAAAAGGAGTATAAGGCAGTGATTCTCAACCCTGGATGTCCATTGGGCAATTCAAATGTACAGACAGGGTGGAGAACTCCAGTTGTAGTTAGAAGGTCACGGACCCTAAAGTTAGAAGAGTTGAGTGTGAAAACCAGTTCTCAAATATATTAATTTAACTTAATGAATGAAAAAACATTAGATTGATCTTACTAATCTATTGTCTATAACATTTGAATTATACTCCTTACCCAGGGGTGGTACAGGTGTGCTGCAGCTCATGTAATTTGGGGGACCTCTTTGAGAAAAAGAATATGAAAATAAATTACCTTTGCAAATACTAGAAAACTGTACATCCAAATGAACACAAGGCTAACTGTCAATACCTTCACAGTAAATCTCACTCTGACTTTACTATCAAGTTATTGACAGTGTCTTATTGAACAGTGACTATAAGATTGCATTACGGGGGGTGGGGGGAGCTTCAAGATGGCAGAAGAGTAAGACGCGGAGATCACCTTCCTCCCCACAGATACACCAGAAATGCATCTACATGTGGAACAACTCCTACAGAACACCTACTGAACGCTGGCAGAAGACCTCAGACCTCCCAAAAGGCAAGAAACTCCCCACGTACCTGGGTAGGGAAAAAGAAAAAAGAATAAGCAAAGACAAAAGGATAGGGACAGGACCTGCCCCAGTGGGAGGGAGCTGTGAAGGAGGAAAGGTTTCCACACACTAGGAAGCCCCTTCGCGGGCGGAGACTGCGGGAGGCGGAGCGGGGAGCTTCGGAGCCGCGGGGGAGAGCGCAGCAACAGGGGTGCGGAGGGCAAAGCGGGGAGATTCCCGCACAGAGGATCGGCGCCGACCGGCACTCACCAGCCCGAGAGGCTTGTGTGCTCACCCGCCGGGGCGGGCGGGGCTGCGAGCCGAGGCTCGGGCTTCGGTCGGAGCTCAGGGAAAGGACTGGGGTTGGCGGCTTGAACATAGCCCGAAGGGGTTAGTGCACCACACCTAGCCGGGAGGGAGTCCAGGGAAAACTCTGGACCTGCCGAAGAGGCAAGAGACCTTTTCTTCCCACTTTGTTTCCTGGTGCACAAGGAGAGGGTATTCAGGATTCCACCTAAAGGAGCTCCAGAGATGGGAGCGAGCCACGGCTAACAGCACAGACCCCAGAGATGGGCATGGGACGCTAAGGCTGCTGCCGCCACCAAGAAGCCTGTGTGCAAGCACAGGTCTCTATCCAACCTCCCTGCCTGGGAGCCTGTGCAGCCCGCCACTGCCAGGGTCCCGTGATCCAGGGACAGCTTCCCCCGGAAAACGCACGGCACGCCTCAGGCTGGTGCAATGTCATGTTGGCCTCTGCTGCCGCAGGCTCGCCCCGCGCTCCGTACCCCTCCCTCACCCCAGCCTGAGTGAGCCAGAGCCCCCGAATCAGCTGCTCCATTAACCCCGTCCTGTCTGAGCGAAGAACAGACGCCCTCTGGCGACCTACATGCAGAGGTGGGTCCAAATCCAAAGCTGAGCCCCGGGAGCTGTGTGAACAAAGAGATAGGGAAACCTCTCCCAGCAGCCTCAGGAGCAGTGGATGAAATCTCCACAATCAACTTGACGTACCCTGCATCTGTGGAATACATGAATAGACAATGAATCATCCCAAATTGAGGAGGTGGACTTTGGGAGCAACGATATATATATATATATATATATATATTTCCCTTTTCCTCTTTCTGTGAGTGTGCAGGTGCATGCTTCTTTGTGTGATTTTGTCTGTATAGCTTTGCTTTTACCATTTGTCCTAAGGTTCTGTCTGTCCGGTTTTTTGTTGTTGTTCTTTTTTTTTTAAATATAGTTTTCAGCACTTATTATCATTGGTGGATTTGGTTTTTGGTTTGGTTGCTCTCTTCTTTCTTTCTTTCCTTCTTTTTTATTACATTAAACAATTTTTTAAATAATTATTTTTTATTTTAATTATTTTATTTTATTTCATTTTCTTTCTTTCTTTCTTCCTTCCTTCCTTCCTTCCGTTCTTTCTTCCTTCCGTTCTTTCTTCCTTCCTTCCTTCCTTCCTTCCTTCCTTCCTTCCTTTCTTTCTTCCTTCCTTCCTTTCTTTTCTTTCTTTCTTTCTTTCTTTCTTTCTTTCTTTCTTTTATTCTGAGCTGTGTGGATAATAGGGTTTTGGTGCTCCAGCCAGGCTTCAGGGCTGTGCCTCTGAGGTGGGAGAGCCAAGTTCACGAAATTGGTACACCAGAGACCTCCCAGGTCCACATAATATCCAATGGGAAAAATCTCTGAGAGATCTCCATCTCAACACCAAGACCCAGCTCCACTCAACGACCAGAAAGCTACAGTGCTGGTCAACCTATGCCAAACAACTAGCAAGACAGGAACACAACCCCACCCATTAGCAAAGAGGCTGCCTAAAATCATAATAATGTCACAGACACCCCAAAACACACCACCATGAACTGATAAGTGATCTGGAAGATAAAATAGTGGAAATGACTACTGCAGAGCAGAATAAAGAAAAAAGAATGAAAAGAGTTGAGGACAGTCTCAGAGACCTCTGGGACAACATTAAATGCACCAACATTCGAATTATATGGTTTCCAGAAGAAGAAGAGAAAAGGAAAAGGACTGAGAAAATATTTGAAGAGATTATAGTTGAAAAATTCCCTAATATGGAAAAGGAAATAGTTAACAAAGTCAAGGAAGCACAGAGAGTCCCATACAGGATAAATGCAAGTAGAAACATGCCAAGACACGTATTAATCAAACTATCAAAAATTAAATACAAAGAAAAAATATTAAAAGCAGCAAGGGAAAAACAACAAATAACACACAAGGGAATCCCCATAAGGTTAACAGCTGATCTTTCAGCAGAAACTCTGCAAGCCAGAAGGGAGTGGCAGGACATATTTAAAGTGATGAAAGGGAAAAACCTACAACCAAGATTACTCTACCCAGCAAGGATCTCAGTCAGATTTGACAGAGAAATTAAAACCTTTACAGACAAGCAAAAGCTAAGAGAATTCAGCACCACCAAACCAGCTTTACAACATATGCTAAAGGAACTTCTCTAGGCAGGAAACACAAGAGAAGGAAAAGACCTACAATAACAAACCCAAAACAATTAAGAAAATGATAATAGGAACATACATAGAGATAATTACCTTAAATGTAAATAGATTAAATGCTCCAACTAAAAGACATAGACTGGCTGAATGGGTACAAAAACAAGACGCGTATATATGCTGTCTACAAGAGAACCAATTCATATCTAGGGACACGTACAGACTGAAAGTGAGGGGATGGAAAAAGATATTCCATGCAAATGGAAATCAAAAGAAAGCTGGAGTAGCAATTCTCATATCACACAAAATAAACTTTAAAACAATGAGTATTATAACAGACAAAGAAGGACACTACATAATGATCAAGGGACCAATCCAAGAAGAAGATATAACAATTGTAAATATTTATGCACCCAACATAGGAGCACTTCAATATGTAAGGCAAATACTAAAAGCCATAAAAGGGGAAATCGACAGTAACAAAATCATAGTAGGGGACTTTAACACCCCACTTTCACCAACGGACAGATCATCCAAAATGAAAATAAATAAGGATACACAAGCTTTAAATGACACATTAAACAAGATGGACTTAATTCATATTTATTGGACATTCTATCCAAAAACAACAGAGTACACTTTCTTCTTAAGTGCTCATGGAGCATTCTCCAGGATAGACCATATCTTGGGTCAAAAATCAAACCTTGGTAAATTTAAGAAAATTGAAATCGTATCAAGTATATTTTCCAAACACAACACTATGAGACTAGATATCAATTACAGGAAAAGATCTGTAAAAAATACAAACACATGGAGGCTAAACAATACACTACTTAATAACGAAGTGATCACTGAGGAAATCAAAGAGGAAATCAAAAAATACCTAGAAACAAATGACAATGGAGACACGATGACCTAAAACCTATAGGATGCAGCAAAAACAGATCTAAGAGGGAAGTTTATAGCAACACAATCCTACCTTAAAAAACAGGAAACATCTCGAATAAACCACCTAACCTTGTACCTAAAGCAATTAGAGAAAGAAGAACAAAAAAACCCCAAAGTTAGCAGAAGGAAAGAAACTATAAAGATCAGAACAGAAATAAATGAAAAAGAAATGAAGGAGACAATAGCAAAGATCAATAAAACTAAAAGCTGGTTCTTTGAGAAGATAAACAAAATTGATAAACCATTAGCCAGACTCATCAAGAAAAAAAGGGAGAAGACTCAAATCAATAGAATTAGAAATGAAAAAGGAGACGTAACAACTGACACTGCAGAAATACCAAGGGTCATGAGGGATTACTACAAGCAACTCTATGCCAATAAAATGGGCAACCTGGAAGAAATGGACAAATTCTTAGAAGAGCACAACCTTCCGAGACTGAACCAGGAAGAAATGGAAAATATGAACAGACCAACACAAGCACTGAAATTGAAACTGTGATTAAAAATTTTCCAACAGACAAAAGCCCAGGACTAGATGGCTTCACAGGCAAATTCTATCAAACATTTAGAGATGAGCTAACACCTATCTTTCTCGAACTCTTCCAAAAGATAGCAGAGGGAGGAACACTCCCAAACTCATTCTATGAGGCCAACATCACCCTGATAACAAAACCAGAGAAAGATGTCACAGAGAAAGAAAACTACAGGCACGTATCACTGAAGAACATAGAGGCAAACCTCCTCAACAAAAGAGTAGCAAACACAATCCAACAGCACATTAAAAGGATCATACACTGTGATCAAGTGGGGTTTATCCTAGGAATGCAAGGATTCTTCAATATACGAAAATCAATCAATGTGATACACTATATTAAAAAACTGAAGAATAAAAACCATATGATCATCTCAATAGATGCAGGAAATGCTTTTGACAAAATTCAAAACCCATTTATGATAAAAACCCTCCAGAAAGTAGGCATAAAGGAATGTACCTCAACATAATAAAGGCCATATATGACAAACCCACAGCCAACATCATCCTCAATGGTGAAAAACTGAAACCATTTCCACTAAGATCAGGAACAAGACAAGGTTGCCCACTCTCACCACTATTATTCGACATTGTTTTGGGAACAATGTCTGACTCTCACAGCAGTCAGAGAAGAAAAATAAATATAAGGAAAATATAAGGAAAAATAAATAAAAGGAATCTGAATCAGAAAACAAGAAGTAAAGCTGTCGCTGTTTGCAGATGACATGATACTATACATAGAGAATCTTAAAGATGCCACCAGAAAACTACTAGGGCTAGTCAATGAATTTGGTAAAGTTGCAGGATACAAAATTAATGCACAGAGATCTCTTGCATTCCTATACACTAATGATGAAAAATCTGAAAGTGAAATTAAGAAAACACTCCCATTTACCATTGCAACAAAAAGAATAAAATACCTAGGAATAAACCTACCTAGAGACAAAAGACCTGTATGCAGAAAAATTAAAGATGATACCAACAGATGGAGATAAATACCATGTTCTTGGATTGGAAGAATCAACATTGTGAAAATGAGTATACTACCCAAAGCAATCTACAGATTCAATGCATTCCCTATTAAAGTACCACTGACAGTTTTCACAGAACTAGAACAAAAACTTTCACAGTTTGTATGAAAACACAAAAGACCCTGAATAGCCAAAGCAATCTTGAGAAAGAAATATGAAGCTGGAGGAATCAGGCTCCCTAATTTCAGACTGCATTACAAAGCTATAGTAATCAAGATAGTATGGTACTGGCACAAAAACAGAAACATAGATCAATGGAATAGGATAGAAAGCCCAGAGATAAACCCATGTACCTATGGTCAACTAATCTATGACAAAGGAGGCAAGGATATACAATGGAGAAAATACAGTCTCTTCAACAAGTGGTGCTGGGAAAACTGGACAGCTACATGTAAACGAATGAAATTAGAACACTCCCTAACACCATACACAAAGATAAACTCAAAATGGATTCGAGACCTAAATGTAAGACCAGGCACTATAAAACTCTTAGTGGAAAACATAGGAAGAACACTCTTTGACATAAATCACAGCAAAATCTTTTTTGATTCACCTCCTATAGTAATGGAAATAAAACCAAAAATAAACAAATGGGACCTAATGAAACTTCAAAGCTTTTGCACACCAAAGGAAACCATAAACAAGACGAAAAGACAACCCTCCGAATGGGAGAAAATATTTGCAAACAAATCAATGGACAAGGGATTAATATCCAAAATATATAATCAGCTCATGCAGCTCAATATTAAAGAAACAAACAACCCAATCCAAAAATGGGCAGACGACCTAAGTAGACATTTCTCCAAAGAAGATATACAGATTGCCTACAAACATATGAAAGAATGTTCAACATCATTAATCATTAGAGAAATGCTAATCAAAACTACAATGAGATATCATCTCACACCTGTCAGAATGGCCATTATCAAAAAATCTACAAACAATAAATGCTGGAGAGGGTATGGAGGAAAGGGAAAGGAGTCTTGCACTGTTGGTGGGAATGTAAATTGATACAGCCACTATGGAGAACAGTATGGGGTTCCTTAAAAAACTAAAAATAGAATTACCATATGATCCAGCAATCCCACTCCTGGGCATATACCCTGAGAAAACCGTAATTCAAAAAGAGTCATGTACCACAATGTTCATTGCAGCTCTATTTACAATAGCCAGGACATGGAAGCAACCTAAGTGTCCATTGACAGATGAATGGATAAAGAAGATGTGGCACATATATACCAGGAATATTACTCAGCCATAAAAAGAAACGAAATTCAATTATTTGTAGTGAGGTGGATGGACCTAGAGTCTGTCATACAGAGTGAAGTAAGTCAGAAAGAGAAAAACAAATACCATATGCTAACACATATATATGGAATCTAAAAAAAAAAAAAAAGGTCATGAAGAACCTAGGGGCAAGACAGGAATAAAGATGAAGACCTACTAGAGAATGGACTTGACATGGGTAGAGGGATGGGTAAGCTGGGACAAAGTGAGAGAGTGGCATGGACATATATACACTACCAAATGTAAAATAGATAGCTAGTGGGAAGCAACTGCATAGCACAGGGAGATCAGCTTGGTGCTTTGTGACCACCTAGAGGGGTGGTATAGGGAGGGTGGGAGGGAGGGAGATGCAAGAGGGAAGAGATCTGTATATGTATAACTGATTCACTTTGTTACACAGCAGAAACTAACACACAATTGTAAAGCAATTATACTCCAATAAAGATGTTAAGAAAAAAAAAAGATTGCATTACAGCTTTACAGAAATTTGTGGGGTATTACTGTGACAGTAGAAGACCAGAAGGAGGAGGCGTTGGTCGTGACATTTGTAGAGGAGATGGAGTTTATTGTACAGTTTATAGGCTAGAGGAGAATTGACTCTTGCTGAACATACGGTGTCTCCATCATTAGTACATATATGCTGAATGTTTTTTCCCTAATATTTTATAATCAAGAGATAATCACTGACTGTTAGCTTTTCTATTGTTGTTCCAGTAGCTTCCTTTAGGAGTAAAAGATGTCATCCTCGAAATCACTCTCAGAGTTAGGAATGTACAACTTAGATCTGGAACAAGGGACGTTTCCTGCTTACGTAGAAATGATATATTTATAAATATAACATGAAAATCCCCTCTGACACTACTTATGTAATGTTCTCTTTCTATATCGTGGAGATCTCTTCTATTCACATGGCTACATCAGCCACATATATCTTTTTTTCTCATTTTATGTATACCTTGGTTGCACATTCATTTCATGTGCTGATGAAACCCAAATATCAGTCTCTAGTCCTCTCTCCTGAGTGCGGGATATATACAAATGCCTATCAGACCTCACATTTCACCTCAAACCTCATCAATTCACAACTGCAAGCATAGTAACTCCCTAGTCCCCTAGTGGGACCTCATCTTAGTGAAGGACATACTATCCACACAGCCATCTGAGCAGGAAGCCTTAGAATCAGCTAGACTCCTTCCTCTTCCTCACCCCTGATGTTGGATCAGTCACTGTGTCCTATGGACTCTGCCCCTGTATCCATATGTATCCCTTTCTCTGTTCTCCACTGTCTCTAATTTTGATCAGGACCTCATTGTCTTGCACTAAGCTACTGTGATATCTGATGAACAGGTCCACCCTCCCTTAAATGCATGATCAGAGTATCCTTTGCACATTGCAAATTTGATCATGTTTGCAATCCTTCAGTAACTTCCTGTTTTTGAAGATAAAATCCTCAGGAGGATGCCACATTCAGATGTGATCTGTGATCTACCCTGACCCCTCTGCCCCATTCCCCCACCTCTGCATTGCTCTTTGGCCCAATATGGAGGAGCCTCTTATAGTTCTTTAAATGCAAGCTTTCTCGTTTCTGTGCCTTTGGCCATGCTGCTTTCCTGGCTTCTTTGGCCGCTTCCTCTGCATACAACACATGTGCATCCTTCTGGGCTCAGCATAGGCATCACGTCTTCATAGAAGATTCCCTGGCCTCTCTCCACATCCAGGCTGAGGTAGGTAGCGGATTCTTTGCTGGGAATGGGAGAAGAGAGAAGATACAGCAAATTTTAATGACTCATATGAAAGAGAAGAGAAAAATGAGGCAGGTTACTAGGATCATATAGTTTCAACTCAGTATAGGATACCTGTGACAGAGCATGGTAAAACCTACCTGAACTCTCACTTAGTGCCCTCAGCTTCCTGCCTAGCTTAGGAAAGAATGACAAATATCAGTGTTTTGAATTAGATTCTTGTTCTCATTTAGTTTTATCTATTTCCTCAACACAGTTTTTAAGATTTTCATGATTGTCATATCATTTAGAGATTAGGCCAATCTCTAAAACTAGTGAGCTACTCTTAAAAATCAAAGAATAAAGACAAAACCATGTTTTGAACTCTAATACATTTTATAAAATTGATATTATTTTTTCCTTACTTGTTTGGTAGAATTCATGAATGAAATTATCTGGAGTTTACTTTGGGAAGGTTTTTGAATAAAAATACATGTCTTTAATTATTGTAGGGTTACTTAGATTTTCTGTTTCCTCTTACGCCAGTTTTTGTAATTTGTGTCTTTCAAGGAATTTGCCCTTTAATCTAAATTGTTGAATTTATTGATATAAAGTGATTCATAAACTTTATTATTCCTTTAATGTCTATGGATCACTACTGATGTTCTTTCTTTCTTTCTTGGTATTGATAATTTGTGCCTTCTCTGTCTTTATCTTAATCAGTTAAGGTAGGGTGTTAACAGTTTTGTTAACATTTCAAGGAACCAAATTTTGATTTCATGATTTTCTTTATTTATCAGTTTTCTACTTCACTGATATCCACTCTTACCAGTACTGTTTCCTTCCTTCTGCTTATTTTGGGTTTAGACTTCATTCCCTAGATTCCTAAGGTGAAAGCAGTAACTGTTGATTTTAATCCTTTCCTCCTTTTCATATAGGCAAGTAGAGGTATATAATTTCCCCCAAACACTACATCCCACAAATTTTGATAGTGATATTTTTATTGTCATTCACTTAAGAATATGTTCTAATTTCTTCTTTGAGCAAGGGGTTAAGACATAGATTTCTTAATTTCCAAATATTTGGGAATTTTCTGATATCTATTTTTCAATCATTTTTAATTTAATTTCTTTGTTGTCAGAGAATGTACCCTTCATGATTTCAGTTCTTTAAATTTTTTTGTTATTTGTTTTGTGACATGGCGTATGGTCTATATCAATGAACTCTCCATGATCACTTGGGAAATAATGTGTATTGTGTTAGTTAAGTTATTGATAGTGCTGTTCAAGTCTTCTGTATCCACACAGAGCATTTTGTATACTTATTCTATCATTGAGGAAAGAGTATTGATACCTAAAACTTGACCTGTGGAATTTCCTATTTCTCCATTCTGTTCCATTAGTATTTTTCTTCTTGTACTTTGAATTTCTGTGATTAGGTGTATACACATTTATGATTTTAATGTCTTCTTGTTGACATGTTTTTATTATAGAATGTCCCTCTTTACCTCTAAAAATATTCTTTTGTCCTGAAGCCTAATTTGATAGTAGTATAGCCAGCCCAACATTTATCTGAACATTTAAGAGGTATACCTTCTTCCATACTTCTCTCTCTTTTAAACAGCATATTGCTTTTTTAAAAATTCAGTCTGATAATCCATTTCTTTTAACTAGAGTCTAGTGATATTTGATGCAATTACCAAATAATTGATTGTGTTTAAATATGCCATCTTGTATTCACTATGTTTTTGTCCCATTAGATCTTTTTTCTTCCTTTCTTGTCTGCTTTTGGATTAAATATTTTTAAAGGTACCATTTTATGTCCTCTACTGGTTTTTCAGCTATGCCTCTTCTCTTTTCTTTCTCCTTTAAATTGGTTGCTCTTCAGTTTACAATATTCATTCTTTACTGACATATATATATATATATATATATATATATATATATATATATATATATACTGTATACAAGTATACTTGTAACAGCATACTTCCATTTTTCTCTGGAATTAAGCCACAAGAGAAAATAATTTATATTTATTTACATATTTACTTTTTTTGGAACTCTCCATTCTTTGTGTAGACTGAATTTCCATCTGGAAACATTTTTCGTTTAGTCTGAAGAAATTCTCTTAATATATCTTGTAGTGCTTGCCTGATGATGACAGATTCTTTCTGTATTTGTATGCCTAAAGATGTCTTTATTTTTCCTTCATGTTTGGAGGATATTTACAAGATTTTAGGTTTAGTTTTTCCTTTCAGTACTTTAAAGATGTCAGTCTAATGTAGTCTGGCATACATTGTTTCTAATGAGGTTAGTGGCTACTCTTTTTATGTTTTTCCTTTCTGACTCCTTTAAAATTTTTTCTCTTTGTGCCTTTATCTATTTTGGAAAAAGTTTTTTTCCAAAAAAGCTATCATACTTCAAAACATTCAAAGTTTTTTGAGATCTATCTCATTTTGCTAAAAATAAACAATTTACATTTATATTGACTGACTTTTCTTTTGGTTCTGCATCACATTTTGCTTCTTCTCCACAATGTTTAGTAATGTTTTGTTATGTACTGGATATTATGGATGCTATGTTGCTAAAGAGCTGGCTTTTACATTCTTCCTTAATAGAATATTGAATTTTGTTCCAGCAGATAGGTAATTCATTTACTTAAGCTGAACTTATTCAAGGATAATTTTTACGCTTTGTTAGGGACACTTCAGAGTAGTTTTACTGTGGAACTAGATTAGCATGACCTTCCCTGCGTCTCCATTGAATGTCAGGGATATTTAATGAGTTGTCTGCACTCTGGTCAGTACTCAAGTGTCTCCCAGACTAGATGAGTTCTAATAGTTTTTCAACTCAAACTTCCCCAGTCATTTTTCTTTATTTGATAGCTTTTTTTTTTACCCTGCCTTATGGATTCTGCCTTATGCATACACACTTTTGTATTGCACCAAAGAGTAAGGGGAACCACGGGCAGAATTCTGGAGCTTCATTTCTGTATGACTCCCTTCTCTTCATTCCTGCCCCACAATTTCCAGCCACCCTTGTAGCCCAGAGCTATGACATCTGCCTTCTCTGCCCAGTGAGACACCTGCACCCTGCTGGGGCTCCCTGCCCCAGCAGAATACCTCCAGGTAGAAGCTTGTATAACTGTGATCTTAAGTCTCCCCTGCTACCCTTGGGGATCACAGATCTGTGTTGCCTATTGTCTAACATCTAAAAATAATCATTTCCTATATTTTGTTCAGTTTTATAGCTGTCTCTGGTGAGAGGATTAGTCTGGTACAAGTTACTTTGTTATGGCCACAAGCAGAAGACCTCTAACATGTTTTGAAATATCACTTGTGAGGTTGTAGCTCAGCCAGCTTTGCAAGTTTTAAAAATACATTTGTCTTATGAATACTCCATGAAGAACATTTTTTTTTTCTATTTCAGCAATGTTGACTAGACTTTCCCAAGTCCTGAGAAGTAAAGTTTTCACTGTATAAACCTGAGATACCTTCCCAAGGTTTGCCATTTCAAAGCTGAAATGGCAAGAAGAAAGAAAAGATCAAAAGTATACAAGCAATTTTATACTCTGTTCATCTCAGTGTGATCTTAATGCTGTTTTATAAAAGGCAGAGGGAGATATATTTTTTGAGTTTGGAATGGTTGCCAAGTTGCAAAGAGCAGTAGACTAAATATCAAACGATATTGAGTCTTCTCTTTGTTTTATCGCTTTCTAATCATGTGATCTTGGGTCAAGGTGACAGTTTCCTCATCTGTGAAATTATATCTGGTTTGTCTGCTTCATGAGATTAACATGTGGTTTAGATGTAGTTAAATAGATCAAAAAGGACATTGCAGGTTATAAAACACTGTATAAATAAAGTGTATTGCTCCTCATACTTTCAGAAAGATGAGATAAATTTATGAGTAAAGAGGGTAATTTCAAGTGCAAAACTTTCTTTTTTTAAAAAATTTATTTATTTAATTTATTTATTTTTGGCTGCATTGGGTCTTCATTGCTGCGTGCGGGCTTTCTCTAGTTGCGGCAAGCGGGGCTACTCTTCATTGTGGTGCGCAGGCTTCTCATTGCGGTGGCTTCTCTTGTTGCAGAGCACAGGCTCTAGGTGTGCGGGCTTCAGCAATTGTGGCACTTCGGCTCAGTAATTGTGGCTTGCGGGCTCTAAAGCGCAGGCTCAGTAGTTGTGGTGCACGGGCTTAGTTGCTCTGTGGCATGAGGGATCTTCCCGGACCAGGGCTCGAACCCGTGTCCTCTGCATTGGCAGGTGGCTTCTTAACCACTGCGCCACCAGGGAAGCCCTCAAGTGCAAAACTTTCAAAGCAAGGAGGAGGTCAATAATGGAATGAAAATAAGAACTTAGAGAGGATAACTAATTTATTTTTTATTTCTAGTAGTTGAATTGAAAATCATGTGTTCTTAGAAGGAAAGCAAATTTCACTCAACTTAGTCAAAATAAGTGTAAATGTGATATTGTAACCTAAATTGAGCTCACCGCTCAAAAGCCAATAAAGAGGCCGGGTTGGTGGAAAGGAAAGTTTGCTTTATTTCAGATGCCAGCAATATGTGGAGGGGGATGAGGAGGACAGATGCCTGTCCAAAGGTTTACTCTGCCCCACACTGACAATCAGGGGGCAAGAGCTTTTAGGGACAGAGGAAGGGGGCTACATGCAGAAACAGCAGTCAGCTCGGACAGTCATCGTGAGATTGGTCGTGTGGTGATCTGATAAGCAACATCTTGATTGTTTTAAGTACAGTTAATCTTTAGTTCCAGGGTCAGTTTGTTCCCATTTCTTTGAGGCCAGTTCTCGGACCTGTGGCAGCTTATGTCACGGCTACAACCTGGTCGTCATGTAGTTCACTTCTTCCACCTGGTGGGGGTCTCAGTATCTATAAGACAGCTCACAGGATAGGCCTCAGAATATTATCTATAGCCCTTGAGGAGGAACTAAAGGTCCTTGACTCTGCTTAATGACTAAACTATTATTATTTAGTCTTGTTATCCTTTGTTTCTGTATTTTCTCATTTAATCATTTTCTGATTAAACTTGTTCTTTGGCTAAGCTTTTTCCACAGACAAAAGGCAGGCTGAGGACATGGGGGGCAAGGACCGTAGGGTCCTGCTCCATTTCAATATGATCAATTGTTTTTGGTATTTTAATCCCATATCCTATCTTAGTTTTAATTATGGGGGTGTATTCTGGAAATAGCTATTACACTGATAAAATTTCATTGAAGGAAGATTATCTCAATGCCTATGATTTGTCCCAGTAGTTCTGACAAAACCATTAATGCTACGTCATCAAATTGTGACCCAAATTCAAAGGGGTATATTGATGTTCTTAAATAGTGTTTTCCAAAAAGAAAATCATACCTTTGAGAACTTCGAAGGTTAAGATTTATCCCCTAGTGTTAAAAATAAACTATTTTCATTTTTTTTGAGCCAAACGGTTACTGCAGAACATCATCAGGGACAGCACTCTTCCTTCCCCAGTTCCTGGGCTTATTTACGTCAAAATGAACTTGCTTCTCTCAGTAATCTTATAATCATGGAATCACAAGACATGAGATCCAGAAGACACCACAGACCTGATCTGAGCCAAGATTCCATTTTACAGAATTACACACTCTGATGGTGACCAGCTCCAGGGAGTCCGTGTGTAATGCAGACAGGAAAGCACTGCATACAACATGGAAAAATACATCAACGCCATGTCCATCCACAACTATAGAGCATATCGCTTTGTTTTTTGGAGTTAATCTATTGATATTTTTGAATGTGTTTGTCATCAGTAGTAAAAAGCACTGCACTCAGTATTTTGGAAAGTTACAAAGGAAGGGAACAACAAAGATTCTTCCCTCAAGTGTCTTATGCTGAGAAGAGCAAGAAAGCCCAGTGCCAGGACATTGCATTATCATTTCTATATATATGAGTTTCGGTCGCTGAAATGAATTTAGTTTCATGAGGGCTTACCATGTACCAGGTTGCAATGGGTACAAGAATGTAAAAGAGGCAAGAGGGAAGAGATATGGGGATATGTGTATATGTATAGCTGATTCACTTTGTTATAAAGCAGAAACTAACATAAGGCAATTATACTCCAATAAAGATGTTAAAAAAAAAATGTAAAAGAAGAATGTAAAAATGCCCTCTTGTTCCTTAAAGTTTGGCAGTCATGAAAGATATGTAAACAAAGGTGCACATTATTAGAAGCATGTCCTAGATTGATAAATACTGTAATATGACAGAAAGGAAATAGTAGGAAATGAAGCTAAAGGAGGAAGGCGTGGTAGTAGGGATGAAGAAAAGTGCAGAGATTTGTGAGATATTGGTAACTAAATGGATGTGGTAGGTAAGAGAGTGGAAGGCACCTAAGATAATAGTGGTTTGTTTGCTTGGGTAAATCGTTATGAGACATTTCCACTAAACAACAGAGAGAGTACTAAAGAGATGGAGAATGTGTGGCGTTGGAAACGGAAACAAGTTTCATTTTTCAACATGTTGACTTCAAGACGTCTGCGAAAAATCCCGCGAAGACCTTTAGATATATATATAAGCTTAGCCAATAGAAGATATCTAGACTAGAGAAAGTGATTTGGGGGTCTATAATGTTTAAGGCGTAATGCAAACAGCGGACGTAAATGAGGTTACCTGGGAAAAGAGTATAGAGAGAATATTAGTCCAAGTAAAGAATCCTGGAGACTAAAATTTAAGGGGCCAGTTGAAGTAAGAGGCTTTTAAAAAGAAGGCTGAGAGAGGGCAGTCAGAAAGATAGAAGTCAGCCATGTCCTTCTGCCTGCATGACTGCCAGAACCCTGTGTGCTGTAGAATCACCCCTCCCTTATCCCAGGGAAAGTGGATGTTGATTAGACTAAATCAATTGTGGAAATCCCCCTTGCCATTGATATGCATGTGAGGCAGTTCTGGTTAGGAAGAAATAAAGGGAGTCTGAGGGCCGCTATTATTTTTCTTGCTCCAAAAAAAAGGAACTTGGCTCATAGGTTTCCCTGGTTTCAGCCTCTCAAGGAAAACCTCTGAGGATGTAGCAACCATCTTGGGATTCTGAAGTAACAGGTGTGAAAGTAAATGCCAACAACTCACTAAGGGCATCAGAGGGGAAAGAGAGAGGTGCCCAATCTGCAAGCAAACGTGGAACTGTGTGCCTCTGCCTACTTTTTATGTGACAAACTATACCTGCTATGGACTAAATTATGTCCCCTCTCCAAATACATTTGTTGAAGCTCTAAGTTTCAACGTGACGGTATTTGGAGATAAGATCTTTAGGAGGAAATTAAGGTTAAAAGATTTAAGGGTGGGGCCCGAATTCCACAGACTGTTGGTCTTATAAGAGGAGGAGAGAGAGATCTCTTGTTTACTCTCTGTGCATGCACAGAGGAAACTCCATGTGAGAATATAGAGAGAAGGTGGCCATATGCAAGACAGGAAAAGAAACTTCAGCAG
>NW_006774127.1:1802551-1806850 GCF_000442215.2 Lipotes vexillifer
CCCGCGTCTCCTGCATCGGCAGGCGGACTCTCAAGCACTGCGCCACCAGGGAAGCCCTGTTGTTTCTAACTTTTAAGTAAACAACTTTGGCCCTCTCAAGATCAAATGAGTCCCAGAGATGGAAAGCCAGCTCTCGGTGCCATCAAAGGCATGAAGGATGCAGCATCTTCCAGGGTGTAAAACAAACCAACCCAAACCAACCCTTTTGTTGGAATAAGGAAAGTGGAACTTTTAAGTAAACAACTTTGGCCCTCTCAAGATCAAATGAGTCCCAGAGATGGAAAGCCAGCTCTCGGTGCCATCAAAGGCATGAAGGATGCAGCATCTTCCAGGGTGTAAAACAAACCAACCCAAACCAACCCTTTTGTTGGAATAAGGAAAGTGGCCAGGGTCTGGCTAACAGGGCAGAGAAGAGAAGCACCACTGAGGGAGCAAAGATGAGCAGCCTGATCCAACGAGACTCTGCATGTGAAGGAAGATGACAGTGATCAGAAGGGGACAAGGTTCTGCGCTGGGAAAGCCTGGAGGTAAAGCATGCAGCGCAGCTCAGTATGGGGTAAACGTGCAGACTTACAGCCAGACTGCTTGGGGTAACATCCCAGCTCTGCCGTGTAATAGCTTTGGGACTTTAAACAAATTATTTAACCTCTGAGGGCCTCAGCTTCTTAATTTCTAATATGAGAATAACAATAATACCTAGTCCATGGGGTTACTGTGGGCATTAACCCTTGGAATGCCAGCTAGGTCTACTAGGTACAATTCTGGGTTTGGTGGTTCTCTTTTTTGGGACAGTTTCAACTATTTTTAAAGACTGGAATGACATGACTTTTATTCCTTTAGAGGTCTTCTGAAGAACAAAAAGAAAATGTTAGTATTATTAAAAAATAAAAGAAAACTCTTATTTTGTAATTTCCATACGGATCCATTGGACCTTTTTACAAATCTAGGATACATTTTGGGGTCTGAATGATCTTCTATCTCCTGTACCATGAAGCACTCTTCTAGTTCATCATCCTAGGAATTATTTCATTTTTACTAATTATTCATTCATGAGTCTTAATGTTAGCACAAAAAGACTAAAATTATAAGAAAATGGGAGAATAAAAGAAATATTCAGGATCAGGCAATCGTGAAATAAACCATTGTTCTTCACTGTTCTCAAAGTATTAAATACATTCCCCAGAGTTCTGCATCATCTTCAAGAAGGTTTAAGGCTGTTGACACCTGTTTTTAGCTTTCATTGACCATAGTCGAGAATTCAGCATTTCTTACTTTCCACCCACCCATATCGACAAAGGGAAGAAAATGTGCCGTGGAAGACATTTCACTACTAGTAGGTGAATGAGAAGATGACACAAAGAGCAGTGTGCTAAAGACAGTATGAAACTGAAGGCATAGGAGAAAACTGACAGAGTCTGCCAATGACAATATCCTAGATGAATCTTCCCACACTCAAGAAACAATGATAAACACTACATTTCTAATTCCAAAAAGGAGCTATGACACCTTATCCGATCATTCAACAGGAAGGACTTCATCACGTAATATTTTGCAACAAGATTCTGGACCATCCCATCTTGCTAAAAGGACATATTCATTTTGCTAAAGGGGTACTATTGACTGACAGTATTCTCTCATTTTTTTATGATTTTTATATTATCAAAACATACTTGATACAAAGAGGTTTAATTCTTACTAAAGTTCTTTAAGATTTATTTTTCATTATCTTTTGATTCTTCTGTAAGTATTCATAAAATGACTTAAAAATATTAAAAAAAAAAAAAAATAGAAAGGACCCATTGGCCCCAGATGTTAAATGGTGAAGACTCTTTTTCCTGGTACTACACTGAGGGTTAAATGAGCTCATACACGTAAAGCAGCTTAGAACAGCTCCTGACACACAGTAAACACCACATAAGTAATAGTTACTGTTACGACAGTGAAAAGGAAAGCTGGAAAAGCTTAGAGCAGTGAGACTTCAAGGCGAACCACTACGAGGAGCCCGGAAGAAAGGCTGGGGCCAAACAGGAAATTCGAGTTCACAATTCCTTCTCCACATTCCGAAATCAGCAAAACCTGACCAGAACTGATATGAAGCTATTTGAAGTTTTTATTTAATCCACTTACTGTAACTAGGCATACATTTCACTGCCAAAATACTAAATTAATGTGTGATTATGGGGTCACACTCCAAATCCTGATGGCAGTGCACTGTATGTAAATCAGATCCTCTTACTAAATCTGAAAAATTCTAAATTCTAAAATATATCTGATAGCAAGAGTTTCCGATTAGGGATATTATACTTGTGGACATATATCATCATAAATGAGATACTCGGCTGCGCACTTTTCTTCCTTGATGTATCTCATACAGGTTAATAACAGTGAGGGCAAGAGGGAGGGAAGGAGAGAAAGAGAGAACAGACGCTCTACAGGTCCTCGTGAAGCATGGCTTAAAATCAGATTTCACATGAATGGCTGAACAGCCAGAAGTGCAGTGAGGAACTGGAGAGCTTTGTCTACCTGAGCCTTAGGACAACAAAATGAATGAGGTAGAGCTGGAAATCTGTTGCAAAACCATGATAATACTTTTGTAAAAGACTTCTGTACATCTTTTAACAGTACCTGTACTTAGAGCTGTTGTCATCTGCAGCATACTCTCGAAGGACACTGGTTATTGGTACGACTCCTAGCCAGCCTGCGAGCTGACCAGGGACCCGATTCCAGGCCCCCACCCCTTCCCAACCTCCAGATCCACTGACTGCGGAGAGGCTGCCCAGCCCCAGGTCTCTCTACAGATACCACTTACCCACACGGCCAGGGAACCCACATCCGTTCCACTGAAGCCCAGATCCTCACCATTTTCCTCCCGAAGATGAGGCCTCTGCGGCTCGTGTTCAGGCTGTGGGTCCACGGGCAGGAGCTGGTGACTGAAGGACTCGGGCCCGGCTCCAGGCGGCACAACCTTCGGAGGAAGCACTTCAGCACACGCCACAACCTGACAACCACAATCACACCAATCAGCACATTACAGGAAAGGCTACGAAGGAGCCCAGCAGGGTCACGTTACTCTTTCATTCACTCCTTGGCCAAGTATTTCACGTGCATCTACAACGAGCCAGGACTAATTACCCAATTGCTGCGTAAACACATTGTAGTTGAAGACGACTTCCATTAGACATGTCGACACACCAATAAATACACAGTTACAAACTGTGTTATATGTGAAAAAGGAGAAGAAAGTGGTGCCATGAGGCAAAACAGATGAGACCTACTTTAGACTGGGTGGCCAAGGAAGGATCTTCTGAGGAAGTGTCACTGAAGTCAACACATAGAAGAGGAAAGAAGGCAGCCAAGGGAAAAGTCAGGAGTGTCCCAGGCAGACAGAATGACATAAGCAAAGACCCTTAGGCAGAAAGCCAGTGTGGGCCAAGTTTAGTGAAGGGGGGAGAGAGTGAGAAACGAGCTTGGAAAGGTCAACAAAGGACACAGGAAGTCACCCTCAAAGCCCCAGATGACCAGGTTCAAGTAGGACAGACCAACCACAAGAGCGGTGTGTCTGCGTCTTTCTGTTCTTTGTTCTTGCACAACCCTAGGGTACACAACCAGTCTCTAAAATCTGCCTCTTCTGGAAGGTACTAGCTCAGTGCCATCCTAGCAGGTAATAAGATCCGGCTTTCAGATAGAATTGCCCTCCCCTCCCCAACCCCGCCACCGTCCCTTATGTTTCAAAGCACTTTCAGTTTTAACTCTCCCAGTAGTGGCAAAACGTGGCACAGGAGTGTTACATTAAGAGGCGGAGGCAACACAGTTGTGGCAAATATGACTCTACACGGAAGTGTGTGTGTCCTTGTGGAGCTGCTCAGGACAAGAGTTAAGATGATGCCAAGTACGTCAAAGGGCTCCTAGGCAACGAAGAAGCAAAGCAGCCCTTGAGGACCCCTGAGAGTAGGACAGAGAAACCAAGGAGGAGGGGTAGAGGATAAAGCCTGGGAAAAGGCTTGCTAGAGACAAGAACTACCTGGAGATAAAGGTGAGAAACAATGCCAGGGATACAGAGGGCAGGCAGAGAGAAAGGCAAACACAGTGAGCTGTGCAGGCCCTCAGGAAAACCCCCCTCTCTGGGCCTCAGATCCCTGACCTACCATCAAGAAATGATTGTGCTCCTTCCACAGGTGGGGTGCATATCCCAATGACAGGGGTCAATGCGTAATATCTGCTGTAAGTCATCCATTTAAAAATGCTTTCTGTTTTAAACTATGATTTTGAATATTTATTACCATAAAAAAGTAGGGAAAG
>NW_006774127.1:1806951-1815558 GCF_000442215.2 Lipotes vexillifer
AGGGAAAGGTTTGTCCGCTAATGTCCCAAAAAGGTTTAAAAAAGGAATAACCAGATGGCACCAGGAACCTTTACTTCTTGTCCTGACAGAAGCAATAGAAAGGTTCAAACACTCCGGTCTGCAAGACAATTATTCAGCTCAGCTGCAGGGTCTGGCGGCAGGTCCCCAGCAACTCCCTCTGCTGTCCTCTTGCCTCATGGAGTGAGCTAACCCAGCTGAAGAGCCTGAGGATGTTCTGGAGTATTGAAGTACCCCTGACCCAGACGGGAAGAATAATGAGACTGGTACCTTACACTGAAGGGCAATGGCTCTGAAGAATGAGGGAAATTCTCTAACTAGCTTCAAAGTCTTGTACACCTAGGATCCCATGATTTTTGTTTCTTTGCTATAAAAAAAAAAAAAAAAAAAATTAAAGTTTCAGAAATGTGAGCCTAGCAACAAGAGGGAGGTAGACAGAGTCAGGTGATAAATGAGTAAGAAAGGACAAGAAGACGTAACAATGTAAAGATACGGAACCTCCCTAAATTAACATCCGATTTCATGCAATCCCAGCAAAAAATACCGACAGGATTTTTGGAGTGGTAGAAGCTAAATAATTCTAAAGTTCATATGGAAAAAAAAATATATTGAAAAAAAAATTTGGAAGGGGGAGGGCAGGCCTATTGACCAAAACACTTTACATAACTCAGATAATTGAAATACTGATATGTAAACAGACAGTAAGATCAATAAAATAGAATAAAAAGACCAGAAATGGACCCAAATACATGTAGAAATCTGGTATGTAACCAAGATGGCATTTTAATCAGAGAAGGAAAAAAAGGGATTGCTGTATAAGTTGCTGGGGCAACTGGACAGACATCTGGAAAAAAAATTAAGCTATAACCACACCAAACACCCTACACCAAAATGAATTCCAGATGGATCTATCATTTCAAAGGGTAAAACAAAACAACAACAACCATAACAAAAACGTGGGGAAGAAACGATAAGTTTCTTATAATAGTGGAGTGTAGTGGAGAGGGCCTTTCTAATTATGGCACAATTCCCAGAAACCATAAATTAAAAGATTTAAACTGACTGCATAAAAATAAAAAAACCCGGCAGAGCAAAAATCTCCATAAGCAAAGACAAACAACAAAGCGGGAAAATAACTCTTGCAACTTAGATGGCAGACACAGTGCTTACTTTTTCTAACAGGTTAATATAAACAGATAGGTCATGGAAAAGGGTATATGCACAGCTTTCAAAATATGTACAGTGATCAAACTCACTCATAAGAAAAAATGCATATTAAAATTGCACAGAAATATTCCATCTTTCGGATTGACAGTAATCAAAAAGTTGGATAACATCGTGTTATCAGGCTGCAAGCAAAAAATTTCTCTCATACATGGCTGTCGGGAATATAATCTGGTATAACCTCTGCAGAGAGCAATCTGTCAACAGCTGTCCAAACTACAAATGCAATGCGTATGGGCTCTGAGCCAACATTTTGACTTCTAAGCTTTGATTCTACAAATAATGATGTATATAAAGGATATTTATTGCAGCAAAGTCTGTTGCAGTAAAGATTCAGAAATAATCTAAAGGAACACCGTAAATGGCCTTCAACAGGAGTTAAATTATGGTATATCCATACGATGTAACACAATGCAGTTTCAAAGAGTGAGGCAGCTCTCTTTGCACTAACATAGAACAAGCCAGGATACACTATAAGAAAAAAAGCAAGAGGCAGAAGTGCACAATGATGTAAAAACATTTGTGTTTTTTAAAAAACAAGTCATACACATATACTCTAATATACACAGAATACAGTGTATCTCTGTAAGGACAGACAAGTATCATGGGACAATGGTTGCCCCTGGTGAGGAGAACTCTGGCGGCTGGGGAATTAGGGGTGGGAGGGACACTTACTTTTCATTATAACCTTATGTACATTTTGAATTTTGTATTATGTCACCACTCAAAAAATAAATACAGTAATTTAAAATAGAAATAAGATCGCAGACTGTCTTCTCCAGATTAACAAACTGCATACTGCTTCTCTTTGCTGGAGTGGCAGGATATCTCCACAGTGCACCTAATCCCAGGAGAACAAAAGAATATGAATGAAGCACCAGGGCGCTCAGGATCTCACCCCTGCTCAGCAGCTCCTCAACTCTCTTCCTCTCCTTCCTCATTGCCCGAAGGTCTCCTCTTTCACTCACCTGTTGTCTGCGTTCCTCTAGTTCTCTTTCTATATTTTCTACCACGGCCACAGCCTCTTCTCCGTTTTCCGGGTGATGTTCTCTCACCCAGGTCTGGAACTCTTCAGGCAGGATGGTCAGGAACTGCTCCAGCACCAGCAGCTCCAGGATCTGCTCCTTGGTGTGCAGCTCGGGCCGCAGCCACTCACAGCAGAGCACCCGGAGCTGGCTAAGGGCCTCCCGGGGGCCTGACGCTTCATGGTACTGGAAGTGCTTGAAGCGCTGGTAGAAAGTCTCAAACACGGGCGGATTGTACTCCCTCATCCAGGTGCAATCTTCTTCTTCCACCTTCACTATCAGAAGGTCTTCTTGCTCTGGTGAAGTCTCCGCGGGAGGGTCTAAGTCTATAACTTCCCCAGATCCTGTCATTATCATTCCAACTCAGAGGGATCTCTCTCCAGGTAAGCTGGGTTACACGGACCAAACTTGTTTTCTGCTCTTTGAGATCTTCTGAAGGACACTTTCCTTAGCGTGCAACCTACTGATATATTGGAAATCGTTATTAGCAAAGAGATGACAAAGAGGTCATCTATCCTAAAGATGATCACCCAACGGAGTAATTTCCTTAAAAATTACAAGACAGCCATCACTCCACCCACAAAATAATGACCAACGGAGAATATTTCCAACATTTAAAAAGTGTAAAGGAGAGCAATAAAACTCTGACATACGGCCTCATGAAATACAATTTTTGTGGAGAAGAACATTAAATTTCATGTAAATAACAAGACGAGACTTACTAACTAGTCCAGACGCAGCCGCTCCTTCTCTCTACCACAAGCCAAACTTAAGTCAGAACAGAGGTCAAAAACATTACAATGGTCAAAATTGGTCCTGTCCCTCGATCCCTAAGAGCTTGACAGGCCAACGGGAAACTTCATGGGTCCCGAAGAGAGCCAAGGTTTTAAGTACAGATTTTGCACCTGGATTGCCCACAATCGCTCCTGACCCCGATCCACGGAAACCGGCCCGGTCAAGGTTAGGGACAGGACCCTCGTCTGTACACAAAGGCCATTCCCTTTCCTCAAGGCCACAGTCCCGGGGAGCTCCCCTGGAAGACCAAGCTCCCGCAGCCAAGGCTGGGAAGACGGGTTTCTTCTTACAAACAGAGAGAAAGCCGAAGCCGACACTTCGCAACACTTCTTCGCCGGAAGTAAGCAAGTCCAAGCTTTCCCTGACCGGCGGGTAGAGCCATAAATCCCACCCCCGAGAGCACTTCCGAGTCCTCTCTAGGAATCCCGGAGGTCCTCGCCTCACCACGGGAGGAAAGTGCCCGCCCCAGAGGGGCTGTGGGCCAACCGGCGGGGAGATGAGGCGCCGGCCCGGGATCCCAGTCCAACCTCCAGTAACGCGGCCATTCCCCGCCCACCGAGCCGCAAGTACAACAACGCTAGAGCCGGGGAGAAAACCCAGCCACCCTCTTCCCCACCCAACCCCACAGCCATTTAAACAGCCCGAGCCCGTCTCTTTTCTTAGAGTGGGGGCAGGGGGCGGGGTCTTAGGTGTCCGGAGCGCTTGCTAAGACAACAGTTGCTAGTGTCTGATTGGCCGTGGAACTTGCGCTCCCTCACCCCCAACGCTCTGCACCCCAGTTCGAAGTACGTCCGTACCTTTCTGCGAGCCCGCAACCCTCACTTCTCTTTAATGGACTCTTCGGTTTCTTCACCTGAATCCTCGCCACTCCCCTCACCCAGTCTCCAGACACACCCACCGCTTTACCACCGTCGTCAGCTGAGGCGGCCGAAACCTCTGATGTCAGACCCCTGAGCCCCCAGCGGCTCCAGGGACTACATCTCCCAGGAAACCTCGCGCGGGCGCGCCCTCCAGCCAATAGGGCGGTGACTTTTCGCAGCCTCAGTCTTGCGGGCCTATCAGAATGCGGGAGAGCAGGGAGGCGTTTCCTCGGCGACCCCAGTGGAAGGCTGAGCGCGTCGGGAGAGAGACCCCCCCTCCGGGCTGGGGAGAGTGGGGGCTGAAGCTCTGCATCCTGGCAAAGTGAGAGTAGCCGTCTATTCAGGGCCTCTCTAGCCAAGGGGAGCCCATCCTTTTTTTTTTTTTTTAACGGCGACGTCTGTATTTATTGGGTAGAAGGGCCGGGTGCTGGGATTTGAGGTTCATAGTAACTCCGAAGCCAACAGGTTGCAGCAAGAGGAGCCGCGAAGCACAGATTTTCACTAGAGATAAGCAACTTACCCTCTCGGGATCCCATCTTTAGTAGTCTCGTTTTTGTATCCGTTTGCAAAGCTCTTCGACAGGCACAAGAGGCACTGTCTTACGAGTGATGAAGATGAATGAGGCTCACCGACTCCACTCTGAGTGGCATATATCCTTGGATACTCCAGGCGTTATTTTTTTAGCGTATGTTGTGAATTTTCACTCAAATCAGGGATGGAATTTTGAGAATGCCTTGCTCGCGCCGTGGTCTACCTTATGGGAATGAAGAAATGCAGAAAATCCCCTACTATCTCCAGAGAGACCTGGAGACGCTTAAATTGACACTGCGGTATGTTTGGTGCAATGTAGTATCTGTATTTCCCTTTTTACATTTAGAATCGTCAAAAGTTCAGACAAAAAAAAAAAAGTAAAACCAATGAATCACTGAAGTGGTAATTAGTAAAAGTTTATTGTGCACACACCAAAAAGACAGTTAGCAAACTGGGAGCATTCAAACCAAAACAAGGAATGAGGCTCAGAAGTATATTGTTTTAAAGTATCTTATATAGTGTGGAGGCAGTGACTGTTTATTCTTCACAGCGATTGGTTACAATATTAGAATTTTCTTAAATGAAAGGGAATTGGTTAGCGGTTACTTCATATCAATTTGGGGTAACAATTTAAGTTTTGCTTATGATTTTCAGAGGCATAAGCAGAAAATACCCAGGTCACTGTAACCTGGCTTGTCTTGCAAATTAAGTATGCTAAGTTAAGCTTTGCTCTTATTTTTATTTTATTTTATTTATTTATTTATTTTGGCTGCGTTGGGTCTTCGTTGCTGCGTGCGCGATTTCTCTAGCTGTGGTGAGCGGGGGCTGCTCTTTGTTGCGGTGCGCGGGCTTCTCATTGCGGTGGCTTCTCTTGTTGTGGAGAAAGGGCTCTAGAGCGCAGGCTCAGTAGTTGTGGCGCACAGGCTTAGTTGCTCCGTGGCATGTGGGATCTTACGGGACCAGGGCTCAAACCTGTGTCCCCTTCATTGGCAGGTGGATTCTTAACCACTTCGCCACCAGGGAAGCCCAAGCTTTGCTCTTATGAGTATAAATTTCTCTTCCTTCCTGGTACCAAGAATAGCTGGATTTCTCCTAAGCCACTATAGTAGTTCGCTTTTACCCGAGATACACTGTAAATCACGTAACTGATCTTGTTTTCTTCTTGCTTTGGCTGCTGAGGTTTCTCAAAGCCAAACTGTGGGCTACCTTTTGCCAGTAAACAGCAGTTTACAGTGGGCAATTTCTAATCCCATCTTATCCCTGGCTCCACCTTATTTATTCCTGCCCTGTTTTCCTTTTCTCACTTTCTCCCCTCACTTAATTATTTTTAAAAGATGAGGCAGCTAGCATTCTTCAATTAACTTTTTTGAACAAAGCATCAGAAAAGGCATTGGGAACAGAGAAATATGTCATTCAACGATATCAGTGAGAGCAGATGAAAGCAAAAGTTACATTACAGGAGAAAGGGAGATAAGAACTAAGCAAATCACTATATCATGATCAGGGTCCACAGTCACACAACCCAGAAGCAGGAACTAGTGGAGCCCGGACTGGTAATCAGCTAGTAGGGAGACCTACATCTCCTCTCACTGGGAGGAGATGAAAAATGCTTGTACTGCCTTCATAGAACGTGATATTCTCTTCTGTATTCCGTTACTAGTTATATAGGTGGATATTGTCTGGAGCTAGATTTGCCTATACTATAAAGGGTTCTCTTATTTGTGAATTTGCATTCTGTCCAATTCCTTTGCCATCCTTGGCCACCCGACCCTACTCAAAGCCTTGTCCTGCAATACTGGGAAAAGGGCTTTTGACTTCCTGCCAGACTGTGATAGCATTCCCACACAGATGAAAAAGTAGATTTGTGCAAAGTTTCTGCCCTCCAGGGGCTTTCAAACCGCCTGGAGAGATCAGATACAAACATGTGACAAGTTATGTCATTAAATTATTACAGGTTGGGACTTCTCTGGTGGTCCAGTGGTTAAGACTCTGCGCTCCCAATGCAGGGAGCCTGGGTTTGATCCCTGATCAGGGAACTAGATCCTGCATGCATGCTGCAACTAAAAGCCCACATGCCGCAACTAAAAGATCCTGCAGGCCACAGCTAGAGATCCCGCAGGCCACAAAGAAGATCCCGCACGTGGCAACGAAGACCCAGCGCAGCCAAATAAATAAATATTTTAAAAATGATTACATGTTGCTCTAAATTTGTAAAATGATGAATATGAGCCTTGTGAGTAGTGACTTTTTTCTGTGTAAGTGGATGTGACATAAAAATTAATCCCCCCAAAATCTGCCTTTTCCTATTTTTTTTGTCCTGTTAATGTCCAATCAAAACAGATCACAACAGACTAATACAGCCACTTACCTGCTAGAGCCTAAAGTAGGGGTTGACTGCCTGTGCTTTTGCACAAAGTATGGTTAACTCATTAGTTTATAATTTAAATTTTAGTCCACAGATATGTCATATGGAATCCTGACCCTGCCTGGGAATTTGCATTCATAAATCAGGACATTAATTGTACAATACTTATTGAAATAAATGATATTTTAAATGAATTTACCCATAACATAACTTAGATAATTCTTCATTTGTTAAATAATGCAGATGATTTAATGTAAATATTAAACTAATGTATAGTATCCTTCATTTCAGTTGCATGGTTTATTTTTCTGAACACTGGCACAGAAAAGAAGAGGTGGGGTGGCAGTGTCCACGCAGATACTTAAAATGAAGTGAGGAAGAGGGAGTAAATGATAGAACGGGGGAGTAGGGCTTAGAATAGGACAAAATCCTTGGCAACCTGGATACTAACTGTGAAGCATTGCAAGGAAGCTGGGCATAGGAAATCTAAAGTTGGAGGGGATGATACAATCTACTATGGATTTATTGCCTATAAATTTAACCCATTTTAAAATTAAAGGGACTTGCCTGGTGGCACAGTGGTTAAGAATCCGCCTGCCAATACAGGGGACACGGGTTCGAGCCCAGGCCCAGAAAGATCCCACATGCCGCGGAGCAGCTAAGCCCATGTGCCACAACTACTGAGCCTGTGCTCTACAGCCTGCAAGCCACAACTACTGAGCCCGTGTGCTGCAACTACCCCGTGCACCTAGAGCCCGTGTTCCACAACAAGAGAAGCCGCTGCAATGAGAATCCCACGCACCACAACAAACAGCAGCCTCCGTGTAGCAACGAAGACCCAATGCAGCCAAAAATAAATAAATTTATCTTAAAATAATAATTATTTAAATTAAATTAAATTAAAATATGTCCTCAGTCCACATGGACTCTTTAAGCATTATCTCTTCTGTGAAGCTTAATCTCTTCTGTGAAGTCTTTCACTGTACCCTCTCCATTAGGCATGGTTGATTATTTCCACCTCTGGTTATACAAATAGACACTGCATACACCTCAAAGTACTGCATTTACCACACTGTCCTGCAAAGATTTGTTTAAGTGTCTGTCTCCCTTAGGAGACTGAACGGAGGACGGGGGCTGTGTCTTCCCAGTTTTGTGTCTGTAGTGTCAAGCACGATGCCTGGCATGTAGAAGGTACTCAGCAAAGCTTTCTTGCATTAAATGAATACCCAGTGGATGAATGACCACTTATTGTACAGTTGGAACTTTAACTTTCCCTAAAACAAAATTTACAAAACTTTATTCACAGATAATGTGTTAAAGAATGACATTCATTTTTAATTTTTATTTTTGGCTGCATTGGGTCCTCGTTGCTGCTCGTGGGCTTTCTTTTTAGTTGCGGTGAGTGGGGGCTACTCTTCATTGCACTGCACGAGCCTCTCATTGCGGTGGCTTCTCGCTGCTCTGCAGCATATGGGATGCTCCCGCACCAGGCCTCGAACCCGTGTCCCCTATGTTGGTAGGCGGATTCCCAACCACTTGCGCCAGCAGGGAAGGGAAGCCCCTGGAAGCCCCTTCATTTTTAAAGGAAGAATATCCTTTAGTTCGGTAACCTTAAGGATTATAAACGCCACACTAAAAGGTACTCGTGCAGAGTATCTCTGAGGGGTGAGGACAGCGAACCACCGAGATGCACCTCACTCCTCCGGAGAGCCTAGAGAGGCCCCGGAAATGCCCGGGAGGGGTGGACACAGCAGGGAGTCGAGGACGCACTTCCTGCTGGGGCTATTCC
>NW_006774127.1:1815659-1819820 GCF_000442215.2 Lipotes vexillifer
GCGGGTAGGAGGGGGCTGGGCAAGGTGGGGGCTTGTTAGGGACGGGACGGTGGGCAGCCGCTGCTCTGGGGAGATCCGATGAGCTCCGTGGCTTTTTGCTGGGTTTGCTGTCATTTCACCTGAAGGCAGAACTCCGGGGAAGTGCGCACTTGCAGGAGAAGGATGAGTTGGATCTGGACCGCAAGTCAAGGCAGGGTCGCTGCGCTGCCCCTGAGTGACGGACCTTGGATAGTGAAAGTGGAGGAAGATTCACCCGGAGGTGGGGAGTCCGACCCACCAGGGGACTGTCCGGATCCCGAAACTTCCCGACGGCATTTTAGGCGGTTCCGTTATCAAGAGGTGGCCGGACCCGAAGCGGCGCTGAGCCGACTCAGGGAACTTTGTCGTCAGTGGCTGAGGCCCGAGGTGCACTCGAAAGAGCAGATCCTGGAGCTGCTGGTGCTGGAGCAGTTCCTGACCATCCTGCCCCAGGAGCTCCAGGCCTGGGTGCGCAAGCACTGCCCGGAGAGCGGGGAGGAGGCTGCCGCCTTGGTTTGGGCTCTACAGAGAGAGCTTGATGGGACCTTACGCCAGGTGAGGGGTGAACGTTTTCTGGTGGTGGGAATGGAGGTGTGAGGGATGCTGTGGTCTTCATAAGTTCTTTCCTTATTACATTTTGCGTGAACTTTAGGATGTGTATGAAACATGAGCCCTTTAACCTAATGGGACGTCACACCATCTCCAGGTAGGTAGGGTCAGAGTTGTTAAACCGTAGGACACCCAGCTGGTGCCGCAGAATTGCCTGACCTGTGGAAATGCACACATCTGGTGTCAGAAGTGAAGGAGTGTTGTAGTGAATATTCAGAATACTGAGAGCAGAGGAGACGCACAGGAGTGTGGTTTTCCTTTACAAGGAAAGGAGAGCCTCAGGGGAAAACACATTACTGCTGTTGGTGAGGTACCTTCCTCTGAAGATAGATCTTTGTATCCATTTCACAGGTGAGGAAACAGCGTCTGAGAGCCAGCACTGCAACTCGGGACTCTGGTTAACCTGTATATTTTCAATCCATATCAGGTTTCTGCTTTGATAAATCACAGCAGTATAACCCAAATGAATATTTTGCTCTCCCCCCAAGTTAGTGTAGACAGTTCATAGAAAGGCTTTTCAGGATTGCAGGAGAATGCCAGCTTCTGTTTTTAGTCACTTTGCAACTCCCGCATCAGTACAAGGCTCACTGATAAAGACTCCGTTGGTCGTGACTTGGTTTCTCAGCGCTCACAGACTCCTCTCTGGAGGCCGGCTTCATCCTGGCACTGTTGGTGATGCCATCCTGGGACGGCAGGTGCTGAGGGAGGTCTTGTGTTGTTTCAGGGGTTGGTGACAGTCCAGGATGTGGCTGTGTCTCTAACCTGGGAGGAGTGGGAGCGACTGGGCCCAGCACAGAGGGACCTCTACAGGGAGAGTGCGCCGAAGGATTATGGGAATGCAGTCTCGCCAAGTAAGTGCCCTGCCTTTGCTTGTTTCCAGCTGTGTGATTCGTGGAGGGCTTGCTTCAGTAAATCCCCCAGCCAGCCTGCCATTCAGACACAGGTTGAGAGATTTCGAGTCCCCTTTGTGACCCAAGCAAGACCTCTCTGTTCTGTATTGTTAGGTGATAGAGACAGCTTTTTATTTTGGTTCACTTTTAAATAAAAATACGTAAGAAAGTATAAAAACATATAATGAGCACCTGAGGATTAACCACCCAGATTTATCGAACTTTAATATTGGCCATGGCTTCATTTTTTTCTTTTCTGAAGAGATATTATATTACAGCCATAGCTATAGGTGAAGGTCTGTTGTACCCTCCCTGAAAGCTCTACCCTTGATCCTTCTCCAGCGGTAACCAGTATCCTGACTTACCATTTCCATGCTTGTTTTATACTCTTTCTACATATACATGTAGCCACATATACACACTCGCTCTATATAAATGTATGTAAACACGTAAATATGTAAACATATAAACGTATATAGTATTTTTACATGTTTTTATAGTATATAAATTATATCACTGTATGGTTCTTTTGCACCTTGGCTTTTTTCTCAACATACATTTTTGGGATTTATCCATGTTGATACGTGTAGCTCTAGTTTATTCATTTTAACTTCTATATATTTCATTGTATGACTATTCCAATATTTACTTATCCATTCTCCTGTCAATGGACGTTAAGCCTTCTAGTTTTTCACCATTACACACAGTATTATACCACAAGTTCCTGTCTCTTTCTCCCTGTGTTCATATGTAGGAGTCTCTGAAGAGAATATACTTAGGGATGTTTGCCCATCTTGCTGTCCAAGATGATGGGAGCCAATTTGTACTCCTACCAGCCGTATATGAGAATTCTTCTTTCTCCACACCTTTGGCAACATTTGGTGTTCAGCTGACAGCACGATGTCTTAACCCAGTAGCCCAAGTGTTCCTTTTAGAATGTTGGTTTGCATCACACCTCTGCTCAGAACCTGAATACTCCTCATTTCATGCAGAGTAAAAGCCTGTGGAGCCTGATGGGATGTGGCTCTGTTCCCTCCTGCTCTCCCCTCACTTATGCCCCCGGCCCCCAGCCTCACTGACCTTGCTGCTCCTTGAGCGTGGTGGGCATCCTGCCTCATGCTCTTTGCTCTGATTGCTCCCTCTGCCTGGAATATTATTCCTCCAGATCTCCACCAAATAGATTCCCTGACTTGTTTCAAGCCTGTGCTCACATCTCACTTTTCGGCGAGGCCTGACCTGACCGTCATGTTAATACATGATTCCTGCCATCAGCCACCTCACAGATCCCTCGCCTTGCCTGACGTGGTCCATAGCATTTATTACCCTCTGACATCCTATATATTTGACTTTATGTTCATCTATTGTCTGACCACCCCTTCTGGAATGTCAGCTCCACAGGGGGAAGGATTTTTGTCTGTTTTGTTCATTTATATCCCAAGTGCCAAGATAGTGCCTGGCACAGAGTAGGTGCTCAGTAAGTAATACTGTTAGGATTAATGAATGGTGTATCCTTATCTCCTCTCCTTTCCTCCACTATCTTTTAAATTGTTTTGTGGCTGTTCTTTGTGTTTTTGATACTAATCCTTTGTTATTTTATTGGTTATAGGCGTGGCTTGTCTTTCTACCCATGGCGTTTTTGTTATATAAAATTTTGAAATTTTAATATAGTCAAATTTTTCAATCTTTTACTTTATGGTTTGTGTTTTTCCAATCTTCTTAGGAAAATAGGCCCTTCTCAATCCTGATGCCAACTTTGCAGAGACACAACTTTAAAATCTTTTCACCCCTTCCAGTGGTATTTATTTTCATATTTCTAAATAAGATGCTTATTCTGCTGGGGTTTTTTTTCTCAGTTTCAGTTATTATCTTTTGACTGCCTGCTAAGGAAGACAGGGTCCTGTCTCCCCAGCATGCTCACATTTAGCAGTCTGTAATTCTCTCAGCATAGTTGAATCAGTCTGTTTTTGTTAAGGGAATGTTTCAGTATTATGCCTATATAAATATTATCTATATTCACCCACCTAATATGTATGACTGTAAGTCTTTTCCTTTACAGCTTTTAGTTTTTCCCAGAATTAATAATGCCTCATTCTGCACGTGCCTGCTTTCCTAACTCCTGAGCACCAGTTCACCCACAAACTCTCTGTTAGAAATGTAAACCCCTCTCAGTAAGTTCAGATTCATCAGATGGGCCATTGGTTTCATTCTCCCCTTGGAGAGTTCCTCCTCAAGCTTCCTCTGCTCCAGGCTGGATGGGCTTCTCCAGGTCAGTTACACAGCTGTTGTCCTAGAACATTCCTTCACTCTCACCTTTTTCTCTTTCCCGGATCCCATACGATTTTCTTCCTTGGTTTACCCCCTCCATTTGATATAGAACGGCCTCCAGTATATTACAGAGAACATATACTTGGGAACTCAGTGCATGTCTAAATGCCTTTATTCCTTTCTCACATCCAGATCATGGTGTGGCTGGATGTAGCATTCTACTTTAGAAATGACTCTACGTTTGAATTTTGAAGATGGTGGATTTTGTAACTAGCTTGCCATGTTGCAATTGAGAAATCTGACGCCACTGTGATATTTTATCCTTGGTGTGTGATCTGTTCTGTGCAGAAGACTTTAGGAGCTTTTCTTTATTCCTGCT
>NW_006774127.1:1819857-1876276 GCF_000442215.2 Lipotes vexillifer
TTCCTGCTGTATGAAATTTCACAATGGGTGTGGCTGGGTGTGAGGTTTCTTTTTTCATTCACTGTTCTGAGTAGTTGGTGGGCCCTGACAATATAGACGCCTGTGTCTTTGAGTTGTGAGAAATTTTTTGTAGTATTCTTTTATTTTATCTATTTATTTTTATCTCATTTTTTCCTGTTTTCTTTCTGGGATTTCTTCCAGTTGGATGTTGGAACTCATGGGCTGATCCTGTAGGGTTCCCTACCTCCTTCCCATTTCCTTATCTTTTCTTTCCCTTTCTGGGAAATCTCCTTAGCTTTATTTTCCAACTCTTAGGTTGAAATATTTCTGCTCTCGTTAATATTTTGAAGAGCTTTTTCTTGTTCTTTAAACATCCCTTTTCTTTTCTTTCTTTTTTTTTTTAAGATTTTTTTGATGTGGACCCCTTTTTTTAAAGTCTTTATTGAAATGGCCACAAGACCACCCCTGTTCTATGTCTTGGCTCTTTGGCCGCGAGGCATGCGGGATCCCAGCTCCCTGACCAGGGATCAAACCTGCACCCTCTGCATTGGAAGGCGAAGTCCCAACCACTGGACCACCAGGGAAGTCCCGAAATATCCCTTTTCTTATTTTTTTAAATAGATTTATTTATTTTTGGCTGCGTTGGGTCTTCGTTGCTGTGCGCGGGCTTCCTATAGTTGCGGCGAGCGGGGGCTACTCTTCATTGCAGTGCGCTGGCTTCTCATTGCGGAGCGCGGGCTCCAGGCATGCAGGCTTCAGTAGTTGTGGCACTCAGGCTCAGTAGTTGTGGATTGGGGGCTCTAGAGCGCAGGCTCAGTAGTTGTGGCACATGGGCTTAGTTGCTCCGCGGCATGTGGGATCTTCCCGGACCAGGGCTCAAACCCATGTTCTCTGCATTGGCAGGCGGATTCTTAAGCACTGCACCACCAGGGAAGCCATATCCCTTTTCCTATAGCTTCCTTGTTTCCTGGGTGCAGTATTGTCTCTTATTTATCTGAGAATATTAATTATAGGTTATTCAGTTTTCTCTCATTTCATGGATTGCATGTTTCATTGGCATTTCTATCAGAGGTTTTCCTGAAATGCTGGTAACCTTTCACTTCCTGTTTGTGTTTAGCAGTTAAACCCACGCATTCTGACTGGAAACTCTATTGGGAAGGACTTGTGAACTGTGATCTGAACTTCAGGACAGGGTCAGGCATCAGGTGCTGTTTTACCTGGGAATTCCCACATGTCAGTGTCTCTGGGTCTTTGGCCCAGGCTGCTAAGTTTTCCCATAGAGAGATTCAGTCAACAGATATTTCACTGCGTGCAGATAAGCCAGGTGCAGTTCTAGGTGGGAATCCAGTAGGGACTAAAGCCTATGAAATCCCTGCCCTTTCTGCCGGGAGGATGTCAGGCTCAAGGCTGACAGTTTGAGCCTGAACAGAGGACAGTGCATGGAGGTTCCACCAGTCAGTGTGTCCATTTTCACTTGACTCTCCTCATGGGAAGGTGGTACCTGTCCCCTGTTCTCAGCTGTGCCTCATGTCCCCAGTTCCGAATTTATCTGGTTCAGCCTTCCTGGAGAGTAAACTGCAAGAATTCTGGACTGGGGGATGGAATCCTTCACAGACTTTCCATCAGTCCTAGATTTACTGCCTACCCAGAGCCTGCCTTCAGACTGGAGGCACCTGGTGCGTCTGTTACTGTAGCTCACCCACGAATCTCTCTTAGTAAAGCATCCTGCGTGCATGGGATAAAGGTTGTACCGTCTGTGTTGACACCTTCTCCAGTAGTGCCTTGTGTAATACAGTGATTCACATGACAGTGCAGTGGGGCTGGGGCAGGAGAGACGGGTTGGCCAGCGGAGGCACAAGTATAAAAGGAAAGAAACGGGGTTTGTACAGGTAAATGTGAGCACATCTGACAGGTTAGTTAAAAGAATTTAACTTCAGGAGTGGTTTCATGGAGGACATTAAAAGGGCTTTGGCGGGGGGGTTGTTTTTCTGCTAGCACTTTCTTTTTTTTTTTTTTTTTTTTTTTTTTTTTTTGCGGTACGCGGGCCTCTCACTGTTGTGGCCTCTCCCGTTGCGGAGCACAGGCTCCGGACGCGCAGGCTCAGCGGCCATGGCTCACGGGCCCAGCCGCTCCGCGGCACATGGGATCTTCCCAGACCGGGGCACAAACCCGTGTCCCCTGCATCAGCAGGCGGACTCTCAACCACTGCGCCACCAGGGAAGCCCTCTGCTAGCACTTTCTTATTCACTCTTGCGTGAGGATGAAATGTCAGCAATTTGTATCTTAATGTTTCAGGTTTGGAAACCAGAATTGAGAACAAAGAGTTGATTCTAAAGCAAGAAATTCTAGAAGAAGTGGAGCCACAAGGGCAGCTACAAGGGCCCCAGGAGAAGGGGCCCCTGTCTTCCGAGTGTGGGGTTGCCCATGAGGACAGGATAGAAAAGCCATCAGGCGACCCCTCATTGCTGAAACTTGAAAAGCCTCCTGAAGATCAGGGAGTCACCAGCATCTCAGATCTCAAGAGTGCTCCCAGAGAAGAGGGAGACTCCAAAAACAATGAATTGGGGACTAGTGCCAGAAGTTCAAACTTTGTTCCTGCTCAGCACATCCAGACAGCAGAGAGACCCATTACCGGTGATGAACATGGGAACAATTGCAAACACAGGTTAGATACCGTGAAACCTCATGAATCTCTTGACAGTGGGGAAAACTGCCATCATTCAAGCCTACTTGAGGCGCAGAGGCGGTTCCATGAAGAAAGACCTTATACGTGTGACACCTGTGAGAAGACTTTCAAACAGCGTTCCGACCTCTTTAAACACCAGAGAACCCACACCGGGGAGAAGCCCTACGGGTGTTCTGTCTGTGGGAAAAGCTTCAGTCAGAGCGCTACCCTCGTTAAACACCAGAGGACTCACACTGGAGAGAAGCCTTACACCTGCCCCAAGTGTGGGGACAGCTTCAGACAGAGCTCAAATCTCAGTCGGCATCAGAGAGTCCACATGGGGGAGAAGCACTACATGTGTCACGAGTGTGGGGAAATCTGCCGTATCTCCAACCATTTTAGACATCAGAAGACACACCAGGGAGAGAGACCCTACACATGTGAAGAGTGTGCAAAGAGCTTTAAACGGTGTTCCGACCTCTCTAAACACCAGAGAATCCACACCGGGGAGAAGCCCTACGAATGCCAAGAATGTGGAAAAAGCTTCAGTCAGAGCGCAACCCTCATTAAACACCAGAGGACACACACAGGTGAGAAGCCGTACACGTGCCCCAAATGTGGGGACAGCTTCAGACAGAGCTCACACCTCAACCGGCATCAGAGAGTCCACATGGGGCAGAAGCACTACACGTGTCACGAGTGCGGGGAAACCTGCCGTATCTCCAACCATTTTAGACATCAGAGGACACACCAGGGAGAGAGACCCTACACGTGTGAAGAGTGTGCGAAGAGCTTTAAACGGTGTTCCGACCTCTCTAAACACCAGAGAATCCACACCGGGGAGAAACCCTACGAATGCCAAGAATGTGGGAAAAGCTTCAGTCAGAGCGCAACCCTCGTTAAACACCAGAGAACTCACACTGGAGAGAAGCCTTACAGATGTCTTGAATGTGGGGACAGCTTTAGACAGAGTTCACACCTCATCCGACACCAAAGAATCCATAGAAATAAAGCCCCATCATTTTGACATGCTTCTGCATGAGCTGTTTTGTTTCTCTCTCTCTCTCTTTCCAGAAACTACATTCTTTGGCTTTTGGAGTATTTCAGTAATCGTGGGTCATACTGCCCTGGGCATTACACCCAAGAAAGGTTGAGTCCAGCTAGAGTCTAGGGATGCCCTTTGGTAGCGTATTGCCTTGAAGCAGGACTGCGTGAGTCAGGAGCCCCACCGGAACACACTTTCCAGCAGAGCGAGGGCAGAACCATGGGAGTTCTGTCCTTGTCACTCTTCTGGAACCTCTGCTTTTGGACCAAATCTTGTCCCCCCTGTTGCTTCCCTGAGAATGTATTGCAGTCACTTAGAATTGTCTTTCTACTTAGATGGTAGATATTTTATACTCCAGAACACCTTGTACAGTTCAGTGTCTACAAGAGGCACTCTATATATTTGACTTTTTTAAAAATTAATTTTGCAGAGTCCCTCTTTCTTTCCCATTCTTTCCTTGTTGCATTAAACACAGCTAAGAACTTGGATTAGAGCCTAAATCTATCTGATTATCTTTCTAGTGCTACCCACTGATAATATGCATTGCATCCAAATTTTTTGAACTTTTTTTTTAATTAAGGGAATACAAGTACATTATTGGATATCTGGGAAAACAATAGGGGGAAAATTACCCAAAATCTCAACACCACAATCCATTTGATACTGGTATATTGGTGTATTTCCTTCTGATTCTTTTTCTATGCACATTTTTCTATATAACAAAAATCACAGTGTTTATATTTTATATCTTCTTTAGTATTATGTCTTAAGGATTTTACATGGTTTTCCTAAACGTTATGCTTAATAACTGGTCATTTTCCATCAAGTGGATGTAACAATTCCTTTTGTTGGAAGTTTCAGGTCTGTCTCATTTTTCATTGTTGCAAAAAATGCTGTGGTGAATGTCAGTGTAATTTTAGGATTTGGATTGTTCTTTAGAATCTAACGCTACCTTCAGAGAAGTAGAATTCCTTGATCAGTGTTTTAGTTATTTTATGCCTTTCAATAGACCTTTCCCCCAAAGCAAGTGCCAAATTACATTCTATTATGAGTGTACCCAGGAAGAAAAAAAACATTTTTGATAAACTGGTAGCAATCTTCAGCAAGACTCAAAAAGCACTATCTATAAAAGATTGATAAATTTAACTCCACTATATTAGGAAAAGACAAAATAGGAATTACAGCCCATGAAGATGAAAACACACTCAATTACATTGGTAATAAGAAAAATGCAAATTAAGCCACAATTAGATACTATTTCACACCTTACAGATTATCAAACCTTTCAAAATCTGTCAGTACCAAGTACTAACAGAGATGTACAGTGGTGGGTAAGCTCCTCAGCTATTGGTGTGTAAGTTGTTACATTTATTAGGGAAAACAATTTGGTGCGACTTCTTAAAGTTGAACATGTAGATAACTTATTTCTAGGTCTTTTCACAGGGAACCAAGAGGCATTTGACATGCTGTTTTGTAAAAGCCCCAAACTGGAAACATCCGGAAAACTGATCAGCCAAAGAAGAGTCTCATAAATTGTGCTATATTCCTGCAGTGGGATACTCAGTGTCAGTGAATATGACTGAACCACAGCTATACAGAGATGCATGATTCTCAACACACATGTAGCAAAAGAACAAGAGTATGATTCCATGTACATAAAGTTCCAGAAAAAGCAAAACTAGGTAATATATTGTCCAGACAGAGATAAGTGGTATATCTACATAATGCAAGAGAATGATTAACTTTGTTGAAGAGGAAGGGAGATGAGACGAGAGAATATAAGGGACTTTTGTGATTCTGAAGGTGATTTATTCCTTAACTAGGATGAGAAGGCATGAGTGTTACTGTTTACTGTCATATATATTCATATACTTTTAAACTGTGATATCTCACAAAAAACACGGAAAGTTTATTGTGAAATATTGCTAACATACACACGAGTGTAGGCTAGAGCGAACAATTTTAAAGAACATTCACATACGCACCACACCGATTAATCAATTCTTAATATGTCATATTTGTTTCATATATTTTTTTCCTTTGGCTATGCCACACGGCTTGTGGGATCTTAGTTCCCTGACCAGGGATCAAACCTGGGCCCCCTGTAGTGAAGGCACAGAGTCCTAACCACTGGACCACCAGGGAATTCCCTTCATATCATTTTTAAGGAAATAAAACAATATAGGACTTCCCTGGTGGCGCAATGGTTAAGAATCCACCTGCCAATGCAGGGGACACGGGTTCAAGCCCTGATCCGGGAAGATCCCACAAGCCACGGAGCAACTAAGCCGGTGCGACACAACTACTGAGCCAACGTGCTACAGCCCGTGAGCCACAACTACTGAGCCCATACACCACAACTACTGAAGCCTCCACGCTTACAGCCTGTGCTCCACAACAAGAGAAGCCACTGCAATGAGAAGCCCACGCAGCGCAACGAAGAGTAGCCCCCGCTCGCCGCAACTCGAGAAAGCCCGCGCACAGCAACGAAGACCCAATGCAGCCAAAAATAAAATATAAATACATTAATTTAAAAAACAACAACAATGTATACTGTAAGGCAGTGGTTCCCCAACCTTTCCAGCACCAGGGACCAGTTTCGTGGAAGAAATTTTTCCATGGATGGGGGCTGGTGGGGGTGGTGGTGATGGTTCAGGCAGTAAGGCACGCGACGGGGAGCGACATATGAAGCTTCACTTGCTCGCCTGCCACTCACCTCCTGCTGTGTGGCCCAGTTCCGGTACCGGTCCTCAGCCCGGGGGTTGGGGACCCCTACTGTAAGGGACACTCATGTGCCCTCCCTAATCCCATTCCCCTCACCTTCAAGCCAACTCATTACCCAAGGAGAGCACGTTTCTGTAGTTGTCCAGCATCACGTCTCTGTAGAGGTCCTTCTGAGCCCAGTCCAGTGTGTCCCACTCTTCCCTGAAGTACAGAGCCATGTCCTCAAAGGACAGCAACCCCTGGAAACACAGCGACTAAGTGCAGCTGCAATTCTTACAAGAACTTTGTGAGCTACAGTATTATTATTACAGATGGTCAATATTTGAGGCTTCTCTGGCCGTTTGGTCTCTGCTGCAGTCACTCTGCTCTGCTCTGGTAGCACAGACGCAGCACAGACAACAGGAGAGCAAACGGGTGACTGTGACCCAATAGAACTACTCGCAGCTCCAGGTGAGTTTGCCAACCCTGCTCTGTACAACCCTACCTTCCACATCCTGTATTTCTTCTGCCCGGATCTCTCAGGAAAGAGATGGCTCATTCCCATGAGGTCACTGAGGACAGGGCAGCATGCGGGCCATTCACACAGGGATGGACAGGCTAATGGGACACAGGGACAGACAGGCTAATGGGAACCAACCAGGCAGGCTGGAGCTCGTGGAGCTGGCTGTCGTGGGCACCGCTACCCACTAGGTGTGAAGGGGGAGGACGGGAGGGGACACTGGGATCCAGAAAGTTGTTGGAGAAGCAAGACCGGAGCGGGGGGCAGCCCAGCAGGGAGGGACTGAGGGATAAACCCCCAACAGCGATCCCCTCCAGGCCTCTGGTCCCCACCCCATCCCCCTGCCAGAAGCCAACCCGAAGCAAGAGCAAGGGAGCCCGTGGATGGAGAATATAAAGGCCAGCCTCCCAGGGCGCAGACAAGGTGGGGAACGGTGGAGAGTGTCTCCACGGGCCAAACACAGAGCACTGAGCACCGTGCCCACGGCAGAAGTTTCCACCTGCAACTGTGTATCCAGCTCCCGGGGGCCGAGCGGCCTGGTGTCTGCCCCCCACACTCGTCGTGGTTCAGGGGGTGTTCGTGCGGAAGGGCTTCAGCAATAGGAACACCAGCCCCACCCGAGATGCTTCACGCCGCTCCCCTCTGCAGACAGACCCTGAGTCTCGCAAACGACAGGCCTTTCTTTCCTCCTGCCCACACCTGGTCCAGGGTTAGGGTCTCAAGCCCCCTCCCCCGATCACGAATATCCTCCGTCCCCAGAGCTGCCTGCAGACGCCCTCACCTGCCCCACCTGCCCGCCGCCTTCTCTGCACCTGCGTGGAGGCTCCCAGGTGCTGGGATACAACGGTTCAAAGCCCCAGAGTTATCTGTGTGCATGGGGTTTCCTAGCTGGGCCCTTCGTGTGGCTCCACAGTTCTCGCCCTCAAGGTCCTCACCAGGGGTCTTCTTCCCCTTTATCACTCCCGCTCCTTCAGGAAGCATTTACTGAGCACCAGGAAGGCGCCGGCCTGCGTGCCACACGCCAGTGACAGTAAACGCACAGAGGTGACAGCTCCTGCTGGGCCCACAGGACCAGCCCCTCGGGCTGCGCACTGCTCGACTCTAGGGGACACTGTTCACATGGCAGCTGTGACAACGGGGCCCCCAGAGCTGCTAAGTGCACAGCCTGTGCGACCCACGGAGCCCCAGCCCCGCTTCAGGGAGTGAAGGGTCCAGTGGGGAACCGGGAGAAGTCAACACGGTGACGATCCAGGGGTCCACGGGGGGGCGATGGGGGCTGTGAGGACAGGGGCTCACCCCACCCACTCCTCTCAGGAGGCACTGCCAGTCACATCCTGGAAAACAGCCCCCGGGGCACACGGCCCTCACCTCCTCCCGCCTCCCCACCGGCCCCCAGACATCCCCTTCATCGGGCCTCACCCCTCCTCCTCGGGCCGATTCCATTCTCTCCTGTCTCCTCCAGGGTCTTAATCCAATGACCACGACTCTCCTGTCTTTGCCCTTTTCCCCCTTGTGATACTGTGATTTAAATAAGGAATATATATTTGGTCTTCCTCCCTACTTCTGGCACAGAGTTCCTAAAAACCCTTGGATTTTCCTAAGGGATAAGAACAGAGGAGCATCTTTTAATATTTGGGCTTTTGTCCTCGGTTTCTGAAATAGCTCCAGGGCCATACAGGTGAGAGGAACATCTTGTTACTCATAAAAAATCCCTCAACCACACCTGAGTTCATGTTAATGTGGAAAACTCCTAAGGATGGGGCTGGATGTCAGGGGAACAAGCATGTGATGAGAGGGTTAGAACCTTCACCCCTAGCACCTGAGGGGCGGGGAGAGGCTGGGGTTCAGTCAGTCACCAAAGGTCAGTGACTCGACCCATCACGCCTACGTAGTGAATCCCCATAAAAACGCAGAAATGGAGGTGCTGGGGGGTGTCTGCCTGGAGAGGAAAGCCCTGCACCCCTCCCCCACTCCCCCTGCCCTGTGCCTCTCTTCCATCAGGCTGATCCTGAGTTGTAGCGTTTTACATGAACCAGGATCTGCTCAGTAAACCGTTTTCAGAGTTCCGTGAGCCACTCTACCAGATCAATGGCACCCACGGAGTGGGTCGTGGGAACCCCAGTTTAGAGCCGGTGGGTCAGAAGCACAGGTGACAGCCCGCACTTGTGATTGGCGTCTGAGGTCGGGGCGGGGGGCGGTCTTGCAGGGACTGAGCCCTTACCCTGTGGGTCCGATGCTAACTCCAGGGGCACAGTGTCAGAATGAGTCAAATTGCGGGCACCCAGCTGGTGTCAGAATGATCAAAATGAGGCGTCATGAAGCAGAGCAACACAGCCGCGTTCCTTCCCAGACTATCACTCCTGCCCGTAGCCCGCAGGATGCTGCCGCCTCTCCTGCCTTTACAAAGATGCTCCTGGCGCCTTGCTCCCTCTCGCTTCCACCCTCTCTCCTTCCCTTACTGGGCCTTTTCTGTAAAGAAAACCCTACACACTCACCTCCAGTCACCCAACACCCACCCAGTGGCTCTTCTGCAGCTGTCCTCCTGAGTCCAGCCCTCCGCCCACGTGGGAACACAAGGGAGAGTCATGGGGTTAATGCAGGACCTCAGAGAGATTTCACAGAGAGGATTTTTGAGCTGAGTCTCAGCATATGCAGAGGTGGGTTGCCTGTGGACAGGGAGAACAGGATGCACACAGGCCGGGGGACAGAAGGGAGTCCACATCTCTGCGGGCAGGTCCTCTGGCCGTCAGGGAAGGCGGGAGATGCCACCAGAAGGGCAGAGCGAGCTCTGTGATCCCTCAGCAAATGCGGACACGCTGGGCCAACGGGTCAAATCGCTGCCCCTCGAACTCCCTCTTGCCTCCCTCCCGTCCAAGACTGTTCTTTCCAAATGGTCGCGATGGTTCCTCACGTTGTCTCCTCACTTTTCTACTAAGCCTCTCACTATCACCCTCCATCATGTTACGAGTTCAGTAACTAAGCTTCCAGTGTACCCTTTGATGCCAACAGATCAGAATTTATCCTGTGTTGTGGGAGTTTGTTTCCACAGTTCCCTCTCCAAATGGCTTGTAAGTGCCTTAGGCGAGAGCTTCTCTCCCAGCACAAAGGCAGTACTATCTGGTATACAGTAGGTACACAATAATGCTGACAGAAACAAGGAGCAACTGTGGTGACAACAGCTAAAACTTACAGAGCGCTCCACGTGTCACTAGATCCCCTGCCGATAGGCCACGTGCCCCATTTCACTGAATCCTCACAACTCTGCGACAGCTACTATCATTATCCCATTTTCCAGATAAGGAAACCGTGAGAGATCAGGTAACACATCTAAAACAGAGCCTGGATTTGAACCCGTCTGGCCCCAAAGTTCAAGCTCTTTACATCCTACCTTCCAAGAAGGAAAAACCCCCAGCTGATAAAGATGGCTCAACCTAAACAGAGGAGTTAAAGCCACGTGAACGCCATCGCCCGGCACTGAGACTACACCAAGGTAGGGGAGGAGGAACCCTGCTCACCTTCCACAGGACTGGCAGAAACATGGCTTCCATGGCCTGGCCTCTGAGGTGGTGCAGCCTCCCGGCCATCAGGCTGAGCTGAAAGAGAGGAAAAGAGCACACGTAAGGCCAGCCCCGATTTGAAGCTCTCTCACCAGGCAGCCCTGGACAGGGAATTCCAATGGGGCCAAGGAACCTCATCTAAATACCCCAATCACTGAAGCAGCAACTCAAACAGACATTTGTATCCCCATGTTCCTCACAGCATTAATCACAAGAGCCAAATGATGGAGGCAACCCAAGCATCCTGGACAGATGAATGAATAAACAAAGAGTGGTCTACAGACAATAGAGTATTATTCAGTGTTAAATAGGAAGGAAATTCTGACACCTGCTACAACATGGATGCACCTCGAGGACGTTATGCTAAATGAAATAGGTCAGACATAAAAGGACAAATATTGCATGATTCCACTTATATGAGGTAGCTGTAGTAGTCAAATTCATAGAGACAGAAAGTGGAAGGGTGCTTTCCAGGGTCTGAGTGGAGGGGAAAATGGAGAGTTGGTGTTTAATGGGTGCAGAGATTCAGTATGAAGATGAAAAAAGTTCTGGAGATGGACCATGGTGGTGGCTGCACAACAATGTGAATGGGGGCTTCCCTGGTGGTGCAGTGGTAAAGAATCTGCCTGCCAATGCAGGAGACACGGGTTCCAGCCCTGCTCCGCGAAGATCCCACACACTGCGGAGCAACTAAGTCCATGCGCCACAACTCGCTCTAGAGCCCGCGAGACACAACTACTGAGCCCACATGCCACAAGTACTGAAGCCCGTGCGCCTAAAGCCCATGCTCGGCAACAAGAGAAGCCACCACAATGAGAAGCCCGCGCACCGCAACGAACAGTAGCCCCTGCTCACCACAACTAGAGAAGGCCTGTGTGCAGCACTGAAGACCCAATGCAGCCAAAAATAAATAAAATTTTAAAAAAGAAAAAAAATCCTAATTTATCCCTCCCCACCCCGACATTTCCTCTTTAGTAACCAAAAGTTTGTTTCCTACGTCTGTGAGTCTGTTTCTGTTTTGTAAATAATATTATTTGTATCATTTTTTTTAGATTCCACATATAAATATCATATGATATGTCTTTCTCTGACTTACTTCACTTTGTATGATCATCTCTAGGTCCATCCTACCCTAGAAATTTGGGGTTTTTTTTAAAGATTTGTTGATTTTATTTATTTTTGGCTGCATCGGGTCTTAGTTGCAGCACGCAGGATCTTCATTGTGGCGCGCAGGCTTCTCTCTAGTTGTGGCATGCAGGTTTTCTCTATTTGTGGCTCACAGGCTCCAGGGCCTGTGGGCTCTGTAGTTTGTGGCATGCAGGCTCTCTCATTGAGGCGTGCAAGATCAGTAGTTGTGGTGTGTGAGCCCAGTTGCCCCACAGCATGTGGAATCTTAGTTCCCCAACCAGGGACCAAACCCACATCCCCTGCATTGGAAGGTGGATTCTTTACCACTGGACCACCAGCGAAGTCCCCCAAGAAGTTTTAAAATTCCTAATGCTCAGGCTACACCCCAGTCCAATTTAATGAGAAACTCTTGTGCTGGGACCCAGTATTTTTTTTTTTTTTTTGGCCACACTGCGTGGCTTGCAAGATCGTAGTTTCCTGACTAGGGATTGAACCTGGGCCCATGGCAGTTAAAGTGCTGAGTCCTAACCACTGGACTGCCAGGGAATTCCCTAGAACCTAGTACTGTTTTTAAAGCTTCTTGGGTGATTTCAACATGCATCCAAGGTAAATAAATATTGGTTTCAGTGTTTGCAAATGTGCAAATGAACAGATAGACTGTAGGGACACAGAAAAGGAAGATTTTCTGGGCTTAGAGTTTTTTCCTCTCTTTTTATTTCCTCTCTTTTTTTTCCCCTCTTATTTCTTTTTATTTCCTCTCTTATTTATTTCCTGGTAATTTTCCTCTTTGGGATCCCAATCCCCCCCACTTTGGCTTCAGGCTGAAGCTACTATTTATAGAGTCATCAGCCTCAAACAATGTTCAGTCTGCTCCTCTCATTACTTTTTCTACTGATATTAGATGCTCAGTTCCTTACTGTTTCCCTGACCAAACTAGAGTTTCTCCTTCTGTGCTCCCCTAGAAATTCTCTTCACTGCTTCAGCCATTTGGTTTTGTAACTGAGATATTTACATGTACCTCTTGTCCTCCTCCATACCTAATAACATTTCAAGGAAGATGGTCAATTTTTGTGTGACATAGGCTCATATGTTTTTGTAATATGCCCTGTAATATTTAGAGCAGTTCTATACAATCAGGAGAGACTACACAATTATTTCACGCATTTGCTGCATTCTATTCATCATGAATTCCTTTATTTGATGAAAGGCTGAATGCACACTGAAGGTTTTCTCACATCTCTTACATTTGTAGGGTTTTTCTCCTGCATGAATTGTCTGGTGTTGAACAAGAGGAGAACTCTGGCTGAAGGCTTTGTCACAATCATCACATTTACATGGTTTCTCTCCAGTATGAGTTCTCTGATGTCCTACACGAGCTGAGTGGTCACGAAAGGCTTTCCCATATTCATTACATTTGTAAGGTTTCTCCCCAGTGTGGGTTCCTTGATGTTGAAAAAGAGCTGAACAGTAACTGAAGGCCTTCCCACATTTGCTACATTCATACAGCTTTTCCCATATGAGTTCTCTGATGTTGAGTAAGGCCTGACCTGTCGCTAAAGGCTTTCCCACACTCTTTACATCCGTAGGGTTTTTCTCCAGTATGAACCCTTTGATGTTGAATAAGGGATGAGGTGTCATTGAAAGCTTTCCCACACTCCTTGCATTCATAGGTTTCTCTCCAGTATGTATTCTGTGATGTTGGATAAGGTACATGCTTTGGTTGAATGCCTTCCCACATTCGTTGCACTCACAGGGCTTTTCTCTGGTATGAATGATATGATGTTGAATAAGGGCTGAACGATGACTGAAAGCTTTTCCACATTCATGACACTCATAGGCTTTCTCTCCAGTGTGGATTCTCTGATGCTGGATAAGTGACGAGCTCCAGCTGAAGGCCTTTCCACGTTCAGAACATACATAGAGCTTCTCTCCTGTATGAATCCTCTGGTGTAGGATAAATCCCCTGGTGAGTAGTAACTGAAGGACTTGCCACACTCATTGCACTTCCAAGGCTTTTTCACTGAGTAAACTTTCTGAGGTTTATTTGTGTTTGAACCTTCCCTGATTTCATTACAATCCTCCATAGGGTTTCTCTTGAGTTTAATTATGACTTGCCAATTTCCCTGCTGCCTTTGTAATGTGCCTCCACATTCCCAGGCTTTTATCAATCTGAAGTTCCAGGAATAATCCTTTGTAAGTCTTCCTATTATCAGCTCCCTTTCAGATGATACTTCTTCACAAACTTCCTGCTTTGAAAGGGACACTTTCATTTCAGGGATAGATTCAGAATCTGAAATAAATAAAAAGTACAAATGTTTGTGTTCTCCATGCCGAGAGAAAGAAAACTGCTGAGGTGGCAAGAAGTTAAAGAAAATTAAAATGATGCCTATTAAAAATGTTTATTTGAATGTTCTCAGAAAAAGCCTCATGGCAATGGCAGATGACAAAGTTTCAGTGAATAATAGAGATGGGAGAATGATGAATATGAGGCACAATAAAAGGTCAGACATGAGGATGCTCCACCTGAGAAAATGGACAACTGAACAGACTAACCAGGGAAGAGGATAAGCAGACAGGATTAGAATAAATGTTAACATTAAAATAACTAAGCAAGTGGAGGGACAGATGAAAACACAGGTGGAGATTGGGCAGCTTTGAAAAAGTATTGGACAGAAAAATCACTTATATCACATGGAGACAACTACTTTTGATTTTTTAAATCATCATCTCTAGTCCTTTTTTTTAAGATTTGTTTTTGACATGGACCATTTCTATTTATTTATTTGTTTATTTTTAAAATAAATTTATTTTATTTATTTATTTTTGGCTGCATTGGGTCTTTGTTGCTGCACACAGGCTTTCTCTAGTTGCAGTGAGCAGGGGCTACTCTTCGTTGCGGTGCACAGGTTTCTCATTGTGGTGGCTTCTCTTTTTGCAGAGCATGGGCTCTGCTCTAGGCACATGGGCTTCAGTACTTGTGGCACGTGGGCTCAGTAGTTGTGGCGCACGGGGTTAGTTGCTCCAAGGCATGTGGGATCTTCCCAGACCAGGGATCAAACCCATGTTCTGCATTGGCAGGCGGATTCTTAACCACTGCATTGATGTGGACCATTTTTAAAGTCTTTATTGAATTTGTTACAATACTGCTTCTGTTTTACGTTTTGGTATTTTGGCCACAAGGCATGTGGGATCTTAGCTCCCCGACCAGGGATCGAACCCACACCCCCTGCATTGGAAGGTGAAGTCTTAACCACTAGACCACTGGGGAAGTCCCTCGTCCGTTTTTTTTTTTTTTTTTTGGCAGTACGTGGGCCTCTCACTGTTGTGGCCTCTCCCGTCACGGAGCACAGGCTCCGGACGCGCAGGCTCAGCGGCCATGGCTCACGGGCCCAGCTGCTCCACGGCATGTGGGATCCTCCCGGACCGGGGCACGAACCCACATCCCCTGCATCGGCAGGCGGACTCTCAACCACTGCGCCACCAGGGAAGCCCCCCTCGTCCTTTTTTAAAGACAGATTTTTGTTTGTTTAGTATGTGCTTTACATATGATTTTGTGTCTTGACTAACCACTGCCTCCTCCCTCCCTCCTTTCCTTCCCTTCCTTCCTTTTTCCTTTCTTCCTCCCTTCCTTCTTTCCTCTCTCTCTCTCTCTCTCTCTCCTTTCTTTTTTCCTCCCTTTTTTGTCAGAGCCAAATTTCTCAAACAGATTTTGGACATTGTCTCATTACACACTTGCTCCTGACTCACCGCAGTCTGGCTTCTCTCCCCACCACCCAGTTTAAACTGCTCTCATTGAAGTCACTAACCATTTATATGTCACCTAAATCCAGAAGATCTTTTTCATTCGTAGTTTATCTGGGCCTCTCAACAGCACTTCACAGTGTTGACCATGCCTTCCTCCTAACAACTCTCCTGCTGCTGTTTTTCCCCATCTTTATTCAGATATAATTAACATATGTTCTCTCTTGACTTCTGTGATCCTAAGCTCTCCAGCTTTTTCTCCTGATCCTCATTTATTCAGAACTTTTCCTGCTGTTTCTTCTTCAGAAATGTTGATGCTTCTTAGTGTTCTGTCTTAGGCCCCCCTCTTTGGCCCCTGCCCCCTCCCATTGTCTTCTTTAAACACATCATCCATTCCATGGCATTAACTGCCTTTTTTATTGAAATATATTTGACATATAACATTTTGTAAATTTATTTTATTTTTTTTAAGATTTTTTTGATGTAGACCATTTTTTTTTAAAGTCTTTATTGAACTTGTTACAATATTGCTTCTGTTTTATGTTTTGGTTTTCTGGCCGTGAGGCATGTGGGATCTTAGCTCCCCGATGAGGGATCAAACCCATACCCCCTGAATTGGAAGGCAAAGTCTCGACCACTGGACCACCAGGGAAGCCCCAACATTTTATAAATTTAAAATATACAACATGGTGATTTGACACATGTATTTATTGTAATGTGATTGCCATTGTAGCAATAGTTAGCACTTCTATCATTGTCGGATAATTATTTCTTTTTTGTGTTAAAGAGAGTTCTTCAAGCAGAAAATATCTGATACCAGTCAAAAACTTGGACCTAAACTAGGGGTCAGTAAATTATGGCCCACAGGCCAAATCTGGCCACTCCCATTTATTTACATATTGTTTATGGCTGCCTTCATGCTACAATGGCAGAGTTAAGTAGTTGCAACAGAGACTATATGGCCCACAAAGCAGAAAACATTTACTATCTGGCCCTTCACAGAAAAAGTCTGCCAACTCTTGATCTATATTTTTAAAAATGAGGGGTGCTGGGAATGGTATAAATGAAAATAAATACAAAACTCATTTTTTTCTTTTTTTTGTTGACAGCTGTGTTTTTTTTAATTTTTATTGGAATATAGTTGATTTACAATGCTGTGTTAGTTTCTGCTGTATAGCAAAGTGAAGCAGTTATACATTTTTTCTTATTTTTAATTGCTGTAAGAGACAATTGACTGTCTTAAACAAAAGTAGTAGAAATGTATTGTGGTTTTACAGCATCTACAAAGGTAAAATGCATGACAACACCACAAAACATGGGAGGAAGGAATTAGAAGTTTACCAGAGTAAGGTTCCTCATACTATACATGAAGTGGTATAATGTTCTTTAAAGGTATACTGTTATGAAATAAAGAAGGATATTGGCAACTGTTGTATAACCATTTAAAATTTTTAAAAATATTTAATGGTAAGTTAATAGTGGAGATAAAATGGAATAATAAAAAACAGGCAGAAACAGATAAAAATGAAGAAGGAAAACATGGAGGGCCTTCCCTGGTGGTGCAGTGGTTAAGAATCCACCTGCCAGATGTTGGACAGTCTTCAGACACTAGTCTGTCTCCATTCAGCACCAGGAAGCTCAAACTGGAGAAAGACACTACACATGCAGCCACTGTGCTCTTGGCTTTTTAACATAATAACCGATGAAAGCTCTGGAAATTAGCCCCTGTGAGGGAGATACCCCCCAGAAACTGCATCTTGTACATCCAGAAATGCTCACTAGGGAGATTCGCAGTAGGGGCCAGGTTCGTGGGAAACTTTGGTGAACTCAGTTACACTTTCAGACCTGCCTGGGTCTCTGACTGGAGTTCTGTCACTGACCATGTGTATTACAGTAGCCACCCTCCTGCTATTAGCTGGCAGGGAGTATGGTCACTATAGTTAATAATACTGTATTGCATGTTTGAAACTTGCTAAGAGAGTAAATCATAAAAGTTCTCAACACAAAAACTTTTGTAACTATGAGGACAATGTGAAGTAGACCTACTGTGGTGATCATTTTGCAATATAAACAAATACCGAATCATTATGTTGTACATCTGAAACTAATAAATATTATATGTTATTTATAAAAAAAATAAAAAGGAATCGGCCTGCCAATGCAGGGGACACAGGTTTGATCCCTGGTGCAGGAAGATCCCACATGCCTTGGAGCAACTAAGCCCATGTGCCACAGCTACTGAGCCTGCACTCTAGAGCCTGCGAGCCACAACTACTGAGCCCGCGTGCCACTACTACTGAAGCCGGCACACTCTAGGGCCCGCATGCTGCAACTACCGAGCCTACATACTGCAATTACTGAAGCCCACGTGCCTAGAGCCCATGCTCCACAACAAGAGAAGCCACTGCAATGAGAAGCCCACGCACCGCAAGCAAGAGTAGCCCCTGCTCGTCTCAACTAGAGAAAGCCCGTGCACAGCAACAAACACCCAACGCACTAAAAAAAACCCAAACAAACAAAAGATGGAGCAAAAACAAAACAGCTAGCTGTATGGGGAATTTAAATACGACCATAACAGTAATTACTTTAAATGTAAATGGTCTATACATACCAAGTGAAAATCACAGAGACTGTCAGAATGGATTTAAAAACCAGACCCAATTATACGCTGTCCAAAAGAAACTCACTCTAAATAGTTAAACAAAAAGAACAGGAAAATATAGTATGTGAACACTAACTGAAAGGAAACTAGAGTGGCCATATTCATATAGGACAAAGTAAACTTCCAAAACAACGAATATTACCAAGGTCAAAAAGGGACATTGTATAATGATAAAGGGGTCAATTCACGAAGAAGACATAACAATTCTTTTTTTTTAACATATACATGTGTATATTCCTTTTCAAATTCTTTTCCCATTTAGGTTGTTACATAGTATTGAGCAGAGTTCCCTGTGCTATACAGTAGGTCATTGTTGGTTATCCATTTTTAAAGTAGCAGTGTGTACAAGGACTTAACAATTCTTAATGAGTATGTACCTGACAAGAGTTTCAGAATACATCAAGAGAAACTGATAGAACTAAAAGGATAAATAGATAACCCACAACTATAGTTAGAAAATGCACACTCCTGTCAGTAATCAATAGAAGCCAATAGACAGGAAATCAGTAAAAATACAGAAGACCTGAATAACACTGTCAACCAACCTGACCTAATTAACATTTATTTTCAAGTGCATATGGAACATTCATCAAGACTACATTATGGATAATACCACAAAACTCAAAAATTTAAAAGAATTGAAATCATACATAGTATCTCTGACCACAACAGAATCACTAAAATTGAAAACAGAAATTTATTGAAAATTACCTAGAATTTGGGAAATTTGTAAACGATCCATGAGTCAAAGAGGAAATCACAAGTGGAAACAGAAATTATTCTGAATTGAATGGAAATGAAAACACCACATATCAAAATTGTGGAATGCAGCTAAACTCAAAGGAAATTTATAGCATTACATGTTCATATTAGAAGAGAAGAAAGATCTTATACAAATGATCACTTTGAGAAACTAAAAAAGGACAGCAAATTAGAGGAGAAAAATAATAAAGATAAGTGCTTAGTGAATAAAATTGAAAACAGAAAACAACAGAATCAATGAAGTCAAAATCTGGTTCTTGGAAAAGAACAACAAAATTGTTAAACTCCTAGGAAGACCAAGAAAATTAAAACAGAGAAGACAGAGATTACCAATATCAGGAATGAAAGATGGGAAATCAATACCAGAGCTAGTTCAAGAATAGATAATTTGAATGATCCTATAACTAGCAAGGGACCTGGATCCAAGGTTAAAAAGTTTCCAATAAAGCAAATTCAAGACCCAGATGGCTTTACTTGATTGAGCTTTTGGTGTCATATCTAATAAAATTTTGCCTTATAAAAAGTCATAAAGGGGACTTCCCTGGTGGCGCAGTGGTTAAGAATCCACCTGCCAAGGCAGGGGACACGGGCTCGAGCCCTGGTCCAGGAAGATCCCACATGCCGCGGAGCAACTAAGCCCATGCCCCACAGCTACTGAGCCTGTGCTCTAGAGCCTGTGAGCCACAACTACTGAGCCCGTGTGACACAACTACTGAAAGCCCACATGCCTAGAGCCCGAGCTCCACAACAAGAGAAGCCACTGCAATGAGAAGCCCGCATACTGCAACGAAGAGTAGCCCCTGTGCACTGCAACTAGAGAAAGCCTGCGCACAGCAACAAAGACCCAACGCAGCCAAAAATAAATAAATAAAATAAATAAATTCATTGTAAAAAAAAGGCTATAAAGACTGTCACTAATGTTTCTTCTAGAAGTTTTATAGTTTTAGGTTTTATACTTAGGTCTGTGATCCATTTGATTACTTACTATATACGGTGGGATATATGGATTGAAGTTCATTTTTTTTTTTCTTGCATGTGGATGTACAGTTGTTCCAGCACCATTTATTGAAAAGATTCTTTTAACATTGAATTGCTTTTGCATCTTTGTCAGAAATTAACTGAACATATATACGTGGGTCTATTTCTGGACTATCTGTTCTGTTCCAATGATTTACCTCCATACTTTCACCAATACCCACATCGTTTTAATTACTACAGCTTTATAAGTCTTAAAATCAATATATAATGAAGCTGCCCTTTTTTAGTTCCACATATGGTGGACTTTTACTTGCCAAAAGAGAAAACAAACCCAATTATGAGCTCAAAGTGACCAGGCATCTCCTAGGGGCTCAGGGCTCTCTGGATCTTAAGCAAAACTATGGCATTTAGATGCCATTAGTTACAAAAGAAGCTTATGTCCCAGGAAGCAGTATGCATGAAGTAACTTCCTTAGCCCAAAATACTAGGCTCCCACAATTCTCCACTTTCATATCCATGCCCATGTACCTTTGAGAAGAATTCGGCTGTTCCTCCTCCACATGGGTGAAGTTCATTTCCTCATCCTTGACTGTTGTCAATTCCTGGAAGAATAAGCATATTCTTGTAGGACTTGGTAATCCTTGAGGGAAGAGAACAATCTAGAACAGGAAGTGTATTTTAATCTGAAGGTTAAAGCTTATTTTAACCATTTTAATGGAATATTCTAAATTTTCTAAGTATTAGTCTGTGATAGGGAAAATAATAATAGCTAACATCTATAATTTATTTTCCACGTACTAAGTCCTTTGAACTACCTCTTCTAATAACTATACTAGGTAAGCACTATCATTAACATTATTTACAGATGTAAGGATCAGATCTGAGATTTGGACCCAGGCATTCTGACTCCAAAGCTATACTCTTTTTTTTTAACTTACTTTTAATACAATTTTTAGAGGTTACTTTCCAGTTACAGTTATTACAAAATATTGGCTATACTCCCTATGTTGTACAACACATTCTTGAGCCTATTTTACACCCAACAGTTTGTACCTCCCACTCCCCTACGGGTATATTGCCCCTCCCCTGCCACTGGTAACCACTAGTTTATTCTCTACATCTGTCTGTCTGCAAAGCTATACCCCTTTTTTTTTCTTTTTGGCCTAGATGCACGGTTTGTGGGATCTTAGTTCCCTGACCAGGGACTGAACCCAGGCCCTAGCAGTGAAAGCACCGAGTCCTAACTACTGGACCTCCAGGGAATTCCCCTGCAAAGCTATACCCTTTTTTTTTTTTTTTTTTTTTTTGCGGTACGCGGGCCTCTCACTGTTGTGGCCTCTCCCGTTGCGGAGCACAGGCTCCGGACGCGCAGCCTCAGCGGCCATGGCTCACGGGCCTAGCCGCTCTGAGGCATGTGGGATCTTCCCGGACCGGGGCACGAACCCGTGTCCCCTGCATCTGCAGGCGGACTCTCAACCACTGCGCCACCAGGGAAGCCCAAAGCTATACTCTTAATTATGCTCCTCTGTCTCTTACATATATTACTAAATAAACTGAATATAAAGTAACCATTGAATAACAAACAGAAGTTAGTTACTAATAATGTTACAGATGGGATAAGTCTCAGAAATGTAATTTATACTGATTCCTGGAATGTTCTGAGATTTTATAGAAATTCAGCTTGATATACTGAATAAATAGTCATGCTACTCTAATAGACGCTTCTTCTTTCTCTGTATTTAGGGTCATGACTTCTAGTTCTCCTTTAGTAATTAAAGTTGCTCTGAATGAGTGGACTTATTGATTTGAAATTGAAAATGATCAACTGTTCTAAGATTCATACTCTTATGTTATATTGACAGTCACGCGACTGTACTTTGTTGACCAAAATTAATTAGAGAATGCTTTCTGGGAAAGTCAGTCAATAGAATAGATTATCACCTGTAACTCACAGGATTATTAATTTAAAATCAATGAAGTAATGTTTGAAAAGTGTCTCTAAATATTGGAGTTCCCCAGAGCCAGCCCTTAGGCATCTACTCTTTCATCTGCTCTTACATTCCTATAAACAATCTGCTGATTCTCCCATCTTTTAAAAAAAAAACAACCTACTGGTCTTACTATTCCCTCCAGCTATCACCGTACTTTTCTCCTTTAGAGTAAAACTCTCCAAAATTGCTGTCTGTAGTCCCTGGCTCCAATTTTTCTTTTCCTATTTTTTTCTGAAACCATTCCAATCAGGCTTTCTCTCCTACCACTCCCTGAAATTGTTCTTGGCAGTCACCAATGAACTTCCTATTTTAAAATCCAATTGTCAATTCTCAGGCTTCATCTTACTTGACTTAGCAGCAGCATTTAACACAGCTGATTACCCCCTGCTCCTTGAAACTCTTTCTTCAACTGGTTACCAGGATGCCAGACTTTTGGCTTCCCCTTGCCTCACTGGCCACATCATCTCAGTCTCCTTTGCTGGCTCCACTTCCCCTGACCTGAAAGTGTTGGAAGCTATAGGCCTCAGTAATAAGATCTCACCTCTTTTCCATCTATACTTATTCCCTTAGTGATCACAGTTTCATAGTTTAAAATACCATTCACACAGATTACTCCCAAATTTAAAGTTCCAACTGGAGTTCTTCCCAGAGCTTTGAGTTTCCAAGGAAAATTCACTTTCATTCAGTCCTCCAGATGGGATTTCCATGAACCTCTGAAGCAAGATGATAGAAAGAAATGAGGACACACTATGAACACCAAGTTGCGGTACGCGGGCCTCTCACTGTTGTGGCCTCTCCCGTTGCGGAGCACAGGCTCCGGACGCGCAGCCTCAGCGGCCATGGCTCACGGGCCTAGCCGCTCTGAGGCATGTGGGATCTTCCCGGACCGGGGCACGAACCCGTGTCCCCTGCATCTGCAGGCGGACTCTCAACCACTGCGCCACCAGGGAAGCCCAAAGCTATACTCTTAATTATGCTCCTCTGTCTCTTACATATATTACTAAATAAACTGAATATAAAGTAACCATTGAATAACAAACAGAAGTTAGTTACTAATAATGTTACAGATGGGATAAGTCTCAGAAATGTAATTTATACTGATTCCTGGAATGTTCTGAGATTTTATAGAAATTCAGCTTGATATACTGAATAAATAGTCATGCTACTCTAATAGACGCTTCTTCTTTCTCTGTATTTAGGGTCATGACTTCTAGTTCTCCTTTAGTAATTAAAGTTGCTCTGAATGAGTGGACTTATTGATTTGAAATTGAAAATGATCAACTGTTCTAAGATTCATACTCTTATGTTATATTGACAGTCACGCGACTGTACTTTGTTGACCAAAATTAATTAGAGAATGCTTTCTGGGAAAGTCAGTCAATAGAATAGATTATCACCTGTAACTCACAGGATTATTAATTTAAAATCAATGAAGTAATGTTTGAAAAGTGTCTCTAAATATTGGAGTTCCCCAGAGCCAGCCCTTAGGCATCTACTCTTTCATCTGCTCTTACATTCCTATAAACAATCTGCTGATTCTCCCATCTTTTAAAAAAAAAACAACCTACTGGTCTTACTATTCCCTCCAGCTATCACCGTACTTTTCTCCTTTAGAGTAAAACTCTCCAAAATTGCTGTCTGTAGTCCCTGGCTCCAATTTTTCTTTTCCTATTTTTTTCTGAAACCATTCCAATCAGGCTTTCTCTCCTACCACTCCCTGAAATTGTTCTTGGCAGTCACCAATGAACTTCCTATTTTAAAATCCAATTGTCAATTCTCAGGCTTCATCTTACTTGACTTAGCAGCAGCATTTAACACAGCTGATTACCCCCTGCTCCTTGAAACTCTTTCTTCAACTGGTTACCAGGATGCCAGACTTTTGGCTTCCCCTTGCCTCACTGGCCACATCATCTCAGTCTCCTTTGCTGGCTCCACTTCCCCTGACCTGAAAGTGTTGGAAGCTATAGGCCTCAGTAATAAGATCTCACCTCTTTTCCATCTATACTTATTCCCTTAGTGATCACAGTTTCATAGTTTAAAATACCATTCACACAGATTACTCCCAAATTTAAAGTTCCAACTGGAGTTCTTCCCAGAGCTTTGAGTTTCCAAGGAAAATTCACTTTCATTCAGTCCTCCAGATGGGATTTCCATGAACCTCTGAAGCAAGATGATAGAAAGAAATGAGGACACACTATGAACACCAAGCTGAGATTTCACGGGAGGGAGATTAAACTCAAACTTGCCTGGAACTCAACAGGAAGGGGCTCTACGGTAGGCTCCACTTCTTCTATGCTCTGTTTTTGGGGCAGAGAAGCATCCTCAGTAGTCATATCTGGAAGGAGTAGGAAAAAAACCATGAAGGAGATAAACTATACCTTCCCACTTCCAAATTCACTAGGACAAAAGCTATCACAAGACAGATGAATTATATACATGAGGCCTACTCCACTTAACTCAAAAAGCTCAGATAGAGTAAGACAATAATATGAAAGTGCTTTGACCAAAAAGTTAAACTCAAGGACCCATAATATCTCAACCTTTTGGAACAATCTAGTGGGGGTGGAAGAGTATGACCTGTTCTTTGACACAAAAGCAAGCACTATGGAATATTCTCCCTTCCACGGGTTCAGAGGGAAGGGAATGTGGATGAGAACAGAAATGTGGAAAGAGAAAGATGAGACAGGGGGATGCTATACAAGGAGCCTACTTACGGATTTCCAAACATGGTACCTTACTGAGTTTCTCTACTTTGGGGTCTTCTCCTGACATGTGTCTGCTTCCCTTTTCCTTCATGCAGAGGCAACTAACCTTTTCATTCTCATCAAGGGTATTTCCTCCACTTGTCCCCACCTTCAACTCCATGTTTATTTCTGTAATTCTTACCTTTTTCTTCAACTTCAATGGTCAGATAATCCATAATCAGCTTCTCTGTGTTGTCCTGTTATTGCTATGACTTCCTCCTTATTCACTGTTTTAGATGAGATAAACATGGACTTTTCAGCAATATATAGTCTGCTTCTTTGTATATCGTTCAGCTCTACCCGCAAGCTCTGGAGAGAGATTTTGGGGTAGGCCTTCTCCGCTCTGGAATTGATTCCTACTCCCTGGGGTATCTCCCTCTACCTCTACTCCTAGGAGGCTTATTATTTTGTTTAGAACCCTTATAATTTAGACTAAATCAACCTTCACAGCTGGAAGACCTGGAGTACTAAGGTCAGTCACTGGATTCCACACCGAGGCAAAAACAGGAGAGCACCGGGGCAGTGACCTGTGAGCTTCAGTCACACACCTGGTTCCGGACGGTGCACAAACTCTCACGAGACCCTCAAGCACAGAAGTGGCCATTAGCTGGCCTGTGAATAATGTAGCAGTAACTGCAAGCAGGGCTCCCACAGTTGCCTTATCTTTTCCTATTCATAAACCCAGGCAATTGATAGATGGGGCCCTTCCTTACGCATTAAGACCCTGAAAATATACAGGCCGGGATTCCCTTCCACGTTGAGTCGAACCCCAAATACAGGCAGGCCCAAAAACTCTGATAGAGCAAAGCACAGAAGGGAAATGAGTAAGACACGGACCCCATTCTTTTCTTTCTGTCCCCAAAGTTCAGAACCTTAAGAATCTAGGTGGAGCGACAAGATCTAAAGCTAACACCAACGAGAGGCACTCGCGCTCTTCACACCTCGGAAGCCGAGACATCGGGCCTCCGCACTTCCCTTCCCAGCATCCCTCGGTGTGCCGCGCCCCCTTCAGGCTCCCGGACTCCATTTCCCAGAGCGCTTAGCGGCAACCTCGCTTCCGGGACTCCTCTTCGCTCAGAACTAGGCTCCCGAAGCCTGCTAGCTACCCAGCCGGAAATACCCCAAAGGAGTGCGCGGAGCTCCCGCGGTTGAGACCGGGACGCAGGCGAGGCCCAGCCCTGACCCTGCCGAGGCCGGAACCTGAGAGCCCTGCTCGCGCTGTGGTGGGAGGCATTAGAGTCGCGCGCCCGCGGAGCTCCGCACCTCTAACCCGGTCTTCTCTTACCCCCGGATGCGCTGCGGACCCAGCTCCAGCCCCAGGGCTAGACTCCCGCCGCGCTGCGCTCTGGGAGGGGCGGGAGGGGCGGACACAGTCGCCTTCCGGACCCAAGGAGCTGCGGGGAGACAGAAGCCTCGAGCCCGAGGCTCCGTCTGGAGTCGCATCTGCGCACTTGGAGGCCACCGCGCCGGGTCGGGGGTCCCGGTGGAAGGACTCCACTTCCCAGAGGACTCGGGGACACCGGTGCCTGTCCTGGGAGCGCCTGCCGAGCGAGGGGAGAGAACTGCGGGCCTTTCCTGTCGGCCTCGAAATGGAGATCATTCACCACCTGATAGGTCTCTTTTCTGAATAAACTGAGAAGCTGTTGTTTAAAAGCTCAGAGTGATTTGAATGTCTGATTATTCGTTGGGAGTGGGCGATGGGGACCTGTGACACATAGCCTTTTGCCTAGTATTTCTCATTCTTTCTTATAATAAAGCCTCAAATCTGGACACTGAGGGCTAGTGCTGATTTTGTTGAAAGCATTTTGGCTGATTTAAAAAGCATCGTCACGGGTGAGCAGCCGTTGTCCTAATAGGAGAGATATAAAAGAAGAAGCATGGTTAGGAATGAGTTCACAAGGAAAGTTAGATGTGAGAAAGAAGCAAGTAGGGAGGTTGGCTCTGAAGTGGAGGATTGTGCGGACCTAGGAACGTTAGTACCATACTGGGAGGGCCACTCCCTGGAGCCAAAGATCAACCAAGATAAAAGATACTTCTTCCCACAGTGTCAGAAATACTCGGGGCTTTAGCTTCTAGTTCTTCACAGAAATCCAGGGAAACCCGTCTCAGTTCTTTTTTAAAAAACTAAATTTATTTATTTTTATTTTTGGTTGCGTTGGGTCTTTGTTGCTGCGCGCGGGCAACTTCGTTGCGGTGCCCGGGCTTCTCATTGGGTGGCTTCTCTTGTTGCAGAGCACGGGCTCTAGGCGCGGGCTTCAGTAGTTGTGGCACTCAGGCTCAGTAGTTGTGGTGCACGGGCTTAGTTGCTCTGTGGCATGTGGGATCTTATCGGACCAGGGCTGGAACCCGTGTCCCCTGCATTGGCAGGCGGATTCTTAACCACTGCACCACCAGGGGAGCCTAAACCCATTGTGTTTCAATTGCCGTTCTAGTCCAAATTACCATAGTCACCTGAACAGTCTCCACATCTAATCTCCCCTTTCTTCAATCTGTGCTATTCAAAGCAGCCTAGATGAAGATTTAAAAATTAAATCTGTTTATGTCAGTCGTCCCAGAACGCTTCAGTGTCTCCCTCTGCCCTGGAGTAAGGTGTAAACCCCTTAACACAATTTATAAAACCCTGCATAATCTGGCTCTGCCAATCCTGAATTATCTGTGGCTACCTTCCTACCTTTCTCTATACTCAGATCGCATGGGCTTTTTAGGATTTCACATCCCAAAGTTTTGCTCTCCCTTAGTCTGCACATTCTGTTTAGAACAACTTCCTCTAGTTACCCTTCAGATTTCAGTTCAAATGTCACTTCTTCATAGAAGCCTTCCCTTCCCCTTCCCTTTAATTCAAATTAATTCTCTTGCAGAACCCTGTTCTTTCTCTCTGCAGAATGGCCACAATTTATAATCATACATTTTTCTTCTATTATTTAATGTACACAGACACACCAGAATGGGTGTCAACAGCTTGGAAGAAAATCCCAGAGACAATAGTGGAACATACTTAAGAATTGCTTCATTACAATATTCTTGGTGACAAGGAAAGTGATACTGGGTGAAAAAAACATGGGCACAGACAACACTGAGTGGAAAAATGATTCAGAATAGGATTCAGAGTGTGAAGAGTTTAGCAATGCCTTAACCATTTTATTTTCCTCTTTATGTGAGTACAAGAGTCATATCATTTTAAATGTTTGATTAAAACTATGTCTAAGTAAGTCTAAAAGGGATTTATTAATAACATGAAATAAAAGGTCAAAGTGATAATAAAATATTAGGTCATAATTTAGTTGGCAGTGTTTTTTCTTTATTGGTGGCACAAAACATAATGGTGCATCTTATAATTGCAGAGTGTCTTAGAATCCATGGAGTACTCCAGGTTGTTTGCTACTGACTTTGTGAACTGTAAAATGAAAAATTCTGAAATAAATCATCTCTAGGACCTCTTCTTGTTCTGTTGTTCAGTGCTTCTCTGTGTTAAGGCCTGGATCTCAATGCTGATGGTGGGCAGACTCAGGGGACTTGGCTCTGCTTGTTAAATGCCATTATTCCTTTTTTTTTTTTTTTTTTTTTGTAATCTTTTAAAAATAGAAGTATAGTTAATTTACAATGTGTTAGTTTCAGGTGTACAGCAAAGTGATTCAGTTTTATATATATATATATATATATATATATATATATATCTTTAACACTTAAGTAAATTTTAATGGCATGGTACATGGTAAATGAAAATTTTTATACCAGTTGGATGAAATACAGTATAACCATTAATAATATGCAGTATCCACTCCTAGGTATTTTTCCCAGAGAAATAAAAAATATGCCCACATAACACCTTATAGTATGTGAATGTCCATAGCAGCATTATTCACAGTAGCCAAAAACTGGAAACAACCCAAATGTCCATCAACTGATGAATATATGTATATAAAATGAGGTCCATCCATACAATGGAATATTATTAAGCAATGAGAAGGAATGAGGTAGTGACACAGGCTACAACATGGGTGAACCTTGAAAACATTAAGTGAAAACATCTAAGTAAGAGAAACCAGACCCAGAAGGTCACATATTGTGTAACTTCATTTATAGGAAACATCCAGAATAGGCATATCTACGGAGACAGAAAGTAGATAGATGAATGATTGCATAGGGCTGGACAGGACAGTGGGTGTGAGGAAATGGGTAGTGACTGCTAATGGGTAAAGAGCTGCTCTTGGTGGTTATAAAAATGTTCTAAAATCGATGGCGGTGATGACCGTACAAGTCCGTGAATATACCCAAAGCTGTTAATTGTACACTTTAAAAAGGTGAATTATATTTATGTGAATTATATCGCAATAGAGATGTTTTAAAAGAGACATTAAATTTATAGGTAATATCTGTTAGTGTATCACGGGGGAAATTGTTTTACATGAAGATTTTTACAAGAGAATGATGTGTAAGGACATATAGACAGAAAAATCCCAGTGAAGTTACACATCATGGCAAGAGCCTTGGTTTTCTCTGAGATGTTTGAATTTGGGTCATTTTAAGTTTTCTCATCACCATGTCCTGTATCGACAAATTTTCTATTAAAGAGCATATTTTACTGTTTAAAAGAAAAAAATAGTAATTGCCTTCTTTTCAAAATAGGGCAAAATAAAACTCTTCCTCATAGGTGTGACTCAAGTACATTCTTGTGTGAAGGGCTGGAGGAAGAGGGTCCCCACATCGTCTCTTCAGTCTCTGCTTTGGGTTTTGCTGGTCACGTGTCAGAATCTCTTCAGATAAATTATGAGACTGGGGCCTCCCTGAGAGCCTGATCTATTTTATCCTCTGACCCGTCCCCAGCTCCTAGAAGGGTGCTTGGTCATCCTAGAACATCATCTGTGTGTTATCCTGTCATCATTATGCAAATGTTTGGGAAATAAATTATTATGACCGCTCTTAGAGTCACTCTAAAGAGGAGAAAACCTTCAGAGGCGAAGCATCCCGCACAGACAGCGGATTCCCCAAGCAGCGCCCCTGTTTCTGTTTACAGAAGACCCGCACGGCCATTGCTTCAGGTCAGTAAGTTTCAGACATTTGGAGGTATGGAAGGGAGGGAGGGAGGATCAAGCACGACCGTCCCCAGGCAGGTGACATGGGGAGAGTCAGTCTTGCAGGTCACATCCAGGAATGTGAAGGGGGAGAGAGCACCGGTCTCGTCCCCAGGCCACTTTTGTGTCCTCGCAGTAGGACCGGCTCCAGCTATGGATCCAGGACGTTCCCAAAAGCGCACTCACCCCAAGTGAAGACGATTGACCTCAGCGTTGCCTTCCATGCGCTGCCCTCCCGCTTTCCCTGGGTAGGTAGAACTTCCCCCTGGCGCCTACTGATCCTTAGGGAGCTCCTGTGACAAAGGGAACACTCGCGGTCCCACCTCACGTTCCTCTGGCTTAGTGGCTGCAGGAACCTCGGTCTAAGAGAAGGGGCTGGACCACCAGTGCAGTTTGGAGGATGGCCAGAGCCTTAAAAGCGCCAGGGACCGCGAGCTGCTTCCAGAGGCAAAGGCAAGTGTTCTCCGAGCCCCTTCCCCTAACCCTGTCTACCTTTACTTTTTCCACCTTTCTACCTTGCTTTCTACACGCCCATGATGTAAAGACAAGAAGTGCAGAGAGAACCCCAAACCCTCTGGACGCATGGAGAGCAAACATTGAATTCTGCAAGGGAGAAGTAAGGAAGTTAGCATGTAATAAATATCTGAAACAGACCAGCATTTGTGGCTTTGTGGCACAAAGGTAGCGCTTGTGTCTCTAGATCAGAAGGTTGAGGGTTCAAATCACTTTAGTATCCAAGTAGATATTACCCCTCAGTTCTGGGATTTCACCAGTCATCGACCTTTTAAAAAGGAGGCTTTTTTTTTTTTTTTGCCTCGCTTCTTGTGGGATTTTAGTTCCCCAACCAGGGATTGAACCCGGGCCCTCCGCAGTGAGAGCACGGAGTCCTCACCACTGGACCGCCGGGGAACTCCCTAAAAGAGAATTATTTACCTATTTATTTGCTAAACTCAGCAAAGGACAGACTTTTAAATGGAAGGGGGTTGAGGCTGGCTTAATTAATTAAGTGAAAGCTTAATCCTGATAAGTCTGCAACCGTCCCCATTTCTGACAGCCTGGGTTTTTCCTCTGAGGTCGTGACCACTGGTTTGTATCTGGAACTTGATTGTTTCATATCCCTCTAGGAGAGATGCATTTAAATGAATCCTAAGTGACAACGTGGTAAATGCCAGAGTAGCTTTCCACTCCCATAGAATTCAGGAACTCGGTCATCAACATAATATACTTTGAATCAACTTTTTAAACCACAAAGCTCAGGGGCTTTCAACAGAGGAAGCTCAAATCTTGAAGTCTGTTTGGTGGTGGCAGTTGAGGTGGGGAGAGGGGACAGGGAAACTGACTTCATCTAGATGACTCAAATATCAACCCAGAGAGACTGTGCCATACCCTTCTGGGGACCCAATAAAACTACGTCCACATCAGAGTGAATTCGTTAACAAAGTCTCCTCATGCCGTTTTAATGTCCTATCTGAAGTCGTCTGATGTCCTACCTGAAGCTTAGTCCTGATAAGGAAAAGGATGGAACGACCTAAATTTCGGCTCACCTGGGTTTTTCTTCCCTTTCAGATCATCCTTATCTTTCTGTTAAGTGACTGTCCATTGTTGAGCTGTTCACAAGAAGTTTCTCTGGACTAAAGAAAAGGAGAAAATCCACGCCTCGGAGCCCGCAGACAGACGCTTGTTTACTTTTGTTCACTACTGAATCTATCCCTTGGGGCAAGAGAAAAAGACACAACCTTGACCCCGACGTGATTTGAACACGCAACCTTCTGATCTGGAGTCAGATGCGCTACCGTTGCGCCACGAGGTCTTGGGAATGGCCCTATTTTTTATGCCTTAGAGGGACAATTTCAGCGGTTGTCAGGTGCAGCGTCCAGTATTTTTTTCTTTTACTGCTCTCACTATGGCTTGGGATTGACTGTGAGTTCTCTGTCCCTTTTATAACGAGGCTATTCAAAACGAGACGTAAATGTAAATGAAGCAGGTGGGAAGCTGAGGGCTCAGGGAATACTCGCCCTGGTAATTCGGGAACCCCACTTCCCCTACGGAGGTTTAAAGGAACGATGTTTGGGAAGAGACTGGAAAATAAGAAGCTCAGCTCCCAGGGGAGGCAGGGTGGGGTGATCAGCTCTCCGGTTCTCTTGTCCCAGGGCTTCTGCCTGTGGAGCGCGGGGAGGATTTGCACGTGGGTCACACCTACGGAGGAACACTATTTCCCTTTACCAAAAGGGCGCTTAGAAGGTTGTTTTTTTTTTTTTAAATAACATATTCAGGGGAGAGGGATAAATTAGGAGTTTGAGATTAACATATCCACACTACTATACATAAAATAAACAAGCACTTACTGTATAGCACAGGAAGCTATCTCTACTCAATATCTTGTCATAACCTATAATGGAAAAGAATCTAAAAAAGAATATATGTATTTATATATTTGTGTGTGTGTATATATATATATATGTATGTATATATATATATATATATATATAATATAACTGAATCACTTTGCTGTACACCTGAAACTAACACATTGTAAAACAACTGTATTTCCATAAAAATTAAAAAAAAAACAAAAAAAATTTAAAGTAATATATTCATTGTAGAAATCTCATCAGACACAAAACAAGACAAAAACCATTACAATAAGGAGTGCTGAGCGCCTGCAGGCACACGGCTCTGTACATCTCGCCGCCCCACGTGATCTTTCAGGTTCAAGAACAGAGGTGTGGGGGAGGGGGGATCAATGCTTTGTGGTTGGGCTGTTGAGGTGCCCAGGGATAACAGATTTCGCGCTTTGTTCGCTGGGCAGAGTAGAGTGGGGAGGAGCCGGCATCCGGGAGGTTCTGGACACAGGGAGTCGTGTGACAGCCAGAGTCCCCGACTTGGGCATCACAAAGGCCTCCTGGATGAAGTAGAAGGCGGATCTCCCCATTTCCTTTCTGGCGTAACCCGGAACCTTCCATTTCCGAGTTTTCAGAACAGAATGATGACTTTGAGTTGGGAACAAAGAATAGTTTAGATATTCCCTCGTTTGTGTGTCACATCCTTAGGCAGTCAGACTAGCCTGGTTGAGGATGCTTTACACTCTTCAGTGGGCCTCTGGTTCTATACTGGGCTCCAGAAGGGCATCACTTCTCCCCTCTCCACCCCCCCCATATCCAGGCCTCCTGGAAGACGTTTAGAGGGGCCCATGTCACTTATAAAAGAACACCCACGGCACGGCTTCCACTGTACGCCCCGCAGTGAATTTGCTGCAGTGGCTGAAGAACAGGCCGTCAGACTCCTCGGTATTTCTCAGAGGTTGGACGGACCCAGTTAAAGTTGCAACACGAAGAAAAGTACTTGTTGTTTCAAGAATGTATTTTATTTTCAAATTATAGCAAGTGGTACTGGTGTCCCTTTATATTAGAGATATAGAGTTACTGGTTGTAAAGGATTTCTAGATATATCTCCTACTAAGATATATAGAGAGGTAATATATATTATACATATATGTATTTTTTCTTTTTAATGAGGATCGATTTAAAGATAACAGAACAGGGAATTCCCTGGCGGTTCAGTTGTTGAGACTCCGGGCTTCTACTGCAGGGGGCCCGGGTTCGATCCCTGGTCGGGGAACTAAGATCCCGTAAAGCCTCGCGGCGCGGCCAGAAATAAAAAGAAAATAAAACGTCCACCCTGCCCCCAAATTTCACTGAAGCCGAAACCTCCAGATACATAGCCTAATCCTTGCCCACCCCAATTGGTTAATGGGATAGTCCAGGGGAGAAAGAAGGTTAAAACTACTAGGGCAGTAGTAAAACTTAAAGAAATGCACTGTTTGGAGTTTTATTTTGGAGGAACAATGCACAAGACTTATATTGGATTGTTCATGATGCAAGGAGATAAATGGTGAGGAAATGCCTCTGGAGTTTGGAATAGAGTAACTAGGTGAACAGTGGTACAATGTATTTAAAATGATGGGAAATCTTAGAATAAAGATAGAATGAGGGGAAAGAACAAGATTTTAATGTTGGATTATTTTTTAATATGCGGTGTCTAGGAGGCATCCAAGTCAGAAAATCAACTAGGCAGTTGCATACCTAATTCTGGCAGGAGGTAGAAATTTGAGGCTCATTACCAGAGTTGATATGTAAAGCCTTAGAAGAAGATGAGGTGACTCAATGTGAAAAAGAAAGAATGTGTAGAGAAGAAAAGAAAGGACCCAGGATTGAGCTATGACACAATTCAAACTTTAAAATATTAAAGGGGAATATTTGCTGGTGAAAATTTCTGCGAAGGAACATTAAGAGAGACAGGAGGGACTTCCCCGGTGGCGCAGTGGTTAAGAATCCGCCTGCCAATGCAGGGGACACGGGCTCAAGCCCTGGTCCATGAAGATCCCATATGCCGTGGAGCAACTAAGCTCGTGTGCCACAATTACTGAGCCTGTGCTCTAGAGCCCGCGTGCCACAACTACTGAAGAGCGCGCGCCTACAGCCCGTGCTCCGCAACGAGAAGCCACCACAATGAGAAGCCCGCGCACCACAACAAAGAGTAGCCCCCGCTCGCCACAACTAGAGAAAGCCTGTGCACAGCAACAAAGACCCGATGCAGCCAAAATAAATATATATATACATATTTAAATAAAATTACATTAAAAAAAGAGAGATGTAGGAATAAAAGGAGCTCAGCCAGGCATATTCTAAGGAACCAAGAGGAGCATTTACTTGGACAGCTGCTAGAACGTCCAGTAAGATGGTAACTAGACTGTCCAGTGGATTTTCACTCTGGACGTCAATGGTGACCATGGCAAGACCAATGTTTTGGAGTGATTTCGTGGGAGAAGTAAAAGTGTAGTGGAATAAAAGGTGACTGTTAGGTGGGAATTCTGAGTGTGTGTTGACTAGCACTTTTTGAAATTTAGCTCCATTTGGAGTTTGGGATTAACAGATACAGACTACTATACATAAAACAGATAAACAACAAGGAACTGCTGTATAGCACAGGGAACCATATTCAATATCTTGTAATACCCTATAACGGAAAAGAATCTGAAAAAGAATAGATGTATGTTTGTATAAGTGAATCACTTGCTGCACACCTGAAACATTGTAAATCAACTATACTTCGATTTAAAAAATTAGAAGTTTAACTACAAAGTAACCCAGAAAAATAGGAGTCTTGAAGAGGGCAATGTGGCAAAATAGAATGTTTAAGATAGAAAAGTCTATGTTAGCCTGCTGAAGAGCGGCTTAATTGAAAAGGTAGAATTTGAAGAGGCCGGAAAGAAAGATGTAACTAACAGAGCAAATCCCTTTCACAGTGAGACTGGATGCAATCTAAATCTTTTATTTCGGGTTTGGCTTTTCTAGCGAGAGAGGGGGACAGATGTCCTCCTATAATGCAGCAAAGAAGGAAACCTATGCATATTATTTTATCGGGTGATGGGAGGACGAATCCTCTCTCGACTAATGAGATCTATTTTTCAATGAATTATTAGGTAGGAGTGTCAGGTGAAAGGAGGAATAGAAGCTAGAAGAACATAGAGGAGGTTGGTTATAGATGTCGGGGTTTTAGGGAAAATAATTTTATTAGAGAAACATTCATTTATTGATTTTCAGTACCCAAGTATCCGCTCCGGCTCTCATCCCAGCCGCCGGCGCCGGAAGTCGGGGGGGGGTCCCTCCCGCTGCCCTCTTTCCTATCCCCATCCCGGGGCGCCTGGCGGGGCGGGGAGGATACTGTCCCCTGTGGGCCCGAGTGGCCGGTGTTGAGAGTAGGGAGTAGGTTTGGTGGCGATGTGTCCTCCGCACCTGGCTGGGCTTGAAACGTTGACAGGTGCACAAAAGCCGCGCAGGGGCCGCCAAGGTGAAGGGCAGAGCGCTGGCGGGCGGAGGTGGGATCCCGGCCTCCCCGCCCCAATCCAGGCGGTCCAGGGCGCGCCGCTGCAGCATCGCTCACCACGCCCTGGAGGTGGAGAAGCGCCTGGTGTTAGGACCAGAAAGGTGATCAATCAACTCCGTGGAGGTCACGAGCGCCCCTGAAGCGCAAATCGGCGGTCATGTCTTGATGCAGGACCTAGGGAGTGATAGAACCGTCTAGCAGCTGTCTCTCTAGCAGGAAATACGCGGGTGACTCCGATAAAGCGAATGATTAGAGGTCTCGGGGCCCAAAGGATCTCAACTAAGTCTCAGACTTCAAATGGGTAAAAAGCACGGAGGATGCGAGTGAGGAGGGGGCCCCTTTGACCAAGCCAGAGCTGTGCTGGGGAGTGAACCCCAGGCAGGGTGAATGCACGAGATGCCAATGACTTCAGTCTCCAGAAACCGTGTTTGTTTACACCCATCACAGTGACCCTAGAAGTCAAATCGCTAAGGGGGGGTGGGTGAGTAAGGAGTTCTGCAAATGGATGGTGCGAGACCCTCGGTCTAATATGCTGCCCGTGGTTGCCCGAGAGAGACCAGAGTGGGCCGGGGAGTCACCGGGCGGGGCCTCTAGACACCAGCGCCGCCCAGGTGGCTGCCCAGCTGCAGCGCAGGGGAAACCACGGTGTGCGGCCAAACCACAGCCAATGCATAGGGCAGAATCAGCGAGAAAGATGACCGAATTGAGCTTGACTCTGGCCTAGCCAGGTGAAGAGACGTGAGGTGTCCCCTATGGCTGTCCTGTTTACTGACTCAGTTAAGAGCAGGCGAGGCTGGAGGGACTTTCCCTTCTTGCCCATCATCCTGGCTGCAGTGGTCCGGCTCCACCCACTGGGGACAGAGTGCCAGGTGCGTTCGGATGTGGAGGGACACCTGTCAAGGGGCACCGCAGGTTCCCAAGACCTCTCAGGGAGGATGGAAACTTCCCCTGAAGCAGAAAGGGACCAGTTTGCTTGACCTTGATTTTCAGCCTGAATAACGATGGATGGTGAACTCCCAGCCTCATGATCCTTCTGACTGTAGGGTTTTAAGCAGGGCTTGGAAAAGTTACCAGGGGGATGACTGGCTGGTCACCACTTTTGTGATCCTGGACCATAACTCTCCCTGTCATCATGAGGCACAATTCACCAACCCTTGCATCATCCACCCAGTAGGAATAGAAAACTTCAATCCAGAGACGTAAAGTCCAAGTTCATGGGTGATGGCAGAATAGACAACTGGAGTCCAGCTCTCCTGGCCCACGGTACAGCCCCATCTATCAATAATCCCAGGACAGCATTCCCAGTTTTTCAAAATGAAGTGAACTTTGCAGTCAGCAAACAACTGTGGAATCAAAGGCTCCGCCTGGTGTTAGCAACTCGGAAAATTTAGGACTGTGGTGATCAGCTTCCAGTGAATCCTTGAACTTTCCTCAGAGACAATCAGCTCAAGTGCAAAGACCTATTAGTAGCGGTGGATGGGAAGGCATAAATCTCATTCCCCAATAACAACTATTACCAATGTGCCTGAAATGCCAACTGAATTTCAGTCCAGAAAAGTTTTCAGCTTTTGACAGGTCTTTTTAAAAATGATTTTTAATGGGTCTTTATAAGCACATTCAGGGTGGAGGCCCCTGCACTTTACCACTTAGTAGGAGTGAATGAGACCCTCTCATCCCCCTCCCAGCGATAAGATGGAGCTGGAGGCTGGTGTCCACATCTACCCACGCCCACCCAGTAAAAGGAGCCCACATGTGGAGGTAGGTGCAGCTGTAGCCCATTGGGCGTCGCGGGATTATCAAGTTGTATGTGATATTCTGTAGGAAGCTTTGAGCCAGGTTGGAAGGTTGTCAAGGCAGTTTAGTGTGGGTTCCTAGAATATCCCTGTTCTGATAGTTTTCTGTGGAAGTTTTACCGTGGCCTAGGGTCTGTCTCTGGCTTAGTGTCACTTGACCTCATTTAGCACGTGTTCCCAAATTCACTAGTTGACTTTAATCACTTAATTCAAATGCAGAAATTCTGAAAGCTGGAAGCTCTGATATAACCTCAGGCTTCTCTCCATCAAAGGACTTTCTTCAACTACCCCATCCCTCAGCTGTAGGTTTAACACTGCAGAGTTTCTGAGAAAAGTCTGCCAGTCTGGGGCCAATCCAGTCCCTGACTTTTCCTAACACAGAAAACATTTCTAAGTGGAAACAATTTGGGAATCATTGATGTGGAGGCAGGCATTTTACTTGGGGGGCGGGGTGTGCTAAACAGATTATTCTGGTATCTTAGAGTTCATAGTTCAAACACTGGGGTGGAAAGGTAAGGACCAAGGCCTAGTAGGGAATGGTTTTGACCCCATCAAATTCTGAATTAAGGGCCCTGAAGACCACTAGTACACTGCTCTACCATACATGCAGATTTTTATAATAAGTCTTCATGTTAAATGAGGCACTCACTCTCCCAGCTGTTTCCCATTGGGATGCTCAACATAATATCACACACCTTATGACATCTTATGATCAAATGATTTCATTTGCCTCATCACCACTAAGAAGGGAACAAACATAAAGGAACACTGCAAGTGGCACCACTGTATTAAGAAATGTGGCACTGCCTTTACATCTGGGAGGGGAAGAAGCTGGGTGTGTCTTAGATGGATTGGTTTTGAGGAGGGGCTTGCAGAAATAAAAAGGTAAACATTTTTGTTAACACTTTTAAATTGACTCGACCTCTTGCTTATCCACGCAGATTTCTTGATGGAGAGCCCTTTGGGAATGAAGAGAGGGTTCAGAGGTCCAGGGTAAAACCTGGCTTTCAATTCTCATGAATTTATTAATTATTCACTCCACGGGGGCTGTATGATTGCAGTGGTCGCCAACGCTAGTAATTTTCAAGAGCAAACCCCACAACATTCCGTACTATCTCAGGGAGTAAGAGTCAATCCCTGAGTTTTCATGCTTCATTTCCTGCTGTCTTAGATCTCCTTCTTAGCAGTTATTCCTAAATCAGATCATCCCCAACATCATGGGCAATAAACATTAAAGGGCATTTTTCAAGGAAATGTTCTCCCCATCAATCTTTATTCTTGACACAGCACACCCAGCTGAAACTTCTGTCACCATCTATTTTTCGTTACCAAGCTCCACTCCAAGCTTAACTAAATAACTGTATTGCCTGTTGCCAAAATAGAAGTCAAATACAAAGTACAGAAACACCAACAAGCCAGAAAAAAGAAAAAAGTTGTGGAACGAAGGCCGATGAATGACAAACGGGGAGAAATATACACTTATCAAAACAAAGCCTTAATGAACAACTTAAGAAACTAAGGGGCTTGTTGAGGCTTGTTTACCGTCACCGGAGATACCACGCGCGCGGGGCGGGGCTTTCCGGGGGCGGGGCGTCCGGGGGTCCCGCCCAACGACTACCAGAACCTAAGCAGCCTTCCTGCTGGGTTTGTACGACCCCTGCTGCCGCCTGCCCCCTGGTGCTGGGGGAATCCTGGGTTCGATGCGCTGTCCGCTTCCAGCTAGCGGTGTGGTCCTGGAACAAGCCACCGTCTCTGAGCTCCAATAAATTCACCAATAAACTCTGGGACGTATCCTGACTCTCCTGGGCAGAGAATACGTAGGATGAAGGAGGGGAAGGACCCTCCGCCGCAGGGGTCCTGGAGGCACTGCTCCGGGATGACTTCCCCAAGGGAGTCAGGTGGGGGTGGGGGCAGGCACCACGCCCCACTGAGACGCGCCCCGAGCTTCAGTGGGGATTGGCCGGGTGGACGTGGGGTGGGCATAAAAGCCTGGTTGCCAGGGCCACAGACAGTATCTTGGAGCCCAGAGGAGCCTCCCTCGCTCCCGCCCCTTCCTTCCAGCAGCCCTTTAAAGATGACTCTACCGAGGTCACCACTCAGACCCGCAGCTCTTCTTCTGAGTCTCAGGCATAGACTCTGGTCTCCCATTTCTCACCCATGGCTACCTTCTCTCCCCTTGAGGAAGCTGAAGAAAAAAGCAGAGAAACACGGAGCTGAGCCTCGTTGGGTTCGGAAAGAAATACCCATATTTCGGTGCTGGTGGAGTTGTGGCAACAGTAAGCCACCACCAGAGTGAACACCGCGAGTTCAGTGATTCTCGCGTGATGGGAAATCTCCGAAAGCTTCAGCAACTCAGGCTGACAAGAGAAAGAGAAGTGAGTGTGGGAAGGTGTCGTGGGCAGTAAAATCTGTTTATAGAACACCAGAGGGCAGAAGAGAACCTCAGAAGGGAAGGATGCCAGGTATTTCTCAGAGCAGGTAGTTTTCAGTGTTGAAAAAGCTGCAGACCTCTTTCCAACCCAGAGGAGATGGGAGAGGTCAGGTGGGCAGGCGCTGGATGAACCTGGAGGAGGCTGAATCACGACAGGTGTTTACTGAATGGGGCGCCAGCCAGAGAGGAAGATGTAGGTAGAACCTTGCAACAAACCAGAGCTCGAGCGACCACCGTCATTGGGTTCTGGGTCTGCAGGAGGAGAAAAAGACCAGCGTGCTGAGCAGTTAGGCTTGCTGTTTTCTTCTCCATCAGAGCAGACAAACGAACATGTGAGTCCCCTCTAATGACTTCTCCACGGGGGAGTTGCCAGCACAAAGCTTGTCCCACCTGTGACATTAACACGTACCCCAACCAGACACTCAGGGAGCAGTGTGTCTTCCGTGGGGTGAGATCCACACTCCTTGTGCTCCGTGGCTCCCCTCTGAGCTGTGGGAGGCATCCTTCCAACTGTCCAGGTACTGAGGGTGAGAGGTTTCTGGCAATCTCTCAAAGAATCTGGGTAATGGTTCATTATAGTCTTCTTGCTTTGAACAGGCTCCTCCCCCCATTGTCTTGGCATCCCACCAGATCCAGCTACCCTGAAACTTCACATCTCTTTGCATGGGGACCTCCACAAAACATGAAAGGAGGAAGGACCTCCCCTGGTGTTTATCTTTTTTTTTTTTAAATAAATGTATTTATTTTATTTATTTATTTTTAGCTGCATTGGGTCTTTGCTGCGCGCGGGCTTTCTCTGCTTGCGGTGAGCTGGGGCTACTCTTCGTTGCAGCAGGCAGGCTTTTCATTGCGGTGGCTTCTCTTGTTGCACAGCATGGGCTCTAGGAGCGCGGGCTTCAGTAGCTGTGGCATGTGGGCTCAGTAGTTGTGGTGCACGGGCTTAGTTGCTCTGCAGCATGTGGGATCTTCCCGGACCAGGGCTCGAACCCATGTCCCCTGCATTGGCAGGCGGATTCTTAGCCACTGTGCCACCAGGGAAGTCCCTCCCCAGTGTTTAATAATGAAGATTTTGAAATCTAATGGATGGCTGAAAGAATTTGACAGTTGATACCTGTATCCCCCGAACATTCTATCATTAATATTTTAAGGTACTTACTTTATCACATATCCATCTATCCATCTCCCATCCATCAACCCATCTTATTTTTATCCACTTCAAAGAAAATTGCAGACATCAGTAAATTGGTACATCAGTATGCCGGTACCTGTGTCTGCTTAGACCCAGGGAGTCCCTTCCGTCCTGGCTGCCTCCACCCTGTTCCTGACCTGCGTGAAGAAGCTGCAGGAAGCCCCCAGGTGAAGGAGACTCAGGGCAGCCAAGGGCAGGCAGGTCGTATTGCTGGACAGCAAGAAAAAAATTCTTTTAATTTTTTCCCACAGGAATGGGATCAGAGAGCTGGGGGCAGATTGAGCTAGCCAATTAGCCACTCGTCAGGGCTTGCTTTAGACCCTCATCTCTCCTATCCCCTCCCAGGACTTCACTTCCAATTACAAAACCCAATGAGTTTTCCCCCCCAATTTTAAAAATTGAAGTATATTTGATTTCTAATATTGTGTTAGTTTCAGGTGTACTATATATATTCTTTTTCAGATTCTTTTCCATTATTGGTTATTACAACTATTGAATATAGTTCTCTGTGCTATACAGTAGGTCACTGTTTTTGATTTCATATATAGAGTGTGTATCTGTTAATCCCAAACTCCTAATTTAGCGCTCTTCCCTGCTTTCTCCTTTGGTGACCGTAAGATGATTTTCTATGTCTGTACGAAACTCAGTGGTTTTGAGAGACGATCTACAGAGACGAGTGTGAACTGTTTGCAACTTTCTAGTAACCAGTCACTTGATGAGACTGCTTTGGGGGGCGGGGATGGGGGTTAGAGTGGCTTGAGAACACAACGATGACATGTTTCTGCCCAGAGCCATTTCTCAGCGTCTCAGTCCTTAAAAACAAAAGCTGCCCTCCTGAGTGGATTAGTCTCTGAACTGCTCCTCTAAGGCTGAGATGCTTCGGCTGTGAATGATGCCCCTGGCACCTTCCTCAGCTCTGCCGTATGGGGCCACAGGTACGTCTAGGCTCCGTCTGCACTTCTCCTTGGACACGGATTCCTGCTTCTCCCAGGAGCTGCTGCCCATTCCTGGTGTCTGCAGTCCATCCCAGCATAGCCTCAGGTCTCTGTGCCCACAACCCCAGGCCACCCATCCAAGGGCCTCACCCCCTCGTGGACTTCCTTTCTTGAGGCTCCAGTGTCTCTGTCCATTTGAGCATCTACCTTGTCATTCTGGGTCACCTCATTTGCTCAGGTGAAGGTAGGGGGACAGGGCTGCGCTGAGGCTTGTTTACTGTCACCATGGAAACTGCCTGTGGAGTTGGGAAGGGGTGGGGTAATGCCAGGTAGTGCTTCTGCTGGCTTCCCTACTCAGGCTCGACCATGCGCCCTGGCCTCTCTGGAAATCTTCCAGCCCTGGGAGGAAGCGTGGCCCTGGGGAACACCGGATCTTCTCTTTTCCTCCGGACATCGTGATCACTGCTAGTTGCTGTCACTGAGCTGCTGCAATTTCTCTGGGAAATGTGGGACATCTCCCAGTTCTGCACAGGGGAGAGAGCAGGCAGGACCAGGAGACTAAGGCAAAAGCTGCAAGGGGCAGGATGTGGCAGGATAGGGCGCTGAGGGGCAGGGACAAGGACGGGGCAGTTCTAGAGGGCTTTCAACCGATGGAGTCAAGATGGGAGAGCGGGAACAGAGGGTCCCATGGTGATATGGCGGAAGGCTTGACCTCCGATTGGTCAGGTTTGGGGAGGGCAACGATAAAAGCACAGGTGCAGGCCAGATGATACTGGACAGAGAGGGTCTGGGCGCAGAGAGACTGGTCTCTGGCTCTGGGCCTTCTGCTGATCCCTTCCTTCCAGAAGCTCTGTAAAGCTGACCTTGCTAAGGAATCTGTTCTTACCTCAATCCCGTATCCCATTTTACAGGCCCAGACTCAGCTCTTGGCTTTCCTGCGCCCACTGTCCCCTCCTTCGCCTTGTCCGCCATCTCTGTCCAGGGCTGGGGCTGCTGCATCCCGCACTCACATCTCCGGGGTCCAGCCTGACTCAGAAACAGGCTTTCTGTCGGGGTAACACCTGCAGCTCCCGGCCTCCTGTGCATATCTGTCTGGGGCCACCAGGGGGATCTGCTGCGTCCTGGAAACCGGGCTGGGAATGGGGCGTTCAGGGAGATGATCCATTGTAGGGTTGAGACACTAGGTGTGTCGGTGCCTTGATGTGAAGCCCCGCAAGTAAGGGACAATCCCCTTTTCATGAGAGGAAGGTGTCCCAATGGTGACTTCTGAGCCGCTGGAGAATACTTAATGTTTGAGATTAAATGAACAAAAAACAGCTCAAAAGTCATCCAGTCTGTGACAGTCATTCTCTTTGCTTTTATAGACTTTGCAAATGTGTATTGTTTCATGCAATCATTTTATATTAAGTGATATTGTGCCATGTTAAAAAAAATCCAGTATTGTAGATAATTGTGAGTGAAGGAAATGAGGGTCACAGAGAGAGAGTAGAATAGGGAATGAGAAACTAGGTCTTAGAATAGTTTTGACAGGTGCAGAGAGGAAGCCTCCTGGATCCAGTGTTGACTAAGAATCATCAGAACGTCAGGGCATGGCTTAGAAGAGAGTTCCAGGCATCAGAGGTGTGGAAAGTGCAGATATTTCTGTTAAGGAAACCTGGTAAGATGGACTCAAGCTAATGGCTATGCTAGGGTGAGGGATGACTCTATCCTGTGCCAGAATTTCTTCAGGTTTTCCAGGAGTCTATTTTATTCTTAGGGACTTTACTCTCCTTAAAAAGAAGATATCAACTGGTTGAACGTTGGAACCGCAGTTTGTTCAAAATACCTCCATAAAGGCAAGAAGTTTTTACAACATTGTCAGAATATTAACAGAAGTCAAAGAAGAAAAAATCTTTTGGGGAAAAAAACATGCAAAAGGCTCTCCAAAGGAAGTCATTCCATATAATGAAGAATGGGACGAAAATGAGTAAAGACAAGGAGGTGAAGTTATATAAAGAAATAATTCAAGAACCAGGAAAAAAAAATACAGAGAACAGAGCCTTCCTACAAAAGCCAGGCAGGTAACTCAGTAAGAAAACCATGGCTTCTATGTTGCAACTCAACTTCTAGAGAGATGATACTGGCTACAGCCTGTGGCTGGTACTTGATGCATCTTTTTAAAGCCATTTTTAGAGCAGTTTTAGGTTTACAACAAACTTGAGAGGGGAGTACAGAGATTTGCAGTATAACTCCTCCCCCCACACGCATAGCCTCCCCCGTTATCAACATCACTCACCAGAATGGTACAGTTTTTACGAAGAATGAACCTACACTGACACATCATAAGCACCTAAAGTACATAGTTTATCTTCAAGTTCACTCGGTGTATATTGTATGGGTTGGGAGAAATGTATAATGACATATATCCATCATTATAATATCATACAGAGTACTTTCACTGCCCTTAAAATCCTGTGCTCTGCCTATTCATCTCTCCCCTCTCCCACCCATGGCAACCACTGATCTTTTTGTCTCCATAGTTTTGCCTTTTCCAGAATGCCATATGGTTGGAGTCACAGTATGTAGCCTTTTCAGATTGGCTTCTTTCCAATCTGCAAGAATATGCATTTAAGTTTCAGCCATGCATTTAAGTGTCTGCCATGTCTTTTCATAAGTCATATACATTTAATATGCATTTAAGTTTCCTCCATGTCTCTTTTTTTTTTAACATCTTTATTAGAGTATAAGTCCTCCATGTCTCTTCATAGCTTGATAGGTCATTTCTTCTTTTTTAAAAGTTGAATTATAGTTGATTTACAATGTTGTGTTAGTTTCTGGTATACAGCAAAATGATGCACTTATACATATATACACATATTCTTTTTCACATTCTTTTCCATTATGGTTAATTACAGGATATTGAATATAGTTCCCTGTGCTATACAGTAGGACCTTGTTGTTTATCTATTTTATATATAGTCATTTGTATCTACTAATCCAAAACTCCTAATTTATCCCTCCCCTACCCCTTTTGCCCTTTGGTAACCATAAGTTTATTTTCTATGTCTGTGTGTCTGTTTCTGTTTTGTAAATAAGTTCATTTATGGGAATTCCGTGGTGGTCCAGTGGTTAGGGCTCTGCACTTTCACTGCCAAGGGCCTGGGTTCCATCCCTGGTCAGGGAACCAAGATTCCAGAAGCCCCTTGGCATGGCCAAAAAAAAAAGTTCATTTGTGTCATATTTTAGATTCCACATAGAAGTGATATCATATGGTATTTGTCTTTCTCTTTCTGACTTCCTTCACTTAGTATGATAATCTCTAGGTCCATCCATGTTGCTGCAAATGGCATTCATTCTTTTTTATGCTTGAGTAGTATTGCATTGTGTATACATACCACATCTTCTTTATCCATTCACTTGTCAGTGGACATTTACATTGCTTCCATGTCTTGGATATTGTAAATTGTGTTGCAGTGAACATTGGGGTGCATGTATCTTTTTCTTTTTTAAAAAATATTTATTTATTTGGCTTTGTCGGGTCTTAGCTGCCACACACAGGATCCTCCTTGTGGCACGTGGGATCCTCCGTTGTGGCACGCAGGCTTAGTTGCCCCGTGGCATGTGGGATTTTAGATCCCCAACCAGGGATGGAACCTGTGTCCCCAGCACTGGAAGGCAGATTCTCAACCACTGAACCACCATGGAAGTCCCTGCATGTATCTTTTTCATGAGCTGTCTTTTCAATGGCAATCATCTCCTGATCATACCTGAATAATAATAAAACCTACATTTTAAAACATGGTCTAGCTTAATAGGTAGTCACTGGCCACATTAATAATCGAAATTAAATAACTTGGACTCAAAAGCCAGATGTTGCTGGTGGCTATTCAATTGTACAGTGCAGACACAGACCATTTCCACCACCACAGAACGCTGTATGGACAACGCTGGTCTAGTTGCTCCCATCTCAGAGATGGTCCTACCCTACCCACCCATCTTCTCCCAGGCCAGAAAACTGAATGTCCTTGACCCCTTCCCACGACCACCTATCAAAACCAGTCCGTGCCCAAGCCCCAAGGATCTGCCTCCTGAATGCGTTTGTCCACTGCTCTCCATTGCTTCCCTTCTGTAAACAAGCCTACCTGCTCCCTCTGCCTGCCACCTCACCCACACCCACGGGGCTCACTCCACACCCCCACCAGCCTTTGCCACCCTATTTACAACCACTGCCTTTCTTCCGCTGGCTCTCCCTATCCTTCCCAGCTTTCTTTTTCTCCACTCATCACCATCAGACCTAACGGAGAGGTCACGGCCATTTCCCAAATAGCTCTCACTTTCTCTTCTTTGGAGCCCTAGGTGGATTTTTACTTCTGGGCTCCTTGGGCGAGTGAAGCCACGTGACAATTCCGGCCTTTGAGTGTGCGCGGAAGTACCGGTGAGCCCCCCAGGCCTGGGTGTTGACAGGTCGGCTGAGTCTCTACCCTGAGCCAAGTGATTGAGATGGGGGCTGCTCACCAGCCTGAATCCCTGAGTGAGTACAATGAATAGAGTCCCTTGACTACCTGTGATGGGCAGTTAGGGTCAGTTCATAAAAAATAACCTGCAAAACAATTTTTTTTAAGTCCCTGGGATTTGGAGGGACTATTCTAAACCTGGCAGCCTGGTTATCATTCTAGTAAATGTAAATGTAAATCTGATCATGCCACTGTCTTTCCTAAACCCTCACTGCCTCCTTATTTCCCTCAGTAAAAACTCCACTCTTCACGTAGCATGCACAGCATTTTGTGTTCTGACCCTTGCTTGCCTCTCCATTTCTCATCTCAACCATCACTTTGTATTATTTTTATTTATTTTATTGTGATACAATATACCTACCCCTCATTAAGGAGTCCATGGCCCCCTGCTGTGCATACATGGATCTACTGCTGTGCTCTCACCTGTCTACACACCTGTCTCCTGCACAATACCAGGGATCCTAGAATGCAGAGACCATGTCTGATTGATTTCTGTGTCTCTAGCGCCCAGTACACAGCAATGTTGTGTTAATTAACTCCCCACCAAGTCACTTTCCTGAGGAAGCCATCAGTTCACTGGTCCAATTCCTACTACCCACTCAGATCTTTTTTATTTATTTATTTATTTATTTATTTATTTATTTATCTTTGGCTACGTTGGGTCTTCGTTGCTGTGTGTGGGCTTTCTCTAGTTGCAGAGATCGGGGGCTACTCTTTGCTGTGGTGCCTGGGCTTCTCATCACGGTGGGTCGGAGCATGGGCTCTAGGCACACGAGCTTCATTAGTTGTGGCACACAGGCTCAGTAGTTGTGGCTCGCGGGCTTAGTTGCTCCATGGCATGTGGGATCTTCCCGAACCAGGGATTGAACCCGTGTCCCCTGCATGGGCAAGCGGATTCTTAACCACTGTGCCACCAGGGAAGTCCCTCCACTCAGTTTTTTTTTGCGGTACGCGGGCCTCTCACTGCTGTGGCCTCTCCCGTTGCGGAGCAGAGGCTCCGGACGCGCAGGCTCAGCGGCCATGGCTCACGGGCCCAGTCGCTCCGCGGCATGTGGGATCTTCCCGGAGCGGGGCACGAACCCGTGTCCCCTGCATCGGCAGGGGGACTCTCAACCACTGCGCCACCAGGAAAGCCCCCTCTACTCAGTTCTTATTCCTTTATTTTGACATACATTGTTTCATTTAACTCCTACAGCAAGGTAAGCATTACATCCCTATTTTACAGAGGAGAAAACTGAGATTCAGGGTATCAAAGCATCTTGCCCAACTCAGAATTGCTTAACCAAGAATGTTTATTGTGGCCTTTCCAGAAAAAACGCAAAACGGTGGTGAGGCATCATTGTGCCCGGAAAAGAAGTGGCAGAAAGAAGAGCTGGAGCTGTGTACCCTAGGGTCTTGCTTATTTCTGTCCTTAGAGCGTAGCGCCAGAGCCTGGACACATTAGATACTCCTGAATCAAACCTATTTGGAGCCTAAGCCTGGACACTGGCTTTTCTTGCTGATTGGGGATTCCTTGAATCTTCTATCAAGCTCAGTTGGGAGGAAGGGTCTTAAGATGCTCCTGTCATCTTTCACAACAAATTTAACACGACAAAATAAGAAAGCTAGGATGCTCTTTCCTCACCTCCCTTTTATTATTTTTTTTGGGGGGGGAGTGTCCTTTCCAGTCTCTTTCCTCCCAGAACTGGGAGCCCAGGTTGAGCCCTACCACTTCCACTCCCACCCCTTCACCACCCCCCGGGTTCCCAACTGCGGGGTCGCGGTGCTTTGCCCTCCAGTTTCTTTGCCCTTCACCCCACGGCGCACCTGAAGTCCCAGCCTCGTACCAGTCGCGACCTGCTTCCCGTGAGCCTCTGCTCCCGGCCCCCAGGGCGCATGCTCCCTACCCAGCAGTCCTCGCGCGGCCCAGAGGAGCGGACAGCCAGGACTTCAAGATGGGGTCAATCGGTGAGTTTCCGGACCGGTTTAGGGCTACCAGGTTAAAGGCAGGAGTCGGGGTTCGGGGTCCAGTGCTCAGAGCCGCACTTGGAGGGGAGGGACCGAGTGCCGGAGCCACCTGCCCTTCGCTCAGGACCCTCACCGCGCCGGGCCCTTTGCCTAGGGCCCCACGCCGTCCAACCCTTCTAGCTCTCCCCGCCGCGCCTCCCGCCTGCCCAGGGTCCGCGCCACTCGGCTGTGGCGGGGAGGGCGACGGCAGCTCGGCGAGGCGCCTCGGGTCTTGAGAATGCCCTGTCTCGGGCCACCCCTCCTCTCCCCGCTGAGGAATAGCTGCTCTCAGCCCTGCCGCAACCCAGGCGCTTGTTTTGCACCTGAGCCCTCCGCGCAAATTCGAAGCTCAGATTAAGTTCCAAGAGGAGCTAATGCCTAGGATACTGCCTGACACCACGTCGGGTTTGACGCATGTATATATATGTTGAATAGCGTTAGAGAGGTGAAGTGACCTATTCAAGGTCACTACTAATGAGTGGGCTGAGCTGGGATTCAAACCTAGGTTTCTGGGGCCTCGTGGTAAACTGAGCTTTAATCACAAGGGTGACCTTATGACCAGCAGGCTTTACGATGACATGCATGTATAAATCGGACCGTCCACACTGATTTTTTTTTTTTTTTTTAAATACGGAAGCCACCATGTTTTAGCCCTGCATCCTCACCGTAGCCTTGTCAGGATCAGTGCTGGGAACGTTGATCCCATTTTAAAGATGAGGAAAATAACTGTTAGAGATGTGGTGTGGCTTGCCTGCTGTCACACAGCGTGATAGTGGCAGAATTTTTACTAATCTATGTGTGTCTTACCCCAGTTTCTATATTCTTATTTTCAGCCCGGAGAAATGAAAAGGGGATCAAAAAATATGAGAGTGATGCTTTTTTCCCATCTGTAAAAACGGGCATGAGAATATTTATCCAGGGTGGTTATGTTGTTTAAACAGACAACATGTGAAAAGGAAGCATTGAGACTTGGTATCTTATTTAAGCAGAGGGTTGTAGTGGAGATGGAGAGTGCTATGAACTAAGGGTTAAACAACTTAGTATATGTAAGGTGCTTGTAACACTGCCTGACCCACAGTTGAATGCTAGTCGTCCAGCTTTCCCTGCGTGACCTTTGGGTAAGGTCATGTCACACCTGGCCCATTCAGCATCACACAGGTGAAGGAACTGGAGTCCAAGTACTGATGATCTTTCAGATGGTGTCTGTTGCCAGAGCATAACACCACTAGTCCGATAGCAAATAAAGTGATGGAAATACCAATTAACAGTGATAGATGAGATCAGGGTTGACAAAGTATGGCCAATGGGCTGGATTTCATGTGGCCTGTTTTTGTATGCTGTGAGCTAAGAATAGTTTCTGTTTTTTAAAAAATTTGTTAAGGGACTTCCTTGGCCGTCCAGTGGTTAAGACTCCACCGCAGAGGGCACAGGTTCGATCCCTGGTCGGGGAACTAAGATCCCGTATGCTGCACGGCGCAGCCCAAAAACATAAAAATAAAAAAAAATAAAAAATAAAAATTTGTTAAAAAAAGACTATGTTACAGAGACCTTGTGTGGCCTGCAAAACCTAAAACTCTTCACTCTGGCCAACCCCAGAGTTGGATTTAGCACCCAGAAGACACTTGGCATTTCCATGTCTCTCCATATAGGTGGACAGTATGCTTCTTGAAGTCATAAAATCAAGCCAAGTAGTCACCTGCCCTCCCAAGAACCTGTGGTCCTTTCTCAGCCTTCACTGAAAATCTGTCATAAACAGGAACTGTGTGTGGGGAACTCCCTCCCACCTTTAGATAGCTCATAAGCAGAAAGACAGATAATAATAATTCCTATTTACATAGTACCTAGAGCTAAGTAACAAGGTGGGTACTATTCTTACCCTTATTTTACAAAGGAGGAAACAGAGCAGTATCTTGCCCAAGGGCACACAGCTTCAAAGTGGCAGTAAATCCAGAATACTCCATGGTAGAGTCTGCTCTGTTCATCAGCATACTCTACTAGTGTGAACCAGCCGCTGCAGAGGAGTGTTGGGGGAGGGTTTCAGTATGGCTGCCAAGGACTAAGGCCTTTGCCTTCCACTAAAAGAGAAACTTCAGAATAAGTGTAGGTGCATCTCTGATGAATCTGATGGTCTCTTGGAATTTTGTGATGGTGCTGTACTTGGCTCTCCTTAAGGCTAATGTGATTTTTTTTTCTGTGCTTATAAATTTCTTAGCTTTGGTTATGGAAATGCTGTTTTCTTCATAGTACAGAGATATAAATATGAAGAAAAATAAATTGTTGGCTTTTTTCTCCTGTGATGTACCAAGGCACTGTGTCAGCCCCTGAATGTGAGAATGAGAATATGTTTTCATAGTTTGTGTGAATGTGAAAAAATAGCTTCACTGGGCCTAGCAGTGACCTAAATACTTATTTTTTTGAGTCACCAGCCTTATACCAGTTGAAAATATTTTTAAAATTCGATGTTTCTCTTGCACATTTCCCCAACATAGTTCTATTTTTAAAATTATTTATTTACTTTTTGCTGCATTGGGTCTTTGTTGCTGCTTGCAGGCTTTCTCTAGTTGTGGCGAGCGGGGGCTACTCTTCGTTGTGGTGCGCGGGCTTCTCATTACGGTGGCCTCTCCCATTGTGGAGCACGGGCTCTAGGCACGCGGGCTTCAGCGGTTATGGCACGTGGGCTTCAGCAGTTGTGGCTCGCGGGTTCCAGCAGTTGTGGCACGCAGGCTCAGTAGTTGTGGCTCACGGGCTCTAGAGCGCAGGCTCAGTAGTTGTGGCACACGGGCTTTGTTGCTCCACGGCATGTGGGATCTTCCCTGACCAGAGCTTGAACCCATGTCCCCTGCATTGGCAGGCAGATTCTCAACCACTGGGCCACCAGGGAAGTCCCAACATCGTTCTATTTTTAAAAGCATTTTCAACCTTTTTATTATGGAAGACTTCAAATACAAAGAAAACAGAATAATGTAATGAATGCTTTGTATTCGTTACAGAGCATCAACAGTTAGCAGCATTCTGCCATTCTAGTTCCATCTGTCCCTTCATCGTCCCCTCCCTACCACATTGCCATATTTAAAGCCAGTTGATATTAGAATGACATATTTGTACTCCTCCCTGCATGCAAGAAGACTTTGAGAGTGTAGCAAAGGTAGCCACCATGTTCTTACTCAAGAGACGTGGTATAGTAATTCTTGGACTAAAAGCCTACTAATTCAAGTGATGACAAAACTGGGATGTAAGATGTGTACTTGTTAAACTTTTCTTGAAATAACACAGGCAGTGTTCTTACTCAAGAGACGTGGTATAGTAATTCTTGGACTAAAAGCCTACTAATTCAAGTGATGACAAAACTGGGATGTAAGATGTATACTTGTTAAAGTTTTCTTGAAATAACACAGGCAAGGTGACAGAGTAGGGTATAGGTCATTCTCAGATGACATTATTGTTTGGTGTTGAGCTCAGTATCATTGACACTTAATATTCCTGATTTGGAACATTCCTGAAATTCATTTGAGACTATCTCACATTTCAAAAGTATTACCAAACTAATCACAGTTTCTGTTCAAAAAAGAACTAAAGGGTGCAGTTAATCCCTGAAGCCCTATAAATGTCCTAAAGTTCAGTTATATGCCATTTCTTTCTCTGCCACCTCCCTTTTTTTTTCTTGGATGTTTCACATGGACCTTAAAGAGATTTCAACAGTAATAATAACAGCTTACAGTTCTGAGCATGTTCCAAATGCTTTTACATAGATTCTCCTTCAAACCTTGGAATAAGCCATTTCACAGAGGAGGAAACTGGAGCTCAGAGGTTACATAGGAAGGAAGTGCTGGTGCTTGAGATAAGGCGGGCAGGGCAGGAGGCCTTCTAGGAGATGACCATTAAGTTGAGATAGCCCTGTGATGATCCAGGGGCACTGCAGATACAAAGGCCCTCAGGTGAAAATAATCCTGTTGCATCTGAGAAACAGAAAAGGGTTTGGCTGAAGTGTGGTGAACCCAGGAGGATGAGTGGATTTGAGATGGCTGTCTTTCTCGATGGAATGCTGGCTTCTGAGCACAAGGCTGTCATCTGCAGTCAGTGCTGTACCCACAGTGCTTAGCAGGCTGCCTAGCACATGGTAGGTGCTCCATGTGTTTGGATAAGTCTAGATGAAAGGTTGGGGCCAGTTTGTTGGGGACAGGCCACCTGAACCATGACCCTAAAACCAGGTGTGCCTCCACCTGTCACTTGTGGCCTCTTGACAAGCAGTCATTCTGGTCCATCAAGGCCATGTGTCTCATTCTCCAGACAACCTGTAGCAGAGTAGAAGCTGCCATTAAGCCTGAAGGTCCTTGTCCTTGATAAGGGTTGGGAGACGTCGAGACCTGTGGGATTCCCCTCAGTGGACTCTTGAGGATGGTCCTTAAGGAGCCTGAGTCCCGGCATGCGGGATCTTAGTTGCAGCATACGGGATCTAGTTGCCTGACTAGGGATTGAACCTGGGCCCCCTGCATTTGGAGCACAGAGTCTTAGCCACTGGACCACCAGGGAAGTCCCCAAACAGCTTTTTAAAGTTGATCTTTTGGAAGAGGACAGGGGAAGAGAGATTCTCTCCTTGAGAGCATCTGGATATTCACAGGGCCAACCCCTCCCTGGCCCCCTTCCTATGTTACTCTTAAGCCCAGAGACGAATACAGTATGGCCTCAACCAGGAGCCGTTCCTGTCCCCAGATTCTCATTGGAAAATGATCTGTAGCCTGTTGGGTCTTTAGAGTGGTTTTTACTAAGTCATTTGACATCTGTGGTGTGAGGTAGGATGCTTGAGGTAGAAATCAGATTGGCTTCAGGAGCATGAAAGCCAGACCTAAGGTGGAACCCTGCCTCCATGGCCTGCATGCTGTGTGCCTTTGGCCAAGATGTGCCCAGCTTCTCTGTCTCCCCCACTCCTACTTATAAAGGCATCTGTCCTCTGCTCTACCTCTTCCTCATGGCCCTTAGTTCTCTTTTTACATAGTTATTCCCAGCAAGCTTTTATTCAAAATCCTGTTCTGCCATTATATAGACTCTGGCTTAAAATAGTATATCTGGTGTGACATGTTTATTTATAATATTGCTCATATGCAGCCTCTATTTAGTAATGTTACTGAATGCACCTTTATTGAATGGTTGAAATAAGTGACACAGAAGGTTGCTGTTTGTGTTATTGGGAGACCTTCCAGTGTGTTTTTTTGCACTTCCTTTTCAGTACCACTGAAGGACAAGAAGCTCCTGGAAGTCAAACTAGGGGAGCTGCCAAGCTGGATACTGATGCGGGATTTCACCCCTAAAGGCATTGCTGGAGCATTTCAAAGAGGTCAGAGCCTTATGGGCATGTGTAAATAAAAGCACATCTCTGCGTCTTCAGGGCAAACAGGTCATCTTTGCCCTGAATTACTTTGGCCAGTCCACGCCTTGTCTCAGACCAGTAAGTTATGTAGAGAAGGACAGGGCGAGATGTTAGCCCTCGCATTTCCATGTTTGATCGGTCCTATCAAAGGCTGGCTCTGAGATATTTCAGACAAGGAAATGTTTTCTATTGCTTGGAATCGGTACCAGTACCTCTGTCTTAAAGAAATGTCATAAGACTTAAGAGGAAAACGAGTTGGAAGCACAGGGGACATGAGTCTATAATGCTCATCTCCCTGCCAGGCAGAACTTTCAAGATGAGTATTTGAAATGGTCTATCCTTCAGGTCTGTGCATTTTAAAGTGCAGAGCAGTCCTGTGTCATCATGTCATCATCCTTTGGGAGCCTGCGTGGTTGCCAGCCTCCTCAGGGGCCCCCCGTCTTTTTGTTTTTCTCTATATAATTCTGGCTACCCTGTGGCTCTTTTGTGTACTGTTTCTTCCTGCCCCCAGGCCTTTCCTCAGCTTTGCCCTCCCCTATTAGAACGTGTAGAATGTGCCCTCAGAGGAGTGGCCTCCTCTCCGCTTTGCAGGTTACTACCGGTATTACAACAAGTACATCAACGTGAAGAAAGGGAGCATCGCTGGGCTTTCTATGGTGCTTGCAGCTTATGTGCTTTTCAACTACTGCCGTTCTTACAAGGAACTCAGTGAGTCTCTTCTGGGTTGGTTTGCCTTCATTGGGGCTTCCCATGACAGTGTGGTATTGGTTCACTTTCAACCTTAGAAGTCCATCACCCTGCAGACAAGCTGATGACTTGGAGGGACTTTTCAGAATATAGCGTATTTTAAATGCAAAAATTGTGGCAAATAGAAAGGAAAAATAAGATGAAGCTGGGGTAAAGGTAATACTTAGGCAGCATTCTATCAGCCACTGCAGGCTCTGCCAAAGGTTGGTGGAAAACTTGGCTTTATCTTCCTAGCAGCCAGTGTGAAGAGGGAAATAGGTTGAGTGCTACAGTCCAGTGCCTGTGTGGTGCTCTGGAAAAGTGTGGCTGTTCCTGATGCTGAGACATGAGAGGAGTTGGTCTGTTGGGAGATGTTTGGTGGCCGCTGAGTGGGCTTCATGGGCTGTTTCTGCCAGTGTCAAGCCGCCTGCCAGTCTGTGGCATCCAGAGCAGTGCTGGCCCTGAAGGGTGGGCGCTTGGGTGCTGTTTTTCTGAGTGGGTGTTCCCTCAGGGAAGGAAGAGGCTGGCCAGGTGGCAGATTAGCTGTAAATTCCACAAGTAGGTTCTGGGTCATCTCCTGAAAGGAATTCTCAGGATGGCTTCACCCCCACCTGTGAAGAAACTTACCATTTTGCCTTTCTAACTTCAGAACACGAGCGGCTACGCAAGTACCACTGAAGAGGGCGCACTCTGCATTCCTGACCATGACCGTTGCCTGGCACCCCTGAATCCTTTTATATCCTAGTGGAGAATTAACACCCAATAAAAGATGACTGGTATGCAGACTGCCTCACTGGTTCAGCCATTTCCCTGCCTTATAGGAGCTCCTGTTGCACAAGGTGGGGTGGGGTCATTCTGCAGCTCCTAGACAGCCCAGGGCTTTGAACCGTGGAGCTTCAAGATCTTGTCCCAGTGTGCTGGGGGGTCACCTAGAGCCTCCGCCAACAGTGCCGAGGTGTTTTCCTGCTCTGTGCCTCATTTTTGGCCTTTTGTCAGCTGACACTTTCACAATATAAAGCAGAAACCCTCGTTCCTAAAAACGCCCTCCCCTTCCCCATCTTTCTGCACCATCCTGGGGTATTGGGGTATCAGGGAATTGGGACGTGTGGGACTCCCTAGTCCTGGTAAGTAAGCTTCACTTGCAGGAAGCTCAATGGGATGATGGAGGCGGGAAGGGAAAGCACGGACCCTGATAGGAGCTCTCAACTGCTGTATCCAGCACCCTCTTTATCCTTCACCAAGGCCTTCAGTAATGTGATAATTAAGGTCAGAATCAGTTTCTTATTAGGGGGTCTGCGATAAGCATATATACTTCATGGAGTATAGGCTAATTATCTCCTGCAAGATGTGAATTTGAAGCAACAAGTATTCAACATCAGAAATAAAGGACACCTGCCAGGTGGCTGGCCCAAAGGCCAGGCTTCCATACTGTACAGGCTGCCAGTACAAAGGCCTTTTCTTCCTCTGACAGCATCACTTCCAGTGAGACACATTCACCAAAAGTGGAAAAGCGAGCACCAATGTCAAAGCTTTGTGCCAGGCAGCTAATGCAGCCAGTTGCAAGAATCCTCTTGGCATGGAGTCCCCGAAGTAATGAGACAGAGCTTAAAAAACAAGCTTTAATCAACTTCATAAAAATTGTTCTTGTAATTGAACTTGAATAGGCCCACTTGTCCAGCAGGTTGCAGGTGCCAGTTTCATATTTCCAGGCTCAGAGGCAGGGTCTTCTCTTCTAGGCCAAAGGTGTCTGACAGTACAGATGCTTGATGGGGCAGGAGGTAGGTGCACAGATGGACTGCAACGTCTATTTCAAGGGTGTTTGCAGCCCCAGCTTAAGGTATACCTTAAACACTGTTGAGCAAGTGCCCCAAGAAAATAAACCCAGAGGAAAAAGGCCATCACACTCAGAGCCCTACATGGTCCTCTCAACTGCTGCCACCCTGGAGCGGGACCGGCAGAGGCAACTCCACACTTGTTTGCTCTGAAGGGCTGTCTCGTTCAAATCACATGGATAGGCACGGCCTCTGATTCAGCAGGACAGGGCGGG
>NW_006774127.1:1876351-1876876 GCF_000442215.2 Lipotes vexillifer
AGCAGGACAGGGCGGAAGCAGGCGTGACTTGGCCACAGCTTTAAATGATCCAGCAGCCCCTGGTGTTTAAGGAGGCCCTGAGGGGAAGGGCCACCTTCCTCACAGAACTGCTGCGCACAAGCCCTTCCCCACAACATCCTCCCTCCCCAGAGGGTGGTGTGCAGAGTCCCAGATGGGAGGCCTTGATGCCTAGACAAACATGATCCCAACTTGAGGGACCGAACTGGAGGACATGTCCCCCTTAAAAAAAAAAAATTACAGCAAAACGATAGGGAAACTGACAGATGTAGCCCCTCAGAATAAAACCCAGTATGCCTGCCTGCCAGCTCCAGCCAGAGTTGTACCAACATCAGTTAAATGCACACTCCCAAAGATGGCCCAGAGTGGTCCCCAATAACGGGGCCCCTCGGGCTGCTCTGAGCTGGCTCCAGCTGCTGTCACTGTCCACTGAGAAAGGCCAAGTGCCCTTTGGTGCATCTGTTGGCGTAGTGTCCTTTTTCACCACACTGCAAACAGCAGGCATGG
>NW_006774127.1:1876886-1880493 GCF_000442215.2 Lipotes vexillifer
GGAATGGAAGGAGGAAACAAAAAAAAACCATTGTTTCAAATGCAATTTTCAACTAAGGCAGCACCCACTAAATTCCAGGTTGGGAGCAGGGACTCTGAAATTCTCAGCGGCACAGATTTTCATTCAAACACGAGGGAAAGGGAGCTCCAGAAGGTAGAGTGGCACAGAAACCGCAGCCAGCAGCTCAGCAGGTGGAAGGGAGCACGCAGGCCACGGCAGACTCTTGTGGTGGGGGGTGGGGTGAAGAGAAGCCCGTGGCACCACAGCTCTCCCGCCTCTCCAGGGACCAAGACCCTCTGCACAGCTGGCCAGTCACTTACCTCTAAGGCACAGTTCTGGGACTCCCCTGAGACGGGAGGCGGCAACGCAACAGAAGCCACCAGGCTCCTCCCCCAACTCAGGGACTCACTGCGTGGACAGAGGGTGGGCTGCACCCAAAGATCTTTCCCTCCTGGCTCATGCATACTTTTGCCTACGCTACCCCTGGGCCAGGTTTGGGTCACAGGATCAGAGAGATGGGACAATGATTAGACTTGGGGGACGAGACCCGATAGAATCACTTCAAAAAATCTAGCAGGATCCTGACTTGTCCCGGCTGATTATTCAGACCCTTCCTTAGCTTCTCCTCATTCGTTCTTGTTACTCCTCAGAAAGCAGAAGGGAATTATAAGGAAGTGGCAGCCTCAAGCACTGAACAAGGGGTCGGGAGACAGGTCAGGGCACCCACCCGGCGCTAACCCACCCAGGGCCCTCCCAGTCCTTGCTTCCTTGGTCTGGAACTCGGGGCTTTGGCCTGTTCCATTCCCCTGACTGCACAGTCCCCATGTTTCCAAGTCTTTCTGATCTGTAGGTGTAACTTGTGTGGACGAGTGGCCTGTGTAGCTGCCAGCTGGACCTTTGGCATGTGTGACAACCAGAGGGAGGGACTCTGCGGCCCCGCGTGCTGCCCTTGGCCTGTCCACTGGCCTCCGTGGCTGGTCCTGGGGAATCAGGATTCCCCCGAGATGGCTTTAATATCAACTGTGCCCGTGGTAGGAAGAGGTTAGGTTCGTCCCCTACCCCCAGCCCCATCTTTCTAAGGTTCCAGGACTCGGGAGAGCTTGCTTCAGAGGCCCTGCTGACAAGTCCTGGAGGAGGCAGGACAGCTCAGCCGAGTCAGGACACCCGAGTCTCCTCACTGTACTTGAGAACTGCCTGGTCTCCCCTCACCTTCTTCCACAGCACCCCCTTCCATACTCTCCTCACCAGTTAGGGCTCAGGCTCAGCCATCTCTGGGAGGCCTTCCCTACATGCGTGGGCACTTTTAACTTTGGTGTCTGGGCACCTGCCTTCCACTCCCTCAGAACACAGACCCCTCCCGGGAAGGAGCGACAGCAGTGGGTTTCTGCGCAGGGCCGACAGAGCAGGTGCTCAATGAGTGTCTGATGGCTATGGCAAGTGACTAGTGGCTCAGCCCTTCCCAAAGGCAAGTTCTAGGAACAATACAGGCATATGCTTTTTGACTTGGCCCTTCTACTTGTAGGCATGGATGCTCCAGACACCAGACAAGAGCTCACAAATGTCTCTCAGATTCAGCACTATTTTTAGCAGCAAAAACTATAACTTAATAGTTTACCGGCGGAGAACTGTTTACCAACAGAGAACTGGTAAAATTATGTAGCCACTGAAATACATTAGAGTTACTTATGCCAACACAGAGAGATCCAGAATATAAGGAAAAAGGGATTACAGAACACTGTACATACTAGGGCCCTATTTATATTAAAATATATATTGTCCTTGTGCTTGTGTGAATAAAAGTTTAGAAGAGCAATTCTCTGAGTGGAGTCCCCTGTAGGAGTTATGGAGTGTAAAGGGCTATTGAAAACAAAACATGAGAACAGAACAGCTGAGTAAAGTGGCTCTTTTAGGAAAATGGTGGGAATAAAGGGCAACACTCTTTACGCTAAACACTTCTGTATCATCTAAAAGTTTTTACAGAAAGCATGTACTGATTCTGTATTTCATCTAATAATCTCCACATCTGAAGTCTTTGTGAGTCTAGTTCTGTTGGTGGTTTCTGCTGACGGTGGTGCTTGTTTCCTTCTACCATTTTTATTATGAGCTCATTCTGGGGAACCTTAGTTGTGGGAATTCTGTGTGGCCTCGGTTGAGAATACATTTCTCAAAATCGGGTGCCAGGGGCTCACCCATCCGGGGCTGTTTTAGATTAGAAAACTCAGTCTGTGGCTTTTTGGTCCTCACCAAGGCTGTGAACACAGGCCCAGACTCAAGGAAGGGCCTGCCAGTGACGACAAACTCAGAAGGGCTTTTCTCCCCACCCCGCTTTCCATCCTGAGCCGAGAGTGAGGTGGACAAGTTTTCCAGTAAGTTTTAAAAAAGTTTACCTTTTCCCTGAACGTCCTGTTTTGTGAGTGGGTGGGGGTGGAGGTTCTACTCCATTTCCTCCCCATGCGGGCCTAAAGCTTCTGTCCCTTTCCTTTGGGTGTGCCCACCTGGGATATGAGGACACCCAGAGGCGTCAGGGCTCACTCTGTTCCTTGGATTCGTGTTCCCACTTCGTTCCCGGCCTCTGGAAGGTTCCCATCCCTTTCTTGCAAGCACAATCCTTTCATTCAACAGCGTGTGTTTAATTGTTCACCTGGCCTTAGTGTGTCGTGGACGGAAGTAGCATGGTCTCTAGCTCACTGGAGTGGCCCAGTTTTACTCTTCCAATCAGCAAAAACAAAGATGTCTTCATTCTTCAGAATCAGCTAACTCTGGGGAATGAGGCAATAGCCACTGACTGTGAAGACCCCCTGCCACACCCCCGGCCCCGGGACTCACCTTGTAACAGGTGACCTGCTCCAGCGGCCGGGGTCCCCGGTTGCCTGCACTGCTGTTTTGACTCTGCATGACCCCGATGACCTGCGGGGCTCTCTGCTGGTTGGGAGAAGAGTTCTGACTCGTTAACTGGATCAAGGAGGACGACCTTTGTAATGGCGGATTGTTACTTTGCTGGAAAGAGTTATACAACACGGTTTTACTGCGGAAAACACGTGCACGCAGACTACCAATGGGGACAGGAAAAAAGAGGGCGGGACTTCTCCCGCATGACCGTGACCAGCAGGAAGAAGGGCTTCCACGGTGGCCCGGCTCGGGAGAGTAGGTGGAAAAGAAACGTCTGGTGACGGTGGCAGGAGCCGCTGCCCGAAAAACACCATGCAGACACACAAAAACGAAAAATAAAAGAAAACAAAACACCAAAGAGCCGAGGCGGTCTCTGGGGCGGCAGGGCGAGGGCATGAGCAGGCCTTACTTTTGTTTGTGAGGTTCTAGCTTCAGGTCAGGATGAACGCTTGGTTCAGCCAGGTGTTTAGAGCCTACACGGCGGGCAACAGTCACAGAAAACAGTCGGAGGCTGACACGCTGACCTGCGGTCTAGGGGCTGAGAGGGCCCTCCGCTAGGGAGCCGCGTGAGCAAGGCGGACAGGGGCACCTGGGGTGAGGCCTGGACAGCAAGGCCACCGCCGACTGACTGACTGGGTCCCTGGCTGTGGCCCCGTCATTGCAGGAGCCCTAAGCTGGAAACCCCAGGTTGTCATGGCCGCACCCACACGCAGGAATG